>NC_135758.1:30404616-30834616 GCF_052425735.1 Oculina patagonica | reverse complement strand
CTAATATTTGTTTTAAGAACATCAAATTTTCGCGGGGCAACTATCAGCCGATATTTCCTCGACAGAAACACTCTATTGTTAAAATATTTCATTGCTACTGCTGGACACACGTTCATTTATTAATTTTTTTTTTTTCCAAGCAATTGAACTAAAAATATGCGAGCTCTCTAGCTATGTTATAAACTCCTTTAGTTTCTGTGTTCTAATGTAGACCAATTAACGAATCGTGTTACAATTCAATCTGCAAACAAACAAACAAACAAACAAACAAACAAACAAACAAACAAACGCAGAGTTTTCAAACATTTAAAGTTTTCTGCATAATAAAACATTTAATGGGGCAAAAAGAAAAGAATGATGTTTAGCGGGATGTTAACTAATGTGTCATGGTCCTGCTAGCCATAGCCTATTTTCGGTCTTGCGAGAAGCGCACCTCTTTTTGCTAGTGTCTGTTTTTTTTTTCACATTGTTTCCGACTTTTTTCAGTCTCTTTCATGCTTTTCAATAATGATATGTAGAACATTCAAGCCTTTTTTCCTGCGCGTTGTCAATCCTTTTATACAGGCGGCGATAATATTTCGATTTTTTGGCAGTATGCTTGACCCGCACTTGCACTGGATCGGTTATATCACGCTATTTCATCTGTACAAAACAAGTATTCCCCGCCTATACGCACGGCGTCCAATCGATGAAAATCGATTATCTATACGTGGGTTGATTGCCGAGAACGCTTCAGCTGACGCTTCGACTGGTGCACACACCTTGTACCGAGTCAATCATTTGCCAAAATAATGCACAAGAGAAGAAACTATACTGCTTTTATTAACTAAACTGAAGGGATCAAACTTTAATATAAACTTCGACCAGCCAGCTGTTTTGCAAGAGCTGATTTTTTTCCTACGATTGACTAATGTCCTGCATAGATTTTTAATAAACAAAACGAAAAATTCACACTGGCGGATTACATGCATCGTGTTCATTCAGCTCCTTGTTTTTTTGATCCTTTCACTGAATGATGAAAGCAACTTTTGACCGAATTTCTTCTTCCAAGAAATCGAAACGTACGAGCAAAAGCTTCATAGAGTTTGGCGTTTCGCAAGCAATACACCCACGGGTTGATTACCGATGAAGTAAAAGAGAGCGCTTCGACTGGTGTCCACACCTGGGACCATGTCAATCGTTTGCTAAAATATTGCACTAGAGAAGTAACTAGACTTGGCAACCAGCAAACAACAAACAGTCCTACCACGATGCTAACTGTCTTGGTAGCCTTGAAGTTTTCTTTTCTCCTTTTAACAGCATCTTGATTCTGTAAGGTATTTTCAGTTATGTTTTTGGACTGCAGTGCAGCGGCTTTTAAATTCTGAATAGAGCAGAATATGATAATGATCATTGGTATCAATACTGTTATGATTGTTAATGATAACCATAATGTCGGTAGGACTGTAGCATCAAGTAGTAACCTCAAACAAGGGAGAAGCAAGGACATGAACCAAACAGTGGCTATGAGCACATAACATCTTCTGTTCGTGACAATGTCTTGGTAGCGAAGAGGATAAAATATGGCAATATGTCTATCTAGGGTAACGCAGCATAAGTTAAATGTAGTAGCCACTGTTGTGTGGATCCAGAGATAGTCAACAACTGTACTGTAGCTCTGCCAATAAGTATCTGTATTAAAAAGCAAGCATCTGGTAGGTATATATACAGGGTCTATAACAAGTCCTACTAAGAAGTCCGCTGCTGCCAGTGAGCCTAGGAACAAGTTGCAAATTGTTCTCAGCGACCTATTTCTGGCGATCAACCACAGCACAACCCCGTTTCCAACTATAGTCGCCAAAGCTGCGACACCAAACCACGTAGAATAAACTATCTTTGCTGTCAAGTTAAACTCTTCACTATTACAACATGTGCTGTTCATCTTCACTGTTTCTTGTTCGTTGCTGGGGTGTTAGTGTCTTTCTGTAAAAAGCGTCTTTAAATTCCTTTTGTAATTCGCTGGCAATTCAGTTTTCCTGTTTTATTTGGCGGATTAGACATTGTTGACCAATCATAGAGCAGAATATGTGGCGAAATATTCTAGTCCCGCGGTTAAGTTTTTGTTTTACACAATAATTCAAATCCTCCACGCATGCCGCGCTCCCTGTTTTCATGCCCAGTTTGAAATTTGTTTCTCTCACTGACATGTCGACGTTCCACATCCTACTGCCAAAACTGCGTTCAAAACCTGACAGTCAATCATCATTTTCAATCAAAAGGAAACACTGAGTTCATCAGGAACGAAATTTCATTTCTTTGTACCCGATACTGGATTGGCACAAATCGCAAATGATGGAGTGCATTGTTCCCTTCCTGCCCTGTGATTGGTTGTCATAGTCTAAGTCGCCCCACTTTCAGAAGTCGCACTGAATGGTGGTGTCAATCAAACATCTGATTAAAATCAAAACCTTTAGTTCGATTCCTTTAATTTCTTGAAAACGTTGTCTCGTTATTTTTCTCGTTATTTTTAATTAGGTAAACTAATCCCAGCCTTTATGCTGTAGCTTTAAAAATTTTATCAGAGGACTTGTTTTAACACATGCTTTCGTAGGCCTTACCGGCCGGGTGTGTTAATTAACATGCGGAAAGCTCTCAAGGCAGAATAAATAGATCACGTTTACTGCCACTGAGAATCCTTCGTTTTTCCTTTTTCTCATGCTAATATCCATTTTGAGTCCGTTTTTTATATTTGCATAACAATAAAATTGAAAATTGAGGTAAGGCAATTTCTTAATGGTTTTGGCATACGCGACAGCTTGTTTTAAAAATGGAAAGAAACAATATGTTTAACTCTTTTAGTTTCTGTGTTCTAATGCAGACCAATGAATCGTGTTACAATTCAGTCTAAAAACAAACAAGCAAACAAACAAACACGCACAGTTTTTTATGCACAGTTTCCTTGAAAAGTTTTTCGATCATCTGATCCTTCGTGTGTTTCTTGGTGTCTCGTTTTCGGTGCTGCTGATGAGATACTTTTCCCAACCCTTGTGCTGTAGTTTAAAAAAAAAAAAACTATCACAGGCCTTACTCTAATGCATGCTTTGGTGAGCCTCACAGGCCGGGTGTTTATTAACATGTAAAAAGCTTTCAAAAAAAGACTAAAGAGATCATGTGTACTGCCACTGAGAATCCTTCGTTTTTCCCTTTTATCGCGCTAATATCCATCTCTAGCCCGTTTCTCATATTTGCATAACAATAACGTTGAAAATTGAAGTAAGGCCATTTTGGGCGCAAGCTGCAGAAATTGTGGTTTCTCTCTAATTTAGCATACGCGACATCTTGTTTTTAAAATAGGAAAAAGAGGGTTAAACTCCTTTAGTGTCTGTGTTCTCATGCAGACCAACGAATCTTGTTGCAATTTAGTCTACAAACAAACAAGCAAAGAAACAAACAAACAAAACAAGCAAACAAACAAACAAGCAAGTAAGCTAACAAAAAAATGGAACAGTGCTCTGTATCATAGAACAGTTAAACGAGCAAAAGACAATTGTAATTGTTTTGTTTTGCAGAAGGTTAACTAATAATGGTAGTAGTAGTAACTTTATTTAAGGTCGCGGGGCATACCTACAGCATGAATAAATTCATGAAACGAAATTTTGCTTGGCCTGCATCTCTTAAAACGCTTATTTCTCGGATGTTATGGGTGCGATTAAGCTCAAATTTTACAGAGACATAATGAAATGATTGCGTTGAAAATTACGTATGTCATCTTTTATTTGGTAGGTTGCACTTAACGGCGATGTTACAGCCTTGTTAGTGCCAAATTGGGAAGAACATGATTTTGGGTCAGAGTTTGCGGAACGAGTAGGAGACAGATTACTGTGATCTTGTCAAAAACTGACCAGTCAATGCCTCTAGAGTGTCATAACAGAAGCGGATTTTTTTTAATTTAAAGTCTGCAAGCAAGTTATGGTGGTTTAAATGCGCTAATTTAAATTTAATGCCTTCCACCTCCTTCAAAAAGCGCTATTTTTAAATTCCGCTTCTGTTATTACACACTATAGTATTCATAGTTAACTTATCTGCAGTGACAAGTCATGAAGTTCTGTATCCGCGCTGTATTCTCGGCCCCAAAATTGTCGGAAAAGTCCAAACTTTGAGATTTCCGAAGGTGTCCCGACTAAAACACAATCAGTTTGCAAAGGAGAGATGTAATTATGGTAATTATATTCCACGCTTTTATGGTGAGAACAATGCGTTTTTATGAAGGACACGATTGTTTATGCCGAATATTATTATGATTACTCTGAGTTGCAGAAACAAAAACAAATTGAATAAAAATTGGCTCACAGACTTCCTACAATCTATATAAACGTATAACAACAAACAACAACAACGAAAGTTTATTTGAACTGTAAAATTACAAAAAGAAATGTTTAAACAATAAATAAATTAAAAATACATACAGTTGCTGGTCACCCAAAATAACTAAAAAGCTAAACTAGTTGGGTGACCACCATTTATTAATTTAAAATAAATATATCGTCAGAAAAGAGGCATTTTACATTTTACAATTTATATCGCCAAGTGTTGTATCGCCAAGTGTTGTTTTAAATTGGTTAAAATATCAAAGAAACAGGATTTTTTTTTAAAAAAAATCACGCGCACGCACCGCGCACTAATCACCTGCTGAAACGTCACTCGTTTTTTTCGCACCGCTCTTCCGAGATGGTGAATACATGGTATCGTGTTCGCTATTCTCAGGACTAGATTGGTCTTTTATCGAACGTTTTTCGATATGGTTCCCGAAGTGTCGTGTTAACACGGCATTAATTCACCTTGGCGGATCATGCATTATCCTGACATTATGTTAAAGCTTTTCCCTGTCTTTACCCGTTCCTACGAGCACAAAACATCTGTTAGTGGCGATGTTTTTGTGTTGACGGACAGAATGAATTATTATAGATAAATATGCCTATCCAGGGTAACGTAGCATAAGTTAAATGTTCGTAGCCACTGTTGTTGGATCCAGAGACGATAACAACAACAACAACAACCATTTTATAAAAAAAAAATTATAGCTGAAATAAATAAACTAAAATAGGTAAAAAACTACTCAGTTGGATTTTGCAGTTAATTAATTTTTAATGTGAATGTGCATTCAAATTAGCGAATAATTCTGCACATTTTCTGTAGGACGTCCTTTAAACGCAAAAGGACTACTAATAACAGCTACATTTGGAAAAATACTCAGAGCCCTGCAAATAGGTCTGCGTTTATGCTTGTTTAATTTTTTACAGCCCTCGGAACTTCTTGTATCCTTCCTATATCCAGATAAGACAGCATGTCCAGTAAGAAAACTGTTATGGGTTTTCTGGTAAAGTACATATGATCATTATCGAACTTAACGCAAAAGTTTTGTTTTATTCATTTCATTTTCATGGTTTCGTAAAAATTAAAGTTATTGACGTCTCAAAAACGAAACAATTAACGATCTCAGCTTTAAAATGTCAGATTTAGCAAAATTATCGCTGGATTTTTGAACTCACCAAAAGGTTTTCTTTTTTTCTTCTTCATATTGTTTGCCTACCTGTCGTGTTTCACATGTAAACAGCTTTTTAAAATATAGTGCCACAGGCGATTTGGGGATAATTCAAGAATCCTTTAATCTTTTTGTCATTCAGATAAGCCCGTTTCACAGTTACCTTTAAGGTTTCCATGACAATGTTTTTGTAGACATGTACAGAAGAGAGGAAACCTGCAATACATCATGATTTTAGTTTTCTTTTAAACGACTCGAGGGGAAACTGACATGGAGCATGTTCAACACTAAGTTTGCATTTGTACAAAAATTGATATAGATGGCAAGATGGCACTGCGTTACAGATAACTTGAAGTCTCAGATTAGCAATAGCCCCAGGGCAACAGTGTAATGATAATTGTCGAACTTAGTCTAAACTAAGTTCAACCGCGTGTTCTACAAGAATGGCTGATTATTTAACTGTATAAATCTACTGGCAGTCTGCATTTGACATAATTTAAGGAAAACACCGGGCGCTTTCCATTCGACCAAAATTCTGGTTTGAGTTTCCGGAAAATTCCAGTGGCAAATGGAACAGCATTTTTCAACTTTTCCGGTTGACTGCACGGAAGGCAAAACAAAATTTGCATATGGTCAGGTAGTGCGTCTAATATGGAAATTTCTACGGTGCATTAAAATAATGCACTGTTGCCAGTTTCCTGCACATATAACTCGATATTTTTGCAAATAAAAAGCATTCCGAGCACTGAAAATAAACGCCATGAATCACATCGTGGCTACAAATACAGGGACCTTTCAAAAGGCACACTACAAGCAACGAAAACGTCGCCAACCCAAAAAGTTTAATGAGCAAAACAATGGCGTAGCCTGAACGCACGTTATAAATATTTGTACATTTCTTTGCTGCCGCCTGCAAAACAACAACGAAAAACAACCGAGTTCGCCAAAAAAATTTATTTTCAAGAATGCTTCCTTAACACATGTAACTGCTTTCAGCTGCACAAATCGCTAAATTTTCTGCCGAAGGAACTCAGGCTGAGTGTAAAATGGTACCTTTTTCCAAAATTTCCGGAAAAGAGGACAACCTCGCAAGGTAGACCCAAATTTTCGAAAACAATTTCCGGGAACTTTCAGTTCCATTTGATTTTGCTTCTGGAATTTCCGGGGTTTTCGGTCGAATGGTTCGCATTTCGGAAAGTCAACACTTTCCGGATTTTCTGGAAACTTTCCGAGAAAATTTCTGTACCATTCGTCCTTGTTCCGAAATTTCCGGAATTTTTGGTCGAATGGAAAGCGCCCACCATCATGCTAATGTTCTGTGCAAAATCATAATAAACATGGCGAATTCATATTGACGGATCATAAATTATGTTAACCCTGTTCAGCGTTGTTGATCTCTCAACTGAATCATGTTGAATGCGATTTTCAGTCGACCTCCGCCTTCTAAGGAATCGAAAAGAACGAATTAAAGCTTCATAAAATGCTTCGTTTCGCAAGCAATACACCAATGGATTGATTGCCGATGAACTAAACGCGACCGCTTCGACAGATGTCCACACCGTTAAGTATTCCGTGCAATAACACACTTTTTCGCTAAAATAATATACAAAAGAAGTAACTAGACTTGGCAACCAGCAAACAACAAATAGCCCAACCACAACGCTAACTGTCTTGGCAGCCTTAAAATTATTTTTCCTTCTTTTGACAGAGTCCTGGCGCTGTAAAGTATTATCAGTTATCCGCCTAGACTGCACTGTAGCGGCTTTTAAAATTCTAATAGAACAGAATATAAAGATGATCATTGGTATCAAGACCGTGATGACTGTAAAAGAGAAATATAAAGTCGATAGCCCTTTGACAGTCAGCACCAAGAACCTTGAGCATGGGAGAACCAGGGACATGAACCAAACAGTGGCTATGAGCACATAACATCGCCTGTTAGTGACAATTTCTTCATAGCGGAGAGGATAAAAGATGGCAATATGTCTATCCAGGGTAACGCAGCACAAGTTGAATGTGGTAGCCACTGTTGTGTGGATCCAGAGATAGTCAATAGCTATACTATAGGTTTCCAGATAATTATCCGCATGATATCCCAAGCATCTAATAATTATCCACGCCAGGTTTATAACAAGTCCTACTAAAAAGTCCGCCGCCGCCAATGAAGCTACGAACAGGTTTGAGATAGTCCTAAGTGGCCTCTTTCTAGCGACCAACCACAAGACGAGCGCGTTTCCAATAATGGCCGCTAAACCTGTGAGACCAAACCACGCCGATAAAACTATCTTCCCCGCCATGCTTAACTGTTTACTATTACAACAAGTGCTGGTGTTGTTCATGTTTGCTGTTTCTATTTCCTTCCTGGACTGATAATGAGTTTCTGTAGAAAATGTAGAACAAGTCCTTTCTGGCACTGAAGCCGCCGTTAAATATTTTATATGGCGATTCGTGAAAACAATGAAAACAGTTTTTTTAATTGCCCACACTTTGCGTGCCAGTGGGTGTATACATTCAGTTGTTTTCTTTCAGCTAGATGCAAAGGCTGACAAATAAATTCATAATATCATGCCTATTTACAAACCCTTCAAAGCAACATCCAACGTAACGTCCATATCGGTCCACAGGTTCACAAAATAATTTAAAGGTTACAGGTAAAAATTCCCCCGACTGCCCACTTACAACAGACCCAGTGGACCCGCCCGTGGTTTTTCCCCTCCCGTGTGGTCTCCCCGGTCCCGCGTTTGTTCCTCCCTTTCTTCCCCGTACTGTCGTGTGACTTGTCTCCTTTCGAGCCCATGCCGACCCAGGAGGCCACCCAGTACTCCGCCCGGTGAGATGATCCACTGGGTCTGTTACAGAGGGGTGTAAGTACAGTTTTGCAGTCCTCAACACACGATTATTGGTAATTTCTCAAACTGTTGAAATTAATATTTAGATATGAATAAACGAAGAATTTGCATGGAAATCTTCCCGCGCAATTATTAAAACAGTCTTAAAATAGACTTTTGTTCAATTTAGGATTCTCTCATCCTATTATTTTCAAATTGTAGTCTGAGGTGGAGATGGCAAGGATTTAATAAAAAATAGTAATATTAAAAGAACATTTATTTAGCGCAAATTCCAAACGAAGGCTTGTTCAAATGCGCTTTGCAGCTTTTAGCTGCGTGTTTAATTTTTGCAGCATTTAATGATTGCTGGTTTCGTGAAAAGTCGTACACATCCAAAACACGATACAAAAAACTCAGCTCTTAGCTGCCTTTTCCACTGTCACGTAGATTGGGAAAATTATCACAGGGCTAGCGAGCTTATAATTTTTTTCCTTTTTCCTTCTCCTTTCCGGTATTCTTTACTTAGTCTAGTTTTACGTAGGTACTAAAAAGTCCACGGGTGATTTGCGGATAATTCAAAAATCATTTTAATAGTCTTCTTTGTGTCATTCATAATACCCTTTCCATAATCACCCTTAACTCATTAGTTTCATTTCTAGAAACCAAAATATTGTAAAGCCTTTGTAGAAAACAATAAACGATTGAATAGCGATTTATTTTATGAATGCTGATAGACACCTACATGGCAGTATCGCTTCACATGCAATCTTTTCCACAACCATGAACTGATAGTTGAAATTCTCTTACATTTGACTGTATACATCTATACTGGTAGCTTGTGTCCGATGTAGATTTGTTTCTTTATTTGACGGAATTGTTATTTAAATCTGAAAAAATTATTTTCAATGAGTACAGTATGTGGCCCTTGGTCCGGACGAAAAAGACGCGAACGTGTATTTCTCAGCTAGAAGAAGAGCAGTGAGCTGAGATTGTCCTGTAGTTACCGAACATCCAGCTACATGTGACCAGCTTCTGTGCTTCTCGTTCCCTGTATTCGGGTGGCTCGGTTTGCGGCCCTTGTCCCCCGCTTCGCCTGTTCCTCCTGCTCTGCCTTTTTTGTGTTCCAGGGGGCTCTCGTCTCGTCACTTCAGTCTCTCGCGCTCGGCGTATGGCTGCGGCTCGGTGAGTCCCGTGTCCTCTTCCCCCTGCCGGGTCACGCAGTCACGCGACCGGGTCTCACGAGTCGATCTTTCATCTCTCCTCCTCGCGCTCGTGCAGCCGCCCACCACGCCCCCTCCCACCCCCGGCCTTCGGCGGCCGTCCTGGGTTCGGTCTGTTTCCTCTCACGACCGAGTTCGACCGGGCTCTCGGATGGGCACAACTGTAGGGTCAATTGGAAAACTTTCATTTTAGCCCTCTATTAAATAATTTAGCAATTGAATTTATTTGATCCATTGTATTTATCAGTTCAAGTTTTTCCCTTTCATATGTAACTTAAGATGTGTATTTTTATCTTTTGAGCAATTAATTAAAAAATAATAACAAAAAAGAAACGGGTACCTGCCCTTAAATGTCACCATTTGGGGACCAAAAATATCTGAAATATCAAAGTCGAAACGACAAGTCTTCAAACGTTGTCTATTGGGATAACAGTTTACAATGTTTTAGTTCACGAGTCTCCAGTAAATTGTTTAACAAATTCTCTGTTAGGGTTCAAAAGGCCTGGGCACTAATATAGCAGAAACACCTTGCGACACTGTGCTCGTCCCCAGTCGACACTCGTCCCCTCTCTCTTCCCACGCGTGTGGGGGGGCACTTTTTTTTTTTTTTTTTTATTTTTTTTTTTTTTTTTTTTTTTTTTTTTTTTGTTTTTATAAAATTTTTTTTTTTTTTTTTTTTTTTTTTTTTTTAACTGGTGGGTTAAATAAAGCGGGGACCTAAGGTTCAGTTTGGTGCGTAAAATAGGAAAAAACTTATTTTTATTCGGTGCAATTGTTTATTGTGACAAGCTGTTTGACAAGAACTAGATATTATTCTAATAAGACGAACTTATGATCATGCTAATAACCCTTTCAACTTAATTAAGAGGAAAAATTCACACTGGCGAATTGCATGTGTTATGTTTACCCAGTTCCCTGTTTATTTGCTTATCTGTTAACTGAAAGCAGCTTTGTTCCGAATTTCGTTTTATTGAACATCGAAAAGTGCGCTTTAGAGCTTCATAGAATTCTTCGTTTCGCAAGCAATACACCCACGGGTTGATTGCCGATGAAGGGAACGCGACCGCTTCCACAGATGTCCACACCGTGTAGTAAACCGAGTTGTAAGATACCTTTTTGCTAAAATAATGCGTAAAAGAAGTGATAAGACTTGGTAACCAGCAAACAACAAACAGTCCCACTACAATGCTAACTGTCTTGGCCGCCTTGAAGTTCTTTTTTCTTTTTTTCACAGCATCTTGATTCTGTAAATTAACATCAGTTATTATTTTCTTGAACTGCACTGTAGCCACTTTTAAAATCCGAATAGAGCAAAAGATGATTATAATCATTGGCAACAATATCGTGATAACAGTAAAAGAGATATATAATGTCGACAGCCCTCTAACATCGCTTATTAAGAATCTCGAGCATGGAAGAGCCAAGGACATAAACCAAACAGTGGCTATGAGAACATGACATCTTCTGTTAGTGATAATGTTTTCGTAGCGGAGAGGATAAAAGATGGCAATATGTCTATCTAGGGTAACGCAGCACAAGTTAAATGTAGTAGCCACTGTTGTGTGAATCCAAAGGTAGTCAATAAATTTACCATAGGTTTGCACATAAGTATCTGAGTTATATCCCAAGCATCTGATAGATATCCACACCGGGTCTATAACAAGCCCTACTAAAAAGTCTGCGGCCGCCAGTGAGGTTAGGAACAAATTGGAAATTGTCCGTAGTGACCTATTTCTGACAATCAACCACATCACAATCCCGTTTCCAATAATGGCCGCCAAACCTGTGAGACCGTACCACGTTGACAAAACTACCTTTGCCGCTAAGCCCAACTCCTTTGTATTACAACAAGTAGAAGAATTATTCATGATTGGTTTTTCTTTGCTTGGTTGTTATATCTTTTTGCTGTAGAAAAGTTCGAAAAACCCTAAGAAAGCCGCTGTTAGTCGAGTTCCTTTTTATCCAGTCCGGGCCCTGTTGACATCAGCAGTCTTTGATACCAACTGGCAACCCTGATTAAATAAAGATTTCTATCCATCTATATCTGTCTTTGACTGTCATTTTTTTAGACCACTCGCTGTCAGCTTATTAATTGTGTGTATTTAGCTTTATGTCGCTGCCTATAATGTTTTTCACATGTTGTCATTGTGATAGTATTCAAATACATATTTTTTTGGTATTTTACTGTTGCTTATTTATTCAAAGAGTGAGCTTTGCGCTTTCAAATGGTCGATAAGAGAATATTATTATAATCGAATCTGCAGAAAAATGAACCCGTTGAACAATATAATCGAGACAAAAGATGCAGGTGAAATCGTCGCCACGACACGTTTCTTCCAAAGCGTTTCCGTGACGACCCAATCAATCGTCGAAAAAGTACCCAGGGCCTGCTCTTCTCCTACCTTAAGAATGTATCGTTATTGAAACTAATCACGTTTCTACCATTATAATACAGACTGAGAAATTTCTAAAAGCTGATTGGTTAAAACAAGCTGTATTTATCTAAACTGATACTTGCCGTATTTGGAACAGAGTAGTATTTCTAGAGTTTGACGTGCCACATTTGGAACAGAGTAGCATTTCAATGGCTTTAAATACTGCTCTCTTCCAAATATGTAAAGTGTAACAATTGAGACTGAAAGAAAACAAACAAGATGGCGGACAAATGTATCGTTTAGCGTGTGGACAAGAAAGGATATTGTAGTAAGATAAGCTGTCAAAGTAAACAGAAAACTACGAATATTGAAAACAAAACACTTCCGTGTGGTTTAACTGAGCTAAAAAAACTCTCCATTTCTTAAAGGCTCCAAAACGAAGCTTCAGTAACATCTATGAGTGAGCTACGAACACTTTTGAATTATTACTCGCGGTATATTTCCAGATACTACTGCAACTCATGCCTCCACCTCGAATAAGCGCCCACCCTGTAGGTAGTAAAAGTTGATAAGCGCCCGCCTCAATAAGCGCCCCCTTCCAACCTCCGTTAATATAATACCCTGGAGTGCACAAGAGGAGTATTGATTATTATTGAAAGTGCGATTGAAATTGACTTAGTACTACTGAGAGACTTTCGCGAAGACCGTTTTTTTATATTTTACAAAAATTTAAACTTTTAATAAACAGCTTAAGTTTTGCTTTGGTACATCTTCACGTTTTATTATTATACATTGTTTTGTTGCAAAAAAGTAGCTACTTGCTTATAATGTGCGCCCAGCCTCGAATAAGAGTTCACTCTCAAGGTCCAAAATTAAATAAGCACCCACGTCGCTTAGTCGAACAACTTCGGTACTTGACATCAGTTCTTTCTATTTTTTCGTATTTTTCGGCCTACATGTAAACCAGCTGGTACGTCTCTGCAGGCTTAACTGCAGGACGCACTAAAACCATCGTTGATAAGTGTAATGTTTCCATTACATAAACATTTTTATTTTCATTGTCATCGTAACATATTTCCTTTAATGCGAGAGTGTCTCGGTTGAAATATAGTGTTTTTATAAGTATGACCGGGAACTGGCTATGACCTTACTTTACTATCTTGAAATTGAACAGACTAAATCACTATAAAAGGTGACAGCAAAGAAATATCAATTAAAAGGAAAAATATGACTAGATATTCACAATTTCAAGTAGTATGGTAGGCACAAGTTAGGCCTCTTTTTGGGGTGTAATCTCCTTAGCCAACGGTGGAATACACACCACCACCACCACCAAAACTGCCACCACCACCACCACAACGTCCGCCACCACCACTACGCTACGGCGTACACGACCACAACTTCCACCACCGCCACCACCGCCACCACCACAACACTATTATTGTTTTCCAACACCATCACAAGTGATGACGGCGGGAGATTGCAAACAACAGAATTGTGGTGTCAGTTTTGAAGACAATAGTAATGCACTCTACACTTTATTCATGAGATCTAGACAATACCTATACCATCACGCCTGTTAATGTATTCTACACCAGGATAATGAGATTCCGTCCCAAAAAGGGGCCTAAACGGTGTCTACCATACTACTATTTCTCCTCCTTTGTTTACTAAACATCCTGTCAAAAAATCAAATTTGACTAACTGTAATCCACTTCCATCTTTATAATCTTGTCCTTCTTCTCCAAAATACTTGTTCTATTTTGCTTTGTGGAATCATGCAATCCAATTTATTTGTATTTCTAATTTATTTGGTAGTATTTGGCAATATAATTTGGAAATTAGGAAAGAGGACTTTAGATTATCATGTCGGGAAACTGTCCCTTTAAAAAGAACGTGAGACGATATTATGTCGGGAAAAACCCCCCTAAATTCCCTGGGGTGTGCCGCTAAACCGGTCTACTGTAATAAACCTTCACCTTACTTCACAGCAAAATATAAGTGTATGATATAATTATTTTAGACTTGATATTTTAAGATATGTTCAGGCCTATTTTATCTCACGGAGATTATTATTTGACTTCATTCTCTCCCCTCAAATAATCCAAATGCAATCTGCAAAAAAAAAAAAAAACGGATTAGTTTCTCCACATTTTAAAATTGTTTTAGATATACTAAAACAATTGAAGGTACTTCCTCCCACGGATCAATCATTAGTCACTTTTGTTTAGACATCTAAGAGTTTGAGAGCCCACATTAATTTCTATTTTATTGACAATACCACGCAACTACCATGAACATATGTCATGTATAATTATTGTAAACATGCTGAAATTCCAACCAACGAAAATATATTACTCTCAGTCAACTCCCTGTCCTCCCAGATTGTTGATCTCTTCTTAAATCCCTGAATTTAATTTATACTTACCACACAAAGAACTATGAACTGTACGAGGGTACGCCAATCGTTTGGAAAATATAGGCATCAGTAATATTTTTACCGCTAGCATTTGTCGAAATTTAGTCCTTCATCATCAATGACATTCAAGGGGGAGGGGTCGGGGCTTTGAATGACATGAATACAAACTGTGCAGTGTGAACAAATGGGAACACGTCAGAAACTGACAAAAAGGTCCAACAATACTTTTATAAATATTGTAATAGCCTTCATTTGCCTTCTCTTTTAAGCATTTTTTTTTGAAAGCTCGTAATCCATCTCTTTCTGATGAAACAGATCGATATCGCAAGGCGACTTATTATATTTACATACGTTTGTAAACTACATGGGATACTGTTTTAAATTATTATAATTACTGCATTAAATTCCTTAAAATCAAACTCGGATTTTACCTTCCTTTCATTTGTGGACAAGATTAATTCAGTATTAGAGAAGGAACAATGGTATTTTCAATCAGTAGACATGAAAATTTAATCTGATCACAAATCATTTTCTTAAATTAGTGCATGTTGCAATAGACAATGACTTTGATCACACAACTATGATTGTAATTTCATGTGTAATTGTCTGTTCGTGATGTATACCAAAGCTTAATTTAATATTCATACCCATTGACGTTTCTAGTGACTGGTTTGGCTTAATAAAAAGCACAAAATTGGTTTTCATAAGCTTTTTTCTCCTTTTATAACGTTGAAGAAACGCTTGTGAAAATTGGAAGAAGAAGAAACAACTGTATAATCAATCCTTTCTAAAGCGTGTCTAGTTTTCCTAAAATTAGATCACATTTCTATAACACAATTTAACTCTCTGTAGTTTAATTTACTACTGTGTGCATAAAAAGAAACATCCGTTGAGGTAATAACGTTACCTCCAATTCGGGAAAACATAGGTCTAAAAGAATAATCTCTTCAAAATCCAGAGGTTTTGTTTGGATTCGATAAGATTAGTAGTCGATCGGAAGCAAACTAATTAAATCGATTGATGAAAATGTCATGGACGCTTTTTTGTTGAACTGTATAAAACACTCCACGCACTGCCCAACGCAGACAAAAAACATTTTCAATCAATTCAATATATTTGTTTTAATATCTTCAGTATCAATATAAATATAATAAGCCCGGGAGATAAAGTAAACTGCACACTAAAAAGGACCACATTTCAAATCTATACGCGCGTTGGCAACAAGGTCAGTTTTGGAAATGTTGCAAATGATTGGTAACGAGACAACCCAAATTCTGTTTTGCAGTCGACATTGGGATGGCCATAATTACATTCTTCACTTTTACACATTTCTTGTGGTCTTCTACGTTCCTCTAGGCATAACAGCTACTCTTGGGAACAGTTTGATCTTGTTTGCCCTTCACAAGGATACATCTCTTCATCCACCATCAAAACTATTGCTTCGCTCTCTGGCGGTCACTGATCTTTTTGTTGGCATCGTTTCCCTTCCAATAGCGATCACTCTCTTGTTGTCCGTTGTAAAAGAAAACTGGAACCTCTGCCGATTGGCAAAATACTCGGTCTACGTTATAACCACGATTTGTTCCGGTGTCTCTTTGGCGACATTGACCGCCATAGGTGTGGACAGACTACTCGCTCTGTTGTTGAGGTTGCGATACAGACAAGTTGTAACCGTCAAGCGAGTCCGTGTGATCGTTCCCCTTTTTTGGCTTAAAAGCAGCGTGGTCGGTCTTCTTTGCGTTTGGAATATGACTGCTTACTTCATCGCAAGCGGTGTCTTTATAGCCTTAGAAGTAATAATTTCAACTTAATATTACACGAGAATCTTTCGTACAATTCGACGTCAACAGACACAAGTACAGGATTCTCTTGGAGATCAAAGAACAAGTAATTCGCCAAATATGGCAAGATTCAAGAAGACAGTTTTCAATGCGTTGTGGGTTCATCTCACACTTGCAACATGTTATCTTCCTTTCGCTGTAGTAACGGTTGTAATCGCTATTCGTGGATTTAGCACGTCTCTTTTTCTGGCCGAGGGTATAGTGGTAGCTCTTGTTTACCTTAACTCTTCGCTGAATCCAGTTCTTTACTGCTGGAAGATCAAAGAAGTTCGACAAGCAGTGAAGGAAACGATAAGAAGGTTTTGCGATTGTTTCTCAATTTAACTGGAAAAAATACTGAAAGGTAAACCTCACGTTACATAACTTGCAGTGTCCATTCAGGACCGTAGCCAGAAAAAGATTATGATCAAGGAAATGTCCATGGGTAAACTTTTGGGTATTTTTACTTTTTTAATCAATAAAAATGTAAGGTGGTTAAGACATCACGACGTTTTGCAAAAAGTAATCGTGAAATTACATCGTTTCCTGGCATTGTTTGTATTTGCGACTGATTCTGGTATTGCTATGTAAATAACAAAAATTATCTTTATCTAGAGTTATACCCTTGGTAAATCCCAGCGTCACATAAACCTAAAGCAATTACTAAAGAGAATGGTGCTGTCGCCGATTGACGCCACTCCTGAAACAATATCGAAATATTATCACGTCAGAAGAATCACGATATAAAGTGCTAGCGAGACACCTGGCGATATTTGGTTCGATCGTCACTAGTCTCCCCGAATGACTACTCGTTCGAGTAAGATGAAATAACTGGCTATATGTTGTGTTGGAAGTTTTCGTTTTCTTGACTATTCGGTGTTAACTGACCACTCCATAAAGCCTACGCCGGGTCAATGTGACTCATCTTGCCACAGTATATTCCGGTTTCCAGAGCATTCAATGACAAGGTATTTCTAATCCTCCCTTGATAGGATGCTAGTCGACCATTAAAGCGGCTACCATATTGGTATTACAGTAAATTATATATCATTTATATCTACGTGGAGAGAGACAAGAAGAGTGTTTTGCCCAAGAACCCAAGAACACAACCCAGTGCCCCCGGCCAGGGCTCTATCCTTACAGCTCGATTCAGAGACGAACGTGCTAACGTAAGGCCACCGCGTTTCCCACTACATATTATAAAATGTCATTTACTCCCCTTCCATCACTGGCATGTACTAAAATCTGAACGGCGAAAAGAAATCACCAAGACAACCCAAACGGCCGAAACGAGCGAAACGAAGCAATATCACCGAAAGAAGCGAAACACATTGCCATTATTGTGAGCTAACAGTCTGATTAATTTTTTTTTTTTTTTTTCCTTATTAAAATTTTTTTTTTTTTTTTTTTTTTTTTTTTCCTTTTTGTTATTTTTTTTTTTTTTTTTTTTTTGGTTTCTTTTTTTTTTTTTGGTTTTTTGTTAATTTCCCTAAAATGTATTTTTTCGAAAAAATTAATTTTTTTTTTAAATAAAAATATAATAAAAACATAAATTTTTTAAATTAAAAAAAAAAACACCAACAAAATTTAATTGGACCCCCCAGGTGTTTTCTAAACCCAGAATGTATAAATAATAAGACGAAACCACGTTTGACTTATGTCCTGTAAACTTGTAATAACTTGGAAAAATTTAAACTGAAGGAAAAATATTAATGTTCACTCAGCTCCCCGAGATTATTGATCTCTTACTGAATGATTTTCGTCTTTTATGAAATCGAGAAAAGCGAGTTACGTTCACTTAGCTCCCTTCAGTGTTCGTTGTTTTCTCAACTGAATGACGTTGAAAGCGA
Source organism: Oculina patagonica (assembly GCF_052425735.1). Lineage (NCBI taxonomy): Eukaryota > Metazoa > Cnidaria > Anthozoa > Scleractinia > Oculinidae > Oculina > Oculina patagonica. The sequence continues at coordinate 30,816,583 of NC_135758.1, read as the reverse complement.
TTTCCTTCCGAATTTCGTCTTAGAAATGGAAAAGTGCGAATTAAAGCTTCATAGAATTCGCCGTTCCGCAAGCAATACACCCACGGGTTTATTGCCGATGAAGTAAACGCGACCGCTTCGACTGGTGCCCATACTTTGGACCAAGTCAATCGTTTGCTAAAATAATGAATCAAAGAAACTACTAGACTTGGCAACCAGCAAACAACAAACAGCCCAACCACAATGCTAACTGTCTTGGCAGCCTTAAAGTTCTTTTTTCTTCTTTTCGCAGCGTCTTCATTTTGTAAAGTGTGGTCAGTTGCAATTTTCTTGGACTGCACTGTGGCGGCTTTTAAGATCCGAATAGAGCACAGTATAATGATGATCATTGGTATCAATACCGTTATGATTGTAAAAGAGATATATAATGTCGATAGCACCGTAGCATCGTTAATTAAGAATCTCGAGCATGGAAGAACCAAGGACATGAACCAAACAGTGGCTATGAGCACATTACATCGCCTGGTATTTATAATGTCTACGTAGCGTAGTGGATAAAAGATGGCAATATGTCTATCCAGGGTAACGCAGCACAAGTTAAATGTCGTAGCTACTGCTGTGTGGATCCAGAGATAGTCAATAGCTTTACCGTGGGTCTGCAAGTGATCTGGGTTATAAGCTGTGTATCTAATAGATATCCACACTGGGTCTATAACAAGTCCTACTAAAAAGTCTGCTGCTGCCAATGAGGTAAGGAACAAGTTCGAAATTGTTCTTAGCGATCTATTTCTGATGATTAACCACAACACAATCCCGTTTCCAATAATGGCCGCCAAACCTGTGAGACCATAACACGTAGATAAAATTATCTTTGCCGCTGTACTTAACTCGTTAGCTTTACAACAAGTGCTATTGTCGTTCATAATTGCCGTTTCTTTTCTTTCTTCTTAATGCTTTGCTTTAGAAAATGTTTAAAATCCTTTTAGTGAGCTGCTAGATTTGTGTTCCTGTTTGATTTTGCAAATTGACATTCTATATCGGCCCTTTTAAAAGCTGTCATTTCGTCAGACTACGCAGCATCAGCATATTAATTGTGTGTGTTTAGTGTTATTTTCTCCGTACTACAATGTCATATACTTTCATTTATTTTTAATTCTTTTTTTTTTTTTGGTTGTTTCACCGTTGATTATTTATTCAACGAGGAAGCTTTGCAACTGAAAGCTCGACAAGAGAATATTATAATAATCGTAGCCGCCAAAAGAGTTACCAGCTGGGTAATATCATCAAAATTAAAATTTTAGATGTCGCCCCGGGGATGCAGGTGAAATTGCTCGTCACGCGACTTTCTTTCAACAGGTCAATGAATATGTTCAAAAGGCTACTGGCCTCTCTGGAACCTCTATTTTCATTTGCCCATTGTAAACTCTCCCTGTGTTGTTTTCTAGGGCTATGGCATCGTTGTGATCTGTAAGTTATTATTTTAAGAACCAATGACCTTCGTATGTTGAATGTTTTGACATATTCAAATAGTGTTATCTGTGTTATTTACCTGACTGTGGATGTATATTGTCTGATGAATAAAGTTGACACTTTTAAATGTTGAGCCTGCCAGTTTATATATTTAAATACTGTTACGTAGCCGTTTTTTAGTCCTGGGTTTTTTAGCGGACACAATTATGTAATTGTCAAATAAATTATTCTCGGCTCCAGTCCCCAAGTGGGGCATGGACAATAAGTAAATTGTCAGCCGTAAAATATTTTTCCGTTTTATTTGTTCAACAAGCACAAAGTAAGGCTGAGGAGATCTCTTTAATTCCTCTTATATCTTTTAAAATATGCCAATTTTTAAAATGATTCCAATCCAAACGTTGGAGAAAAGTTAACGTTGAAGGGAAGTGTCTTCACGCCCACTCAAAATTAACATACCCCAGAAAAAGCACTTTACCAGCGTCAAAAACGTTAATTGCAAAGGATCACCTGCCATGTAAAAAGAAAAGTATTGCCGGCCGTGGACAAAATACTACGTTCAAATAATAAACGTTCACAGCAACGCAACAAAAGCACCAATTACAACTCAAGTCCTTCTACCATTCAGGACAAGAAAATCAACTTTGGGAAAGAAGAAATTAGGTACAACGAATAAGAACCAAACTGTTTAATTTCCACCCAGTCATTAACAAGTCCATTAAAGAAATCCGGGAAAAGATGTCAAACGTCAGCGACGAAGGCAGAAAAGAAATGTTTCGCGAATTTATTTGCACTGTTTCGGAAGGTAAAAATGATAAAGAAACTGCCATTCATTACATTTTGATATCGTCTGTATGCATTTTTCTTACAATAACAGCTACTCTTGAGAACAGTTTGATCTTAGTCGCCCTTCACAAGGATACGTCTCTTCATCCGCCTTCAAAAATACTTCTTCGTTCTCTGGAAATCACCGATCTTTGTGTTGGTGTGATTGGACAGCCAGTAACAATTGCTTCTATTTTCTCGGCTCTATTTCAACGTACGAACCTCTGTCGGGTGACCCAAATATTGGCTCAATTTAACAACACGATATTTTCAGGAGTATCTCTTCTAACAGTGACCGCAATAAGTGTGGACAGACTTCTCGCTCTGTTGTTGAGGTTGAGATACAGACAAGTTGTTAGTGTCAAGCGAGTTCGTGCGGCCGTTTTCCTATTTTGGATTATCACCATCGCGGTCGCCATTCTAAACTACTTTCTCTTCATAAATTTTTACTTTCTTACCACCGTAAGTGCATGCATTGTTCTTCTGCTTCTTATCTCAGTTTATTCTTACACAAGAATCTTTCATACAATTCGACGTCAACAACAGCAAGTGCAAAATACTCTGGGAAGTACCGGTATAAACATTGCGCGATACAAAAAAACAGTTTTCAATGCATTGTGGGTTCACCTTACTTTAATAGTATGTTACCTTCCTTTTGCCTTAGTATCAGGTCTATTGGCTGTTCATGGATTTAGTTCGACCCTCTTTTTAGCACAATTTTGGGCGTTTACTCTAGTTTATCTCAATTCGTCGCTTAATCCAGTTCTTTACTGCTGGAAAATCAAAGAAGTTCGACAATCAGTAAAAGAAACGATAAGACAGCTTTTCACTCGTTTGACGTCCTGAAAAGAAATTTAAGATCACGAAGGATGAAGAAAGATTAAGGCAAATTTTGAATTTATCGCCATTTTTCTTTATTAATTTATTGAATTCCTCATTTCAAATCATCGTCAATGTTGTTAGACTTTTAAAATTTAAAGGCTCTGCAAAAAGAAATTCAGTAAAATTCGCTTTAAAATACTAGACTTTGTATAGGAGTAATTTACTTCAACCCTTGTACGTGGGAGCAAATTAAAAATTAATTACCTTTTTAATAATGTGCAAAACTAGTGCTGAAATGTCCATGGTGTTTCAAGACTCTTTCAAGAGAGTAGCACATAGCTTTGCTTTCTATATTTTAATTATATAATTAATATCTCAGTACTCTTACTATAGTTTCCTCAAAGATGTAAGCCTTCCCTAGTTCATAGCACCATGGTCAAAGAAAGAAACTGCTATCTTTGGGTTTGTCGATCTAACATTTTTTAGTGGAAACTCAGCTTGTTCTATTGAAAATCCGCGAATCTGATTGGTTCTCCCACTGTTTTCTATTTTAACAATAGAGTGTTTCTGTCGAGGAACTATTTAACAATTAGACGGCAAGCTCGAGGTTTCTACCGGCTGATATTGGCGAGGGGCGAAGCCCCGAGCCAATATCAAAAGCCGGTAGAAACCGAGAGCGAGCCGTCTAATTGTGTTAGCATAACCCACTGACCGATCTATTAAACACAAGATATAGCTAGAGTTGATTTATTGAATGTTTTGATTGATAAAATTCAGCGAAAACTAGCGCGCGCTCCGGGCCTTCTACGGATCAATAGTAGGCACCTGTGTAGCCAATCGATTGCGCGATTACCAATAGTAGGTCAGTGTGGTTATGCTAACGGCTGATAGTTGCCCGCGGAAATTTGATGTTCTTAAAACAAATATTAGCCCGAGAAGCGGCTTCGAGGGCTTATGCTGTTTAAGGACATCAAATTTCAGGGGAACTATAGACGATAGTTCCGAGAAAAACATTTTGTTTTATTGTTACACTAAATTTTCTTCCGCGCGCACATACAAAAAGAGCATCGTGAATTATTTTTACTTTTCAGGATAAAAAACTCATGAAAGGAAAACAAAAACAAGCCAGAAGAGAAACCCACTAAAGCAGTGTTGTTTTGTCCGGGCACTTCGTCGGCGCCCGGAATCCCGGGTCGGGAATTATTTTAAGGAATCAAATTTCAGTATCACCATAGTCGAGACGAAACATCTATTTCTTTATTGTTCAACTAAATTTTCTTCCCTACAACTCGTAATATTTTTACTTTTGAGGATAACTCATGACGATAACAAACGAAACAAAACAAACGAGAAACTCACTATGCAGTGAATTGGTTGGGTTTTTGTCTGGCGCTACAAAAACAGTCACGCGGGCACTATCGATCCGGGCATTTCGGGGGCCTGGGCTGATGTGCCCTCCGGCGACGCGGACGGGCACAACCCCTGGAGCGCAATCGAAGGACCCAAAGCAAAGCCTTCGCTTTCCATTTTCATATCATGGGAGTCCCTCTTGTATCCTTTTAACGGAAGCAGGGTTTCTAAGATGTCAAAGCCAGTATCAAACCTTTTTATTCTGGCTACAGCATTAGTAACGGACTATGTTAGAAAGGAAATGATTTAACATTTTAATAAATGAGTAATTATATAATTAAGTGTTTCTTAAATATAATGTCTTGATGCACTAAAATTAAAAAAAAAAATCGTTGCCAAAAGGGATTAGTGGTATCATGAACGACACAAAAGCCTAAATGGCGAATTAAGAAACCTTCATAGCACCATGGTCAAAGTAAGAAACTGCAATCTTTGGGCTTGCAGATCTAATACCTTATGGAACTGAGATTTCAAGCGAACAGCGGCGGAAAATTGGGCCTAAACTTAAGCAGGATTAGGAAAACCAGATGTCGTTTATAATGGTGTTTCCGCGACCGTGACATTGAATGTCCCCTTTCATATCCCGAGCCACAGGCGAGGGTTAATTTTATTGTCGGTAGTACAACAAAAATAGACAGGTTTCTCCTTATGCCAAAATAAAAATGCTTCGTCATGCTTTGTTTGCAAAGACTCGTGCACAACGACCACACAACCTCATTCTCGTCCCCATAGCCCTTTCGTTTCTCTTAGCCGGCTGGGCCTTGGCACGAGAAAACGAAAGGACACAGGATTTCAAGGTCTAGATTTTAAGACTTCCGGTCTTCATGTATGCAGTCATGACGTCTCAAAAGAATGTATGAGACAGTCGTTAGGGACGGACCATTAGAAAAGTGATAGCGGGGGGGGGGGGGGGGGGGGAATTTTCGGCTTGCACAATTTTTTTTTTCTGTCCATTTCTTGTGCAGGAATTTTTTTTTTGGGTGAAACCCTCTGCTCGAATTTTTTTTTAGACAAATGGTTTTTTTTTCAGGCAAATGCCATGTATTGCTACTTTATACAATGTTTTTTACAAATGTTGCTTTGTTCATTATTTGCTTAATAGTTTAAATATTTTAAAAATGCTGTTGTTCATTGATTTCATCCGTTAGGGACTGTTAACAAGTACGGAGAGGGGGGGGGGGGGGAGGGGGGTCAAGGGGCGGTGCAATTGGAAAAGAAAAAAATGTGACCCAACCCTTCCTTCTATCTCAAAATTGACTGACCAAGCCCTGATCGAAGGTTGGAAATAACATGATTCACCCCTTTCTGCAAAAAATAGTTACCGGTAATAAGGAAAAAGTCTTTTTGATTGTCTGTAAATACTGTAACGGATTAGAGGTTTTTGAATTGACATCAGCTTTTAAAGTGCGATCCCAATCATACACCACCCTGTGTCCTATATCCCTAATGGACACTGTGATTCTATTTACATCTTCTTTCGGTTCTTAACACACCAAAGCAGGATGAATTTCTCACTTCGTATAACAGATTTGTGTTTTTCACATATTTCTATGTAAAGTCCGTGGGAAAACTTAGACATAAACATATGCAAAAACTAAAACAAAACGTAATAGAAATTCAGTACTAATTACTGCAGAAATCATATTTGACAGGAATTGACAACAGGAACTACAACCACTGTACCATTCATCTGTTTGAGAAATGAGTTAACTAGTAAGCAATCTACGCAGGCAGGAGAGAGACGAGTTAAACGAATTTTATGATCACAATCTATGTAGGGGGGTCTGGGGGCATGATCCCCTAGAAAATTTTGAAATTTCTCTGCTCGGAAATGCTATTTTCAGCGTTCTCCACCATATATTTCGTCGAATAATTGATCTCATCAAGTGTTAAATGATGACAGGTATTTTCAGAGCTTAATAGGACCCTTCCTTCTGCACGATTTTTTTTTCTTTGCCGTCCCCTTTGCACGATTTTTCTTTCTTATCATTTTGGCTTGCATGATTTTTTTTTTTTTTTTTTCGCCACCCCCCCCCCCCCTCATCACTTTTCTAATGGTCCGTCCCTTAGGTTTTCGACTTCCGTATAGGAACTCTTTCTTCCAAACAGCCAATCAAAAAATTCGAATTGATTCAAAAATCCTATGTCCCCAGAGCCCTTCGTTTTCTCGTGCCAAGCCGGCTAAGAGAAACGAAAGGGCTATGGGGGCTATGGGGACGAGTAATATGATCCAAATTTAACAAATTCAAAAAGTGTCATTTTGTGGATTTTAGCAGCCCAATAAGTAAATATTCCAGTTGTTTGTTTATGAGCTAAACATTCATTTGGCGCGTTTAACTGTTACATCATAGCGATCAGACACTTAAGCGAAAGGGACACCAGGTTCATCACGTATCCCGCAATGAAAAGGCATTTCATTGCTGGCAAAAAGGAGTTTATTTCCTCAAATGTAAACTGTTCAGCCCGCCACCTGCTAACATGATTGAATACTAGCAAATACTGTCATTTAGCGGACTAAAGTGACACATAGATAAGTGTTGCATTTGTCAAATATTTTACTTTCAACTTCACCTTTAAAGTGTACGTGGATGACATCACGTTCGTCGGCCTTAAAATATTCTTATTTTTTGTTCAGGAAGCAAGAATCGTGAAGAAGATATCCCTCTCTTTGTTTAATAGGCCGTTTATAGCTAAAATCAAATCCGACAAGACATCCGTTTTAAAAAGAACTGTGACATCTGCACATAGAAACTAATAAGTGCACTTAGATGATAAAAATAGTATCATTTCAGAAGTGGATTTTTGCGGGTAAATTTCAATGCTTAACCTGCTTGCAAAGTGTGCATGGCTAATTAGTAAGGCAAAGCAGTATGAAAGTCAATATAAAATTTAAGGGAAGTTTTACCTTTACATCATGTCTTCCGGGCCCAATTAAAATTAACATGACGTAGCATTTCACCAGCACCAGAAAAGTTAATTAAAAAAGGAACAGTACTACAATAAAAATACAGAGAGAGTCGCGTACGCAAGCCTAGCTTCGTTTGCGAATTAACACTCACAAACAGAAGAGCTTCGCAGCTGGTATTACATTTTAATTGATTTTTTTTTAAACAACTCAGTTGGGGCAGGCGTGCATGGCCAGAGGTTAGCACAGCAATCCAATATCTGCAGTGTGAAGGACAATATAAAAATAAAGGGAGGTTTCAACTTTACAGGATGTCTTCCGGCCCAATCTAAATTAACATCACGTACCATTGAAAAAAGCATTTTACCGGCACTAGAAACGTAAATTAGAAAAGGGATAACTGCAACAAAAAGAGTGAGTCGTGCATGCAAGTCTCATTTTAATAATTTACACTCACAGAAAGAAGCCCTTTGCAGTCGGAACTGACTGAGCTATCTGCTACATTTCAGTGCTTTCGTTTTAACAAGTCAACTGGGGCAATCTACACTTTGGAATGATGTCAAACTCTAGCGACGAAAGAAGTAAAGACACGTTTAACGGATTTCAGTTTTGTAATATATCATACGGTGATGAAGATCAATACACTGACCTTCTCTACGCATATAAGTTTTTCGCGTCCTTATGCATTTTTCTAACAGTAACAGCTACTCTGGGAAACAGTTTGATCCTAGTCGCCCTTCAGAAGGATACATCTCTTCATCCGCCATCGAAAATACTGCTTCGTTCTCTGGCAATGACCGATCTTTGTGTCGGTGTGATTGGTCAGCCAGTGACCATCACGGTTATTTTCTCAGCTTTATTCGAACGATGGAGCCTTTGTCAAGTCGTTCAGATAATGGATCAGTGTCTTAACGGGATGCTTTTTGCTGTATCTCTACTAACACTGACCGCAATAAGTGTAGACAGACTTCTCGCGCTGTTGTTGAGGTTAAGATACAGACAAGTTGTGACTGTCAAGAGAGTTCGTGCGGTTGTTTTTCTCATTTGGCTTGTAACCAGCGTGACAAACGTTCTCGTTTCCGTTTGGAGCATACCTCTTTACTTCTTACACATCCTCCAGTTTCTAACAATCCTTCCTGCTCTTATAATTTCAACTTATTCTTACACAAGAATCTTAATTGCAATACGTCGTCAACAAATGCAACTACAAGATACGCACGGCCGGCGGCCAAACAGGTAGTACAGGGCTAAACATGGCGCGATACAAAAAGACAGTTTTTAATGCATTGTGGGTTCACCTTACACTTCTAACGTGTTATCTTCCTTTTGCTGTAATATCGGGTCTGACGATTGTCCAAGGCTTAAACTCGACTCCTGTCATAGCACATGTATTTGGGCTATGTCTAGTTTATCTCAATTCGTCGCTGAATCCAGTTCTCTACTTCTGGAAAATAAAAGAAATCCGACAAGCAGTAAAGGAAACAATAAGACAGTTTTGTGCTTGTTTGTCATCTTAAAACGAATCTAAAGAGAAGCAGGCAGGATTATAAAAAGACCAATGTTGTATATAAGGACACATCTTCTATATATATATACACATTTAATGTCTACTTTCAAGGAGAGATTCGCATAGACGTAAGAGGCTTCATATGTTAGTAGTTTACTTCATTTCTTGTACTTAAAAGAGGAAACATTATTATCCATTTAATAATAAAGTGCATAACTATGTTTACTCACATGCCCAATTGCAAGTGTCTCATTAGTGACCGTGACCGCCCGAACTCCTCAAAACGGCGTGTGCAATAGGCCATTTCCGATATATTAAAATTCTAACTTGGCTCCGAGGCTTGGGGGAATTAAACAAAGGATATCACGTCGAGTTTCAGGGATGAATAAATCATTTCTTTTGTTTTATTCCCCCAAGCCTCGGAGCAAAGTTAGAATATTAATATATCGGAATTGGCCTATTGTTATTGCTATTTAGAGGAACTTAAATTATAATTTTCGCAAGAAAAATCATTGTTATTATCGGTTGAAAATATTTGTGAAGACTTAAGCAACATATCTATCAGTTTGGGCAGTTGGCGGTAGTCAGATCTGACGGATTTCTCAGGAAGAGCGAAACGTTCCCGCCCTCCACGATTCTCAGGGTCGCACCTTTGACAATTGCGAGCAACCCTTAAGTCGCCCTTTCCGGGTTACCAAGGGGTGTGCAGTTGAGGCGGGCGCAGTTGAAGCGTCAGATAGGGGACAAAATAGGAACTTAAATTTCGTGTTGTCGTCAGGTTTCACTCTTCGTGTCGTCGTGTTTTTCGTTTCGTCTTAATATAGTTAAGTCGTTGTGTTTTTCGTTATTCGTACTTTTGCTTTGTCGTCGTGTTCTTCATTCCGTTGTAATTTAGTTTAGTCGCGTTCTTCATTTCGTCGTAATTTTATTTAGTCGTGTTCTTTATGTCGTCGACGACGATATAAGTAGGTCTGCGGCAACTGGATGTTACTTAAACTGGGGACGGGAAACGGAGAACGGGGAACGGGGAACGGGAAATGGGATTGGGAACGGAGAACGGGGAACGGGGAACCGGAAAAGAATGGTCAGTGGTTCTTTCATTAATAATATAAAATTATTCCTAAATGTCGGGTAATAAGGTGAAGAAAAGGAGGGAAAAATCACTCTGTGGGTACTCGGGCTAGTGTACATGTGTAAGGCAGAGCACCTTCGAAGGTCTCATTTGCCTCCCTTCCCTACGGGAAAAAAGTGTCGTCGCCCTGACAACTATTGCCCAATCATAGCGTGAGGCTGCACGTGAAAGGCAAGGCTAACTAAAAATGCGTCCACTCTATCGGAGGCAAGGTCTTAGAGAAAGCCAAAAGTGTACAAACCTTGGTTATTTTATCCGTATTCTTAAAAAGGAGGGGGGGGGGGGGGGGGGGGGGGGGGGGGGGGGGGGGGGGGGGGGGGGGGGGGGGAAAAAAAAAAAAAAAAAAAAAAAAAAAAAAGAAAAAAAAAAAAAAAAAAAAAAAAAAAGAAAAAAAAAAAAAAAAAAAAAAAAAAAAAAAAAAAAAAAAAAAAAAAAAAAAAAAAACCCACCCAAAAAAAAAAAAAAAAAAAAAAAAAAAAAAAAAAAAAAAAACCCCCCCCGACAAGAAAAAAAAAAACCCCCCTACCCGCCTCGGCCTCGCTTCGCGAGGAATCAAGGACAGAGGCAGCTGGATCAAAAATTTACCGTAGCGAAAGTATGGTCTTCGAACTATACCCATACGAAGTTTTGGAGTGAGCGGATGAAATTAAAAGCTATTTTTGGCTTGGTTTTGTCAAGCAGTGGTGTTTATCAAGCGTCGGAAGTGTTCACCCTTGCATAAATTTAGGTAAGAGTAAATTAAAATTAAAAATATCGGTAAAATAGGGTTTAAATGCTTTAGGACAGCCAAGAAACAGCCTGGGCTCCATGTGGTATTTCTTTCATATTATGCAAATGAGCTTACTAAACGAAACGTCAATAGAACCGTTTTTATCGATATACTTCACCATTAAAATATTGTCCACGGCCAGCAATACTTTCCTTTTTATGTGGCAGATGAACCGTTGCAATGAACGTTTTTGACGCTGGTAAAGTGCTTTTTTCTGGGGTATGTTAATTTTGAGTGGGCGTGGAGACACTTCCCTTCAACTTTTCTTCAACGTTCGGATTGGAATCATATTAAATGGGCGTATTTTAAAAGACGTAGAGGAAAGAAATCTCCTCAGTCTTACTTAATGCTTGTTGAATAAATAATACTGAAGTATATTTTACGGCTGACAATTTACTTATCATCGTCCATGCCCCACTCAGTATGGACTAAAGCCGAGAATAATTTATTTGACAATTACATAATTGTGTCCGCTAAAAAAACAGGGCTGAAAATCGGCTACGTTACAGTATTTGAATATATAAACTGGAAGGCTGAACATTTGAAAGTGTCAAGTTTACTCATGAGACAATATACACCCGCAGTCAGGTAAATAACACAGAAAACACTATTTGCATATGTCAAAACATTCAACATACGAAGGTCATCGGTTCTTAAAACAATAACTTACAGATCACAACGATGCGTTAGCCCTAGAAAACATCACAGGGTGTGTTTACAATGGGCAAATGAAAATAGAGGTTCCAGAGAGGCAGTAGCCTTTTGAACATATTCAATGATCTGTTGAAAGAAAGTCGCGTGACGAGCAATTTCACCTGCATCCCCGGGGCGACATCATAAATTTTATGACATTACCCAGCTGGTAACTCTTTTGGCGGCTACGATTATAATAATATTCTCTTGTCAAGCTTTTAGTTGCAAAGCTTCCTCGTTGAATAAATAATCAACGGTGAAACAAACAAAAAGGAATTAAAAATCATTGAAATTATATGACATTGGAGTACGGAGAAAATAAAACTAAACACACACAATTAATATGCAGATGCTGCGTGGTCTGACGAAATGACAGCTTTTAAAAGGGTCGACATAAAATGTCAATTTGCAAAATGAAACAGGAACACAAATCTAGCAGCTCGCTAAAAGGATTTAAAACATTTTCTACAGCAAAGCATTAACAAGAAAGAAAAGAAACGGCAAATATGAACGACACTAGCACTTGTTGTAAAGCTAACGAGTTGAGTACAGCGGCAAAGATAGTTTTATCTACGTGTTATGGTCTCACAGGTTTGGCGGCCATTATTGGAAACGGGATTGTGTTGTGGTTGATCGTTAGAAATAGATCGCTACGAGCAATTTCCAACTTGTTCCTTACCTCATTGGCAGCAGCGGACTTTTTAGTGGGACTTGTTATAGACCCGGTGTGGATATCTGTCAGATACACGGCTTATAACCCAGATAATTTGCAGACCCACGTTAAAGCTATTGACTATCTCTGGATCCACACATCAGTGGCTACTACATTCAACTTATGCTGCGTCACTCTGGATAGACATATTGCCATCTTTCATCCACTACGCTACGTAGACATTGTAAATAACAGGCGATGTTATGTGCTCATAGCCACTGTTTGGTTCATGTCCTTGGTTCTTCCATGCTCGAGATTCTTAATTAACGATACTACAGTGCTATCGACATTATATATCTCTTTTACAATCATAACGGTATTGATACCAATGATCGTCATTATATTTTGCTCTATTCGGATTTTAAAAGCCGCTGCAGAGCAGTCAAAGAAAATCATAACTGACCACACTTTACAAAATAAAGACGCTGTGAAAAAAAAGGAAAAAGAACTTTAAGGCTGCCAAGACAGTTAGCATTGTGGTTGGGCTGTTTGTTGTTTGCTGGTTGCCAAGTCTAATAGTTTCTTTGGTGCATTATTTTACCAAACGAGTGACTTGGACCAAGGTGTGGGCACCAGTCGAAGCGTTCGCGTTTACTTCATCGGCAATAAACCCGTTGGTGTATTGCTTGAGAAACGACGAATTCTATGAAGCTTTAATTCGCACTTTTCCATTTCTAAGACGAAATTCAGAAGAAAATCGTTCATTTGAGAGAACAACGAACATTGAAGGGAGCTGAGTGAAGATAACTCGCTTTTCTGGGTTTCATAGAAGAAAGTTTATTGCAATTTTACAGGACATAAGTCAAACGTAGTTTCGTCTTATTATTAATAAATTCTAGGTCTTAGAAAACACCTGGAGGTTACCAATTGAAATTAAAGCTGGCGCTCGTGCTTGTGTTTAATTTTAATTTAAAAGAAGCTTTTTAGATACTGAACCATGGGGCTACTTTAATATAACTTTAGATCTTCAATAAAAACCATGATTGATGATGATTAATCCGTGGAAGCAAGCCCCCCAAATGATGTAAGCATGTACTAAAAATCGAAATAGCGAAAGGAAAGCACCGAAACAAAACAAAACGAAACAATTAACCGAAACGGCTGATACGAGCGAAACGAAAATATCACCGAAAGAAGCAAAACCCATTACCATTATTGAAAGTTAACTGTGAACAGGCTAACCTGACCTTTATTCAGGCTAACCCGGTGTGTTATTCAGGCAAAGGGTTAGCCTGAATAACGCTTAGGTTAGCCTGTTTACGGTCAACTTTCAATAATGGCAATGGGTTTCGCTTCTTTCGGTGTTGTTGTTTCGCTTCGCTCGTTTCGGCCGTTTTTGTTGTCTCGGTGATTCCTTTTCGCCGTTTCGGGTTTTAGATCATACCAGTGATGGAAGGGGAGTAAAATGTCATTTTATAATATGAAGTGGCAAACGCGGTGGCCTAATGCTAGCGCGCTCGTCTCCATGCAGATAGAGCCCTGGTCGGGGGCATTGAGTTGTGTTCTTGGGTAATTAATATTTAAGACACTCTCACAGTGCCTCTCTCCACCTAGATATAAATGAGTACCGTGAATTTACTGTAGTACCAGTGGCATCCGTTTGATGGACTAGCATCCTATCCAGGGAGGAGGTAGAATTACTCTATGTCGCTTAATAACACCAGGAAACCGGGATATTGGCCTGACGTATATTTTATGGAGTGGTCAGTTAATGCCGTATGGTGAAGAAAATGAAAACGTCCAACACAACATATAGCCAGTTATTTCATCTTATTATTCAACACATGCGCGCGCTACCCATATATGGTCAAAATGTTAACGTTATCTGTCATCCGTACATAACAGATATCCTGCGATATACGTAGGTTGCGAAGATTCCTCCGAAATCTTGTAAAGCGCTGCATAATTACAGTTTTTCTATCTGCAAAATGTGTTTCTTTGACAATTTGTTGAATAATAAAACAATTATCCTGCTCAATCTTGCGGAATATCGTCTGATTTTAGCCAACTCGGCCTACGGCCTCGTCGGCTAAGTATCAGGCGATATTCCGCGCGATTTCGCAGGATAATTGTTAATTACTCGATCGAGTAGTCATTCGGGCGACTGATGATGATCAAGTCAAATGTCGCCAGGTGTTTCGCCAGCGCTTTATATCGTGCGCATGATTATTGCTTCGATAATGTTTCAGGAGTGGCGTCAATTGGCGACAGCACCATTTTCTTTAGTATTTTGTTATGGGTGTAAATGACGCTGAGTTAACCCTAGATATAGATAATTTTTGTTATTTGAATAACAGTACCAGAATCAGTCGAAAATACAAACGAGGCCGGCAAACGAGGCAATTTCACGATCTGCAAAACATCGTGATTGTCTTAACCAAATTATTGATTAAAAAACATAACTAATTCAAGTGTGTGTCTGTAGATTCCAATATCGTGTTTATATCGTGGTTGAAATAAAGTATATCATATCTTATTATGTTGTTAAGAAATGGGGTAAAAATTTAGGAGACCGGCTGGCACAACCACTTAAATTCCGAGTGCTTTCCCGGGCATTGAATCGACTCTTTTAAATGCGTTGCGATATGTCAAAGAATTGTTCTAATATACAAAATAAGTTTCAAATTGAAGGAAAGATGAAAATAATATTTTTCTAAGGTAGAAAAAGCAAAAAAAAAGGAATAATAAACCGAGATGGTTACGAGTGAGGAAGATTTATACGGATTGCGAATATTTTGGCCGCTTGCAATGTCCTTTACTGTTCCACCATATTAGTTAACAACACTTCCTAGGTAAGTAGACTTCTACACATTATTATTCCCCATCGGCACTGGTATATGACCTGCTGTCTGCCTCCACAGCCCTGGGACTATGACGGCCGTTCGGGCCTCACTCCTCAGTCATTTTTTTCGTTTTCGTGCTCTGGCGGGAGTCCACATTCCTCAGTTCTCCTCGGCCCCACCCGGCCTTCTTCAGTTTTTCCAGTATGTGGCCCCGCTTCGTTCCCTCTGCTCGTTTCCATGTAAACTATTGACGAATTGAGATAAACAAAACTTACCGCCACACCCTCGGCCAGAAAAAGAGACGAGCTAAATCCACGAATAGCGATTACAATCGTTACTACAGCAAAAGGAAGATAGCATGTTGCTAGTGTGAGGTGAACCCACAACGCATTGTAAACTGTCTTTTTGTATTTCGCCATATTTGGCGAATTGCCTTTTCTATGAACTCCAAGAGAATCTTGTACTTGTGTCTGTTGACGTCGAATTGTACGAAAGATTCTCGTGTAAGAATAAGTTGAAATTATTACTTCTACTGCTATCAAGACACCGCTTGCGATGAAGTATGCCGTCATATTCCAAACGTAAAGAAAAGCAACCACGATGCTTTTTAGCCAGAAGAAAAAAACGGCCAAACGAATTCGCTTGGCAGTTACAACTTGTCTGTATCGCAGCCTCAACAACAGAGCGAAGTCTGTCCACACATATGGGGGGCAGTGTCGCCAAAAAGAAGCCGGAAAAAAAAAAGATAAAAAAAAACAGAATATATAGACAATCTACACAGGTTCCAGTTTTCGTTTACAGCAGACAACAATAGAGTATCGCTATTGGCAGGGAAACGACGCCAACAAAAAGATCAGTGACTGCCAAAGAGCGAAACAAGAGTTTTGATGGCGGATGAAGAGATGTGTCCTTGTGAAGGGCAAACAAGATCAAACCGTTCCCAAGAGTAGCTGTTATGGCTAGAGGAACGTAGAAGGCCACAAGAAATGTGTAAAAGTGAAGAAGATAACTGTGGCCGTCCCAATGTCGACTGCAAAAGAGAAATCGGGTTGTTTCGTCACCGAAGTTTGACATCGTTTGCAATATTCTTAGTCAGACCTTGCTGTAAACGCGCTCATTGGCTTAAAATTTGATGCTTTTTGGTATTCAGTTTCCTTTATACCCTAAGCTTGTTAATATTTTGTTTTTGATACGAATAATATTAAAAATGTTTTTAATCAATTGAAAATTTTTAAATATTTAGTGTCTGCGTTGGGCGGAATGTGGAGTATTTTATACATTTCAACAAAAGCACACCAATGATATTCTTTATTAATCTGTTTAATTAGACTGCCTCGGATCGAGTACTTATCTTGCCGAATCGAAACAAAAAACTCTGCATGTTGTTGAGATTATACGTCTAGACGCATGTTTACCTGAATTGGAGGGAAACGGAGTTACCTCCACGGATGTTTCTTTCTATGCACACAGTGGTAAATTCAATCATGGACCTAAGTGATGTTCAATAATTGAAGCAATTAACTTAACCACTTGTGGGGTTTAAACCCAACTACAGAGAGTAAAATCATGTTATAGAAATGTGTGTGTAATTCTGGGAAAACCTAGACACGCTTAGGAAATGACTGATTATACTGCTGTTTCTTCTGCTTTCAATCCTCACGAGGTTTTCTTTTAATATATTTTTAATCTCCCTCAGAAAGAGCTTACGGAAACCAATTTTTGTGCTTTTTTTTCAGCCAAACCAAATTTTATCGCATCAAAAGGTTAAGAACGTGCGTTGGTTAAGAGAATGTGTGACACTTCGCTTTGGAATAAACACCTCCAGGAAAAGACAACGAAAGAATCATGGAAATCGACTATCAAACTTGTTTAATTCAAGTCATTGTCTACTTTTTAAGAAATCAATTTTTAATTTTTAAGATTAAATTGCCATGCCTACTGATTAAAAAGAGCACTGTTTTTTCTAACACTGAGCCTTTTTTGCCATGGATTTTATTTATTAATCTTGCTCACAATAAAAGGAAGGTGATTCTAAGGAAATAAAAGAAATAATAACCTTTCAAAACAATATGCTAGGTAGTTGACTGTGCATATAAGTTTACAAACGTATGTAAATATAATAACTTTCGTTTGTTATGATAGGGTATTAAACTCTTGCTTGTATATGTTGCGATATCGAACTTTAAAGCAGCCACTCAATACGTTATAATAACAGGTTTTGAATTTTCCATATCATAGTATAGTTCCTTTAAGAGGTCCTCATAGTATAATTTTGTACATGTAACTTGGATTCCCTGTGAATGATTCAAGCTATAAACAGAGATTAAGCTTATTCATTCCTTTTTGCTTTTTTCTTTTTCTTTATTTATATGACAACTTTATTGCAATAAGGTGAATCTTAATATATCAGGTCTGGAATATGCTATATTGTGTACTTATATTTTGCTGTGTAATTAGGTGAAGCTTTAGGAGACCGGGTTAGTGGCCCACTTGATGAAATTTCAGAGGAATTTTCCAACGTCTCAATGGAATGATTTTTCTAACGAAATTAAACTTAGTGTTGTTAAAACTCCATCAAAAGGCATGGTATAGATTGCACCCCTTTTTTATTGTACATTCGCGATCTTCTTAATGTTATTGGTTTGATTTACTTATCATCGACGCACCCCAAGTACACTAAGCTAAAAAGAAAATTCGTCAATATGTTTGCTTAACTCAGCTAAATTAATTGAACTAGTGGAAACTGCAAAAATACGTTACATTTTTCAGTCACATTGAGAAACGAGGCACAAAACTGTCTTAACGTTTCTTTCACTGCTTGTCGAACTTCTTTGATTTTCCAGCAGTAAAGAACTGGATTCAGCGATGAATTGAGATAAACTAGAGTTACCGCCACACCCTCGGCCAGAAAAAGAGACGCGCTTAATCCACGAATAGCGATTACAACTGTTACTATACCGAAAGGAAGATAACATGTTGCTAGTGTGAGGTGAACACACAACGCATTGAAAACTGTCTTTTTGTATCGCGCCAAATTTGGCGAATTACTTGTTCTTTGAACTCCAAGAGTATCTTGTACTTGTGTCTGTTGACGTCGAATTCTATGAAAGATTCTTACGTAAGAGTAGGTTGATATTATTACTTGTAATGCTGTCAATACACCACTTTCGACGAAGTACGCAGTCTTATTCCAAACGTAAAGAAGACCGAGGAAGCAGCTTTTCAGCCAAAATAGGAAGACGATCACACGGATTAGCTTGACAGTTACAACTTGTCTGTATCGCATTCTCAACAACAGGGCAAGTAGTCTGTCTACACCTATGGCGGTCAATGTCGCCAAAGAGACACCGGAACAAATCGTAGTTATAACGTACACCGAGTATTTTGCCAGTCTGCACAGGTTCCAGTTTTCTTTTACAACGGACAACAAGAGAGTGATCGCTATTGGAAGGGAAACGACGCCAACAAAAAGATCAGTGACTGCCAGAGAGCGAAGCAATAGTTTTGATGGTGGATGAAGAGATGTATCCTTGTGAAGCGCAAACAAGATCAAACTGTTCCCAAGAGTAGCTGTTATGGCTAGAAGAACATAGAAGGCCACAAGAAATGTGTAAAAGTGAAGAAGATAACTGTGGCCGTCCCAATGTCGACTGCAAAAGAGAATTTGGGTTGTTTCGTTACCATTTATTTGTAACATTTCCAAGACAGACCTTGTTGCCAACGCGCGTATAGACTTGAAATGTGATGCTTTTAAGTGTACAGTTTCCTTTATCCCCTTAGATTGTTTCTATTTTTATTGCTACTTATGATATTACAGAAGTATCTTTGAATCAATTTAAAATGTTTTATTGTCTGCGTTGGGCGGTAAGAGGAGTGTTTTATATATTTCAACAAAAGGGCGTCCATGATATTTTAATCAATCCATTTAATTAGTTTGCTTCGAATCGCCTACTAATCTTGCCGAATCCAAACAAAAACCTCTGGATTTTATATACATTATTCTTTTAGACCTATCAATTTTCTACCGACTTAGGGGTAACGTAATTACCTCAGTCAACGGATGTTTAATTTCTTTTTATGCACACAGTAATAATTTCAACGGGCCTTTGAAATGTTTGATTATTGAAGCAATTAATTTAACTACTTTTGGGGCTTTAAACTGAACTACAAAGAGTTAAATTGTATTATAGAAATGTGATTTAATTTTAGAAAAACTAGACACCCTTTAGAAATGACTGATTATACAGCTGCCTTTCTTCTTCTCCTAATTCTCACTAGCGTTTCTTCAACCTTATAGAAATGGATATTTCAAATTTTTTATCCCCCTTAGAAAAAGCGGGGGGGGGGGGGGGGGGGGGGAGGGAGGGGGGGGGGGTGGTCGTGGGCCTGGTGGGGAAAATTGTTTGGTGGGGGGGAAAAAAAAAAAAAAAAAAAATGAAAAAAAAAAAAAAAAAAAAAAATATTTTTTTTTTTTTTTTTGAAGCACATTTTTTTTAAAATTCCAAACCCCCCCCCCAAAAGAGACCCCCCCCCCCCCCCCCCCGGGAAAAAAAGGTTATGCAAACCAATTTATGTGCTTTTATACCCAAACCAGTCACTAGAAACGTCGTTGTGTATGAATATTAAACTTTGCTTTGGTATAAACACAATCACGAACAGGCAATGACAAATTAAATTGCAATCCAACTTGTGTGATCAAAGTCATTGTCTATTGCAACATGCTCTAATTTAATTTTTCCCCGATTTTTTTTTAAGAAAACGATTTGTGATCCGATTGAATTTTCATGTTTACTGATTGATAAAAGCATTGTTCCTTCTCTAGCGATGAAGCGCTCCTGTCTTGGATTTTATTAATTAATCTTGCCTATAAATGAAAGGAAGGTAATTCGAGTTTGATTCTAAGAAGTAGATGCAATAGTTATATTAATTAAAAAAAGGATGCCATGTAGTTTTTTTACAAACGTATGTAGATATAATAAGTCGCCTTTTTATGATAGGGTATTAAACCCCTGCTTATATATGTTACGATATCGATCTGTTTCATCAGAAGCAGATGGATTACGAGCTTTCAAACAAAAAACTGCTTAAAAGAGAAGGCAAAGTGAAGGCTATTACAATATGTTTAAAGTCTTGTAGGACCTTTTTAGTCAGTTTCTGACGTGTTCCCATTTGTTCACAGTACACAGTTTGTGTTCATGTAATTCAAGGCCCTGACTCCTCCTCCTTGAATGTCATTGATGATTTAGGAGTAAATTTCTGCAAATGCTAGCAGTAAAAAAATTAATAATGCCTGTATTTTCCAAACGATTGGCGTACCCCCGAACGGTTAATTGTTCATCTGTGTGGTAAATATAACTTCAATAAATATAAAGAAAATTCAGGGTTTCAGAAAGAGATGAACAATCAGGGAGGACAGGGATTTTACTGATGCCTTTATTTTCCAAACGATTGGCGTACCCTCGCACGGTTCACTGTTCTCTGTGTGGTAAATATAACTTTAATAATATAAATTAAATTCAGGGATTCAGGAAAAGATCGACAATTAGGGAGGAAAGGCTATTTAATAGCTATTTAATCTTTTAATAGCTCAGTGAGGAGTCCCAATTGAAATTAACGTTGGCTCTCAAGCTCTTAGATGTCTAAACAAAATTAACGTGACTGATGATGGATCCGTGGAAGAAAGGACCTTCAACTGCTGAAACAATTTTAAAATTTGGAAGAGCAAATTCAACTGTTTTTTGCAGATTGCATTTGGATTTTTTGATTGGAGAGAAAGAAGTCAAATGATCTCCGTGAGATAAAATAGGCCATATTTTAGAATATTAGGTATAAAATGATTATATCATGTACTTATATCTTGCTGTAAATTCAGGAGACTGGATTATAATTAGTGGCACACCCCAGAAAAAAATTCAGAGAAGTTTTCCCGGACATAAAATCGTCTCACGTCGAAATCCTCTTTCCTAATTTCCGCATTATATTGCCAAATACTATCAAATATACAAATAAATTGGATTAAATGATTCCACAAAGCAATATAGAACAAGTATTTTAGGAAAAAAGGACAAGATAATAAAGATCGAAGTGGATTGCAGTTAATCATATTTGATTTTGTGACAGGATCTTAAAAAATCAAAAGAGGAGAAATAGTAGTATGGTAGACACTGGTAAGGCCCCTTTTTGGAACGGAATCTCATAAACAAAATGTGGAATGCATCAACCGGCGTGACGTTATAGGTATCGTCTAGGTTTCACGAATAAAGTGGAGAGCTCGAGTGCATAACTATTGTTTTCCAAATCCTCCACCACAATTCTGTCGTTTACCACCTTCACCCGTCATCAGTGGTGATGGTGTTGTGAAACAATAGTATTGTGGTGGTGGTAGTAGTGGTGGCGGTGGTGGAAGTTGTTGTGGTAGTGGTAGTGGCGATGGTGGCGGTGGTGGAATTGTGAACGTGTAGGCTGTGGTGGTGGTGGTGATTGCGATGGTGGCAGTGGCAGCGGTGGTGAAAGTTTTGCTGGTGGTGGTGGTGGGGTAAATTCCACCGTTGGCTAATGAGATTTCACCCCAAATAGGGGCCAAACTTGTGCCTACCATACTACTTGAAATTGTGAATCTTTAGTCATATTTTTCCTTTTAGTTGATATTTCTTCGCTGTCACTAATTTTAGTGTTTTTGTCTTTTCAATTTCAAGATAGTAAAGTAAGGTCATAGCCAGTTCCAGGTCATACTTATTAAAACACGATATATCAGCCGGGACACTATATATCCAAAAGTTATTCTTGTACTGATTTTAGCATGTGAACAAGTGGTAAAAAGGTTTACCTTTCATTCATGCAGCCTGTTTCACTAAAGCTCAAAAGAAACTACTTAATAACTGCAGACTTGTGAATATGCCTGCTTAAAATTGCAGCAGGTCTGGTGAACTGAGCTAGTGAAAACAAGAAGCTGTGTAACTTTAGGTTTTAATTATCCTGCTTCTTTTCGTAGTTATTTATTTTTCTCGGTTAAATCGATAAACAAGCACAAAACTGTCTTAATGTTTCTTTCACTGCTTGCCGAACTTCTTTGATCTTCCAACAATAAAGAACTGGATTCAGCGACGAATTGAGATAAACCAGAGTTGCCGCCACACCTTCGGGTAGAAAAAGAGACGTGCTAAACCCACGAATAGCAATTACAGCTGTTACTACAGCAAAAGGAAGATAACATGCTGCTAGTGTGAGGTGTACCCACAACGCATTGGAAACTGTCTTTTTGTATCGCATTATATATGGCGAATTACCTGTTCTTTGAACTCCAAGAGAATCTTGTACTTGTGTCTGTTGACGTCGAATTGTGCGGAAGATTCGTGTATAAGAGTAACTTGAAATTATTACTCCCAGTGCTATCAAGACACCACTTGTGATGAAGTATGCAGTCATATTCCAAACGAAAAGAAGACCAACCACGCTGCTTTTCAGCCAAAATAGGAAGATGACCAAACGGACGCGCTTGACAGTTACAACTTGTCTGTATCGCAACCTCAACAACAGAGCGAGTAGTCTGTCCACCCCTATGGTTGTCAATGTCGCAAACGAGACGCCGGAACAAACCGTAGTTGCAACGTAAACCGAGTATTTAGCCAATCGGCACAGGCTCCAGCTTTCGTTTACAGCAGACAACACCAGTGTGATCGCTATTGGCAGCGAAATGACGCCGACACAAAGATCAGTGATTGTCAGAGAACGAAGCAATAGTTTTGATGGCGGATGAAGAGATGTATCCTTGTGAAGGGCAAACAAGATCAAACTGTTCCCAAAAGTAGCTGTTATGGCTAGAATAACGTAGAAGACCACAACAAATTTGTAAAAGTGAAGAAGGTGATTTTGGCCGTCCCAATGTCGACTGCAAAAGAGAAATCGGGTTGTTTCGTCACCAAAGTTTGACATCATTACAATATTCCTAAGACATTCCTTGCTGTGAACGCTCGTTTTGGCTTGAAATGTGATGCTTTTAAGTGTACAGTTTCCTTTATTTCTTGGGCTTGGGAATATTTTCTATTACGGAAGAAATTAAAAAAATATCTTTAATCAATTAAAATTAGTGTCTGCATTGGGTGGTATGTGGATTATTTTATACATTTTAACAATAGCGCGCCCATGATATTCTCATCAATCTGTATAATTATTTTGCCTCAGACTTCTTATTATGCCAAATCGAAACAAAACAACCTTCTGGATTTTGCAGATATTTATTCTAAACGACGCATGTTAACCCGAATCTGAGGGAAACCTCCTAATGTCCACAGATGTTTCTTTTTATACACACAGTAGGGGTTTCATCAATCTGTATAATTATTTTGCCTCAGACTTCTTATTTGCCAAATAGAAACAAAAACAACCTTCTGGATTCTACAGATATTATTCTTAACGACGCATGTTAACCTGAATCTGAGGGAAACCTCCTAATGTCCACAGATGTTTCTTTTTATACACACAGTAGAGGTTTAAATTGAACTACTGAGAAATAATTTTGTTATAGAAACGAGCCTGTCCGTTCTAGAAAAACTAGACACGCTTTAAAAATGACTGATTTTACAGCTTTTTCTTGTTCTTCTTCCAATCTTTTGCGATTGTTTCATTTACCTTCTAGAAATAGATATTTATTAGTTTAATCCCTCATGGAAAGAGCTTATGGAACCCAATTTATGAGCCTTTTTTTGAGCTCACCAGGTTCCCCCAACGGAGCTGGTTAAGAGACTGTGAAACTTCGCTTTGGTATTAACGCATCCAAAAATAGACAATGAAGCATATCACGGAAACCGACTATTAAACTTTTGTGATCAGTAATTTCTATTGCAGCACGAACTACTGTAATTTAGTTTTTGTGTTGAAAATCTTTTTTGTTGAGAAATCGAATTGTAAGGCTTGCAATTTTTTTAGATGAAATTGTAATGTCTACTGATTAAAAATATTGTTCCTTCTCTAACAGTAAAGGTTCCTTTCAAGGATTTTTTTACTAAATCTCGCACACAATAAAATGAGGGCAGAATCTAAGTTTGATTTCGAAACAATATGCCATGCAGTTGACTGTGCAAGTAAAAATGGTTTACAAACCTAATATGAAAATAAAAATATAACCCTCCCTTTGTTATGATAGGGTATCAAAATCCTACTTTAATATGTTGCGTTTATCGAACTGCTTGATCAGATGCAGATAGATTGTAAGCTTCCAGGCAAGTGAGATTGTTTGAATTAACTGTGCCTTGCGAAGAAAACTTTTGAAATGCAGAGGAACCGGAAATGCAAGAGGTACGAGGACCTGATTGATGCTTGTAGAGAGGGTGGTTGGGATACAGAGTATCATCACCTTGCTGTCGGTTGCCGTGGTTATGTTAGCTGTGAACTGGCAGACTTGATGCGTGGTTGGATTGGACTTACCAGGACAGACCTGAAACATTGGTAGCTGCTCTACAACAAGAAGCAGATAACGCCTCTTATTTTATCTGGTTGAAGCGTGACGACAAACTGTGGCTACAGGCTAACAATATCAGGCCACGTTAAACTCACGATAGCCCAGTTAGCACCAGCTCTTTCAAAGTCTTCCCAAGGAGAAGCCCTGCCATTGCAGAATGTATTTGAGGAGTAGAGGCCAAAATTAACTGCCAAGATTAGGTTCCTCCTGATGACGTCTAAGACGGATACAGGATTGGAGCTGCCGGCTGAGGTAAGGCTGTCCGAAAGATGCTCGAAATTTCCCCCCAAAAAATGTGGTCGAATTTTTTTTAAAAAGCTGCTCGAAAGTTGCTCTAAAATCCAAATCGTTGCTCGAAAGTTGCTCCAAAAATCCAAAACATTGCTTTTTAGTATGAAAATGTCGCTTTGAAGGTAAGAAAAAAGGTTGCTCGAAATGTAAATAAGTGCCCAAAAGTTGCCGAGCATCTTTGGACTCCCCTGGGCTGGGGAGCACTGGAGTGATTAATTACTTCTTCGCGGTTAACATCTTTCATTTACAAATTTTATGGTCTCTTTTTATCGCCCTCAATGTCGTAACTAAAATGTCTACCTTTAATAATTTGTCATAAATAGCTATAGTTCGATTTCTCCTTACAGTACAGTTTTTCATCCGTTGAATCTTGACAAAATTCTCGCTCAGCAAACGATTTTAAAGGTGATCGTTGCAGATTTGAAGACGTTTTATTTTGAACCATAGTTTTAATTATAAATAGTTTGTAATATTTTATCTTGTATAATATAATTTTTATTGTAGAGTAATTCGTAATTCAGCCGCTCCGGCGGCTGCAATGAGTTTGCTAATAAAATCTAACTATCTCTCTGAGATGCTCAGCCGTGTATTTGTTGGGACCCAGCATCTGTAGCACATGATCAATAAGACAGAACCAATTTAGTACTTTACTACTCCTCCCTTAGATTCTTGGAGACTACTAAATTTTGGTGGTAGTTACGTATAACCCGTTTCAATTATGGCACATTCATAAGGTAGGAGAAGTGCAGCCCCTTAAATACGAGCTTGCGCGACGGTTGATTGGGTCGTCATGGTGTCGCTTTGGAAGAAACGTCTCGCGATGAGCTATTTCAACTGCAATTTCGTTCTCATGATAAAACAGGTTCATTCTTTTGCAGCTTCACTGAATTATAATTATTTCTCTTTTCGACCTTAATAAGAAACAATAGTACACCAAAAAATGAATTTGAAAAAGTAGCAACTATAATAATTACAAAATGTGAAATGACATTGTAGCACAACAAAAATAAAGCTAAATACACATGATTAACGTGCAACCAGTAAGTTGTCTGACAGTAAAATGACAGCCAGCTATAGACGGATGCAGATAATTACACAATTATTTAATCAGGGTGGCCCTGTTGGCAGTAAAAGTTGCTGTTAAGAGGCCCTGAATAAATAAAACAGGAACTAAATTAACGGCGGCTCGCTAAAAGTGTTGCAAACCTTCCTCCAGCAAGATATAACAATCAAGCAAAAAAAAAAAACACAGCAAAAATGAACAATACTAGTACTTGTTGTAATACTCAAGAGTTGAGCTTAGGGGCAAAGGTAGTTTTGTCAACGTGGTACGGTCTCACAGGCTTGGCGGCAATTACTGGCAACGGGATTGTGTTGTGGTTGATTGTCAGATATAGGTCGCTAAGAACAATTTCCAACTTGTTTCTTACTTCACTGGCGGCAGCAGATTTTTTAGTAGGACTTGTTATAGACCCGGTGTGGATATCTATCAAATGCTTGGGATATAATGCAGATACTCATGAGCAGAGGTACAGTAAAGTTATTGACTACCTTTGGATTCACACAACAGTGGCTACTACATTTAACTTGTGCTGCGTTACCTTGGATAGACATATTGCCATATTTTATCCTCTACGCTACAAAGACATTATCACTAACAGGCGATGTTATGTGCTCATAGCCAATGTTTGGTTAATGTCCTTGGTTCTTCCATGCTCAAGATTTTTAATTCACGATGTTACAGGGCTGTCGACATTATACATCTCTTTTACAGTTATCACGATATTGGTGCCAATGATTATTATCATATTCTGCTCTATTCGAATTTTAAAAGTTGCTACAGTGCAGTCCAAGAAAATTATAACTGACGGTGGTTTACAGAATCAAAAAGCTGTGAAAAAAAGAAAAAAGAACTTCAAGGCGGCCAAGACAGTTAGCATTGTAGTGGGACTGTTTGTTGTTTGCTGGTTACCAAGTCTCATCACTGCTTTTATGCATTATTTTAGCAAAAAAGTATCTTACAACTCGGTTTACTACACGGTGTGGATATATGTGGAAGCAGTCGCGTTTCCTTCATCGGCAATCAACCCGTGGGTGTATTGCTTGCGAAACGAAGAATTCTGTGAAGCATTAACTCGCACTTTTCGATGTTCAAGAAAACGAAATTCGGAACAAAATTGCTTTCAAAGATGAGCAAATAAACAGGGAACTGGGTAAACATAAAAAATTCGCCAGTGTGAATTTCCCATTAATAAAGTTAAAATGGTTATTAGCATGATCATAGTTTTGTCTTAATGATGTTATGAATGAGATAATTCTTGCCCAACAGTTGGTCGTAATAAACAGTCACGCGAAATATAAATATGTTGGTTCGGAGTTTAGACAGTAAACCGAACCGAGGGGCGAAGCTTTGATTGACGCACTCAGTTGAGGGAAAAACAAACAAGCGATTTATAGATAGCCAGTACAACGAATGACTATGATACGAAAACATTAAGACAAAACAGAGAGAGTTGTTCCTACACACTCATGTTAAAAGTCAGGTGATGGGTGTCGACTGGGTACGAGCAAGGTGTCGCCAGGTGTTTCTGCTATATTAATGCCCAGGCCTTTTTAACCCTTAACAGAGAATTTTTTTACCAATTCAATGACGACTCGTGAACTAACACATTTTAAACTGTTATCCCAATAAATAACGTTTGAAGAAATGTCGTTTGGACTGTGATATTTCAGATATGTTTGGTCCCCAAATGGTGACATTTGAGGACAGGTACCTGTTTCTTTTTTGTTAATTTTTTAATTAATTGCTCAAAAGATTAAAACACACATCTTAAGTTACATATAAAAGGGAAAAACTTGAACTGATAAATTCAAAAAATAACTTGGAGACGTACAGTGGAGAAAGAAAGGCAAGAAGCAGGTTGGAGCTCATTGGAGGAAGTGCGAACCGCAGCAACCAATCGGGAAGGGTGAAAAAGCTCTGTGATGACCCTATGTCCCGCGAGGCAATAAATTATTTGATAATGGGCTAAAATTACAGTTTTCCAAATAACCCTACTCATTAATAATACGTTTTCAGATTTAAATAAAAATTCCGTCAAATAAAAGAACAAATCAGCATCGGGCACAAGCTACCAGTATACAGTCAAATGTAAGAGGATTTGAACTATCAGTTCATGGTTGTGGAAAAGATTGCATGTGAAACGATCCTTTAAATGCCATGTAGGTGTCTGTCAAATAATAATAATACTTTATTCGTCCATTATATTTCTAATTTACAGAAATGTCAATATCTGCTAAAATATTAATATATAATGACTGGAGATCTTAGCAAGCTCTACTGAGCTTTTCTAAGAGATCCCCATATGTAAACAACAATAATATAGCAGATGGATAATTTCTAAATGTGTTCTCCGGGTTTTGCTTTTTAAAAAACTATAATCTGCTTAAGGAATACATATGATTTTGCACATAGACTTTTGCTGATTTTTTAATAGGCTATATGTTTTAATACTTAAACTTTCTGTCCGCATTAGAAAAATAAATCGTTATTCAATCTTTTATAGTTTTTCTACAAACGCTTTACAATATTTTGTTTCCTAGAAATGAAATAAAAAGTCAAGGGTAAAAATGGAAAGGGTTATATGAATGACATAAAGAAGACTATTAAAACAAATTTTTGAATTATCCGCAAATCACCCGTGGCACTATTTTAAACCTGTTAATTACATGTAAAACACTAGAATAGGCAAAGAATACCGGAAAGGAGAAGGAAAAAGGAAAAAAATTATCAGCTCACTAGCCCTGTGATAATTTTCCCAATCTACGTGACAGTGGAAAACGTAGCTTAGAGCTGAGTTTTTTGTATCGTATTTTTGATGTGTACGACTTTTCACGAAACCAGCAATCATTAAATGCTGCATAAATTAAACACGCAGCTGAAAGCTGCAAAGCGCATTGGAACAAGCCTTCGTTTTGAATTTGCGCTAAATAAATGTTCTTTTAATATTATCATTTTTAATTAAATCCTTGCCATCTCCACCTCGGATGAGTTATACGCTATATTTTTTGTACTAAACCAACAATTTAGACTACAATTTGAAAATAATAGGATGAGAGAATCCTAAATTGAACAAAAGTCTATTTTAAGACTTGTTTTAATAATTGCGCGGAAAGATGTCCATGCAAACTCATCGTTTATTCATATTCAAATGTCAATTTGAACAGTTTGAGAAATTAACAATAATCGTGCGTTGATCATGAGGACTGCAAAACTGTACGAGGCCGAATCCAATTTTGCAGTCGGAGGGATTTTTTCATGTTTTACTTTAAATTATTTTGTGAACCCGTGGACCGATATGGACTTTACAATGGATGTTGCTTTGAAGGGTTTGTAAATAGTCGTAATATTACTAATTTATTTGTCAGGCTTCAAAGCTAACAAAACACAAACGAATGTAAACACCCACTGGCACACAAGGTGTGGGCAATTAAAAAACTGTTTTCATTGTTTGCACGAAACGCCTTATAAAATATTTAACGGCGGCTTCAGTACTAGAAGGGACTTTTTCGACATTCTCCACATATTAAAGCTATTATCAGTCCAGGAAAGAAATAGAAACAGCAAACATGAACAACACCAGCACTTGTTGTAATAGTAAACAGCTAAGCATGGCCGGGAAGATAGTTTTATCGACGTGGTTTGGTCTCACAGGTTTAGCGGCCATTATTGGAAACGCGCTCGTCTTGTGGTTGGTGGCTAGAAAGAGGCCACTTAGGACTATCTCAAACCTGTTCGTAGCTTCATTGGCGGCTGCGGACTTTTTAGTAGGACTTGTTATAAACATGGTGTGGATAATTATTAGATGCTTGGGATATCATGCGGATAATTATCTGGAAAGCTATAGTATAGCTATTGACTATCTCTGGATCCACACAACAGTGGCTACTACATTTAACTTATGCTGCGTTACCCTGGATAGACATATTGCCATCTTTTATCCTCTCCGCTACCAAGACATTGTCACTAACAGGCGATGTTATGTGCTCATAGCTACTGTTTGGTTCATGTCCTTAGTTCTCCCCTGTTCGAGATTCTTGGCCGATGATGTCAAAGGGCTATCGACTTTATATTTCTCTTTTACAGTCATCACGGTCTTGGTACCAATGATCATCATCATATTCTGCTCTATCCGAATTTTAAAAGCCGCTGCAGTGCAGTCCAGGCGGATAACTGACAATACTTTACAGCGCCACGACTCTGTCAAAAGAAGAAAAAAGAACTTGAAGGCTGCCAAGACAGTTAGCATTGTGGTTGGGCTGTTTGTTGTTTGCTGGTTGCCAAGTCTAGTTACTTCTTTCGTCTACTATTTTAGCGAGGTCTGTTATTGCACGGAATACTTAACGGTGTGGACATCTGTCGAAGCGGTCGCGTTTAGTTCATCGGCAATCAATCCGTTGGTGTATTGCATGCGAAACGAAGAATTTTATGAAGCTTTAATTCGTTCTTTTCGATTCCTTAGAAGACGGAGGTCGACAGAAAATCGCATTCAACATTCATTTGAGAGATCAACAACGTTAACAGGGTTAACATAATTCATAAGTCGAAAATTCAGTGTGAATGTCATTATAATGACGGTATATTCCTCAAATCATCTCAAATGAAGACTAACCAGTAGTTTTGTACAGTTAAATAATCAGCAGTTCTTGTAGAACACGCGGTTGAACTTAGTTTCTATGTTCGTCAATTATCGTTGTACTATTGCCCCGGGGCTTTTGCTAATTTGAGACTGAAAACTAAAGTTATCTGGAACGATGTGCTTTCCATCTTTTATTTTCTACAAATGCAAACTTATTGTTGAACGTGCTCTTTTTTCGTGCGAATGGTTTAAGAAAACTGAAATCGTAATGTATTGCAGGTTGTCTCACTTCTTTCTTTAGCTACATTGCTATGGAAACCTGAATAGGTAACTGTGAAAAGGATTATCTGAATGACAAAAAGATTAAAGGACTCTTGAATTATATATCCGCTAACCTTTTTGCAAGTTCAAGAGGAAAGAGATAATTTTACCAAATCTTGCATTTTAAAGCTGTTTTGTTTTTGAGATGTCAATAACTTTTTACGAAACCATTAATCATATAATGCTGCAAAAAAAATAAACTGGAATTTTTTTTTTCGTTTTTACATAAATGATTATATGCACTTTACAAGAAACCCATAATGGGTTTCTTACTGGACATGCCATCCAATCTGGATAAGGGCTACAAACATTAGACGAGCATAAACCCAGACCAATTTGGAGGTCTCCGAGTATTATTCCAAATGTAGTCTTTTTGCGTTTTAATGATATCGTACTGAAATGTGCAATTTTTTCGCTAATTTGAAAGCACATTCACATTAAAAATTAATTACCTGCAAAATCCTGTGCGAAAGAAAGCTATTTTGAATAGTTTTTGCCTATTTTAGTTTATTTATTTCATGCTATAATTATTTCTATTTATCTTTGGCAAAATAACATGGTTGTTGTTGTTACTGCTATTATTTTTAACTTATGCTGCGTTATCCTGGA
The DNA here is from genome assembly GCF_052425735.1 of Oculina patagonica. Classification (NCBI taxonomy): domain Eukaryota; kingdom Metazoa; phylum Cnidaria; class Anthozoa; order Scleractinia; family Oculinidae; genus Oculina; species Oculina patagonica. The sequence goes on along the minus strand of NC_135758.1, from coordinate 30,785,262 downwards.
TAGAAATATCTATCCATCATCTTTCATTCTGTTTGTTAATACAAAGGCCTTGCCACTAACAGATGAAATGTGATCACAGGAACGGGAAAAAATAGGGAAAAGCTTCAACATAATGTATGATCCGCCAAGATGAATAAATGCCATGTTTACACAACACTTAGGAGACCATATCGAAAAAAGTTCGACAAAAGGGCCAAACCAGTCCTGAGAATAGCGAACACGCTACCATTCCGGCATTCATCAACTCGAAAGAGTAGCGCGAACAAAACAGGTGATTAGAGATATTAGACACACGTACATGTGTCGAGATAGTGTTTTTCTCCGTGGTCGAAATCCTCATAAACAACCACAGTTTATAGAGCAGCTATTTTTTATTGCAATTTCTCTTTTATAGTAGTGAATCCTAAATGTGCATAAAGTAAAAAAAAAACTTGAAAAGAAGCCAGGCTAATTAAGCGGTCTCTTCCCTACTCGAAACAACAACAGTCATCCATTGATTTCTGGCGTTTTTTTTTCGCTTGAAATGATTGGATGAATACTTAATACTTCACTGGCTTGAATAACCTGAGGGACAAGAATACACCGCTCACAGTCCGTCTTATTTTGTAGAACGCCGAATAGATTTGCCCTGGAGATTGATAAGGGCAAATTTTAATAAACCGAGGATCCCTTGGCAAAGCTGTGATCTCCTTATCGGGTATAGGCGAAGAATACTTGGTTTGAACATATGAGTTAGCGTGGTGTATTAACCGATCCAATGGAAGCACGGTTTTACACTGCAAAAAAGAGACTGAAAAAAGTCGGAAACAAGGTAAAAAAGCAGAGACTCGCAAAAAGCTGCCGCTTCTCCCAAAAATAGACTCCGGCTCGCAGGCTCATAAAACATTAGTTAACATCCCGCAAAACAAAATGATTTTCTAATTCTCGTTTTAGTGTTTATTATGCAGTCCACTTTAAATGTTTCAAACTGTGCGTTTGTTTTTTTTTTTCGTTTATTTGTAGACTAAATGGTAACACTACAGGGGAAACAAACAGAGTTTATAACATATTTTTTCACATTTTAAAACAAGCTGTCACGTATGCTTAAACCATTAAAAAGTGCTTTTATTTAATTTTCAACGTTATTGTTATGCAAATAAGAAAAACGGACTCAAAATGGATATTAGCATGAGAGAAGGGAAAAGCGAAGGATTCTGAGTGGCAGTATACGTGATCTATTTAGTCTTTCTTGAAAGCGGACCATATTTTAATTAATAAACACCCGGCCGGTAAGGCCCACAAAAGCATGCATTAAAGCAAGTCCTGTAATAAATTTTCTAAAGCTATAGCCGGTTGGGATTAGTGTCTTGCATTTCAGATTACCTCAAAAATAACGAGACATCTTTTTCAAGAAAACTCTGAATGAACAACTGCACTAAAGGATTGTGTTTCAATCAGATGTTTGAAAAACTTTTCAAGAAAACTGTGCGTTTGTTTGTTTGTTTGTTTGTTTGTTTGTAGACTGAATTGTAACACGATTCTTTGCTCTGCATTAGAACACAGAAACGTAAGGAGTTTAAAATATTGTTTTTCTCATTTTAAAAACAAGCTGTCGCGTATGCTAAAAACATTAAAAAATTATTGCCTTTCTTCAATTTTCTACTTTGTTGTTATGCAAATGTAAAAAACGGACTAGAAATGGATATAAGCATGAGAGAAGGGAACAACGAAGGATTCTCAGTGGCAGTATACGTGATCTATTTAGTCTTTCTTGAAGGCTTTCCACGTGTTAATAAACATGCATTAAAAGATGTCCAATTCTTAATTTCAAGGGTTGGGATCAATGCATCGAGTTTTAGATTACTTCAAAATTTAGGAGACTACTTTATCAAGAAAATAACTGAACTAAAGGTTTTGGTTTTAATCAGATGTTTGATTGACACCACCTTATGGCGCGACTTCTGAAAGTGGGGCAAATTTGCAGGGCAGGGAGGGAGCAATGCACTCCGTGCCAATCCAATATCGGGTGCAAAGAAGTGAACTTTCCTTCCTGATGAATTCAATGTTTTCTTTTGATTGAAAATGATGATTGAATGTCAGGTTTCGAACGCGGTTTTTGCAGTAGGATTGGAAAATGAATATACGTCGACATGTCAGTGAGAGAAACAAATTTCAAACTGGACATGAAAACAGGGAGAGCGGCATGCGTGGAGGATTGAATTGTTGAGTAAAGCAAAAACTCAACCGCGGGACTAGAATATGCTGTCACTCATTCTGCTCTATGATTGGTCAACAATGTCCAATCCGCCAAATAAAACAGAAAAACCTAATTCCCAGCGGATTTCTAAAGGAAGTTGACGACGCTTTCTACAGAATTGGACATAAACAGCCCAGTAAAGATGAACAGCACATGTTTTAATAGTAAAGAGTTTAACCTGGCGCAAAGATAGTTTATTCGATGTGGTTTGGTGTCGCAGCTTTGGCGACCATAGTTGGAAATGGGGTCGTGTTGTGGTTGGTCGCCAGAAATAGGTCGCTAAGAACAACTTCCAACTTGTTCCTAACCTCACTGGCAGCAGCGGACTTCTTAGTAGGACTTGTTATTGACCCGGTATATATACCTACCAGATGCTTGCTTTTTAATACATATACTTATTGGCAAACCTATGGTACAGCTGTTGACTATATCTCTGGATCCACACAACAGTGGCTACTACATTTAACTTATGCTGCGTTACCCTGGATAGACATATTGCCATCTTTTATCCTCTCCGCTACCAGACATTGTCACGAACAGGAGATGTTATGTGCTCATAGCCGCTGTTTGGTTCATGTCCTTGCTTCTCCCTTGTTTGAGGTTACTACTTGATGCTACATTGCTACCGACATTATGGTTGTCTTTAACAATCATAACAGTATTGATACCAATGATCATTATCATATTCTGCTCTATTCGGAAATTAAAAGCCGCTGCACAGCAGTCCAAAAACATAACTGACAATACCTTACAGAATCACGATGCTGTTGAAAGGAGAAGAGAGAACTTCAAGGCTGCCAAGACAGTTAGCATCGTGGTAGGACTGTTTGTTGTTTGTTGGTTGCCAAGTCTAGTTACTTCTCTTGTGCAATATTTTAGCAAACGATTGACATGGTACCAGGTGTGGACACCAGTCGAAGCGCTCTCGTTTACTTCATCGGTAATTAACCCGTGGGTGTATTGCTTGCGTAACGTTAAATTCTATGAAGCTTTTGCTCGTACGTTTCGATTTCTAAGAAGAAGAAATTCGGTCGAAAATTGCTTTCATCATTCAGTTAAAGGCGGATCAAGAAACAAGGAGCTGAATGATCACAATGCATGTAATCCGCCAGTGTGAATTTTTGTCCATGTTTATTAAAAATCTATTCAGGACATTAGTCAATCGTAGGAAAAAATCAGCAAAACAGCTAGCAGGTCGAATATTTAATCCCTTCAGTTTAGTTAATAAAAGCAGCATAGTTTCTTCTCTTGTGCAATATTTTGGCAAATGATTGACTTAGTTCAAGGTGCCGGTGGGCACCAGTCGAAGCGTCAGCTGAAGCGTTCTCGGCAATCAACCCACGTTTAGATCAATTCGAAGGTCTGAGCATTATTCTAGATGTAGCTCTGACGTTTTATGATATCGTGCTGAAAGTGTGCAAATTATTCACCATAAATTTGAATACACATTCACATAAAGATTAATTGCATGTGTATTATCAAACTCCACGATGGAATCTATTGGCTGTCTCTGGATCCATACAACAGTGGCTACAACATTTAAAGGGGCTATGTCACGGTATCTTAGGTAATTATATTTATTTTCGTTATTTAAGAGCTCTAAACTTCAAATTGGCAGAGCAAAAGTCCTTCATTGGCAAATGTCCTTTATTTGCAAAATCACGGCCACATAGCAAACAAGGATGATTTTCGAGCATTGTAAATGACGTTTTCATAGAAATTGAGATTAACTTGAAAAAAGTCGGGCCAACGTTTTTCAAGTTTACCCGAACGCAATTCGTTTAAATCTTCGCGAATTTTGCCCATCCATGCCCCTTTTTGTACTTTCTGTGTTTCTTTTGAGTTCGTCTACAGTTTTAAGCCGTTATTTTGATATTTCAGTTAATTTTATGACCAGTTGGTCAGTGCCAAAATTGCCAAAAATTGCGTGACACACCTCTGTGGGCCATGTTGAAAAACGTTCGACAAAATGTCGAACCTGGACTGAGAATTGCGAACGCGTTACCATTCATTCATCAACGCAAAGGAGTGGCGCGAAACAAAGCGAATGATGTGTTAGCAGGTGATTGGTAATATTCGGGGGTGGAAGGGGATTAATGAATAATGAATTTTTAAGGTTCAATGCTTGGAATAATGAATAAGTCATTTCCAGTAAAGGAATAACGAATAGCGGTTTTTCACCGTGCTCAAACATTATCTTCTTATCTTCAGGCCAAAGATAAGGCCGGAACACTCAAAATGATTACCTTCAAGTGTTGTATGATGGACATCAAAAATGGTGCAAAACTTCCATCAGAATGCCTAAAATAGCGTTTCTGGGGTTCAAAAAATGAAAATTTTCCCGGGGGAGCATGCCCCCGCACCCCCCTACTTTGTTATGTATCAAGCAGCATCAAGTCCATCCCACTAACTATCTGGTTGCAAACAACTAAAGCTGACCCACAGTTATCGAAACAGTAAAAATCACGTCCCATCAATACACTACTAACAGTATTTTTGTTATCACTTAAAACTGCAATTTTGTCTGATACCGTAAAATTCCGGTTATACAACTTCATAAGGGTTTTTGGGTGGGCTTATAAGTGGAGGGGCTTATATCCGGGAGGGCTTATAAGCGGAATAAAAAAACGTTCCGAAACGGGCCACAGGAGTGTTGATCGAGATACGTTTTTAAGTTAAAACGCGTAATAAAGCCTGGTTCTCACATGATCGTCCCGATCGTCTCTGTCGCTCCTGTCGCTTCAAAAAGTTTGCTTGCTCCAATCACCTCAGACTTTGCAAACGACAGAAGCGACAAAGACGATCGGGGCGATCATATGAGAACCAGCCTTAAAGCAACAGTAGCCCAACATTTAGCCCTGTTCAGTACTGTTATCTGGCAGAGGGGGGCTTATATTCGGGAGGGCTTATAATCGGATGTATTGTTTTGTTTCCAGGTAGATGGGCCTATAACCCGGAGGGCTTATAAGCGGTGGGGGGGGGGGGGAGGGGGGCTTATAACCGGAATTTTACGGTATTCGAAATTTAGCTTGATACGTTGTCATCTTTTTTTTTTTTGGGGGGGGGGGTCATATAAAAAATTAAGATTACGAAGGGGGGGCAGGGTAAAAATATCTGATGACGAAGGAGGGCAAATGCACTTTTTCAGGCACTGTCAATCAATTCCACCCTCATCCCATACAAAATGAACGGTCACTTAATTTAGGCAATAGGGAATAATGAATAACAAGAAAAGTCTGAAAATGAATAAAGAATAAGTCGTGAAATATGTGAAGGAATAATGAATAAGTCAGTTCCGACAAGTCCTCTTCCACCCCCGATAATATCAAACGCACGTAAACGTTATCGTAAATATACGTATGTTGAAATACTGTTTTTCTCTGTGGTCAAAGTTCTTATAAACAACCACAGTTTATACAACAGCTCTCTTTTATTTATGGGTTAGAGACTGTTGTGAGTGTTTTGTTGACAAATACACGCACGCGCTGGCCGCACAATGAACGAGAAATTTTCAATACTGCACGAGGCGTAGCCGAGTGCAGTATTGAAAATTTCGAGTTCATTGTGAGGCCAGCAAGTGCGTGTATTTGTCAACAAAACACGAACGGACAGACTCTAACCCTTTTAATATACAATCTGAGTACACTGCAAGCGATTAACGAACTTCAAACAATAAAGTTTAAAAGTAAGAAGTGTAGTACATAATTACACAGGATTAGATCAATAATATAAAAATCACAAATAAGCCGTACAGAAATAAAGCTTAAAATGGTTCATAAAATTGTTCATCAGCTGCGGTCGTTCATAAATACAGTCAGCGAGAAGCTTGTTCAAAGCAAGTCGATGGCTTTCACAATCAAGCAACAAGCAAGTCAATCGCACACAAAAATGTATTTATTGAGCTGAAGTTTACCTCTGAACATGAAAGCGCTTCAAGTTGTTATCCTCTTCGATTTTGTTTGGTATTGGAACGTTGATAATTTGAGGAATATATTTTTCTTCCACTTCTACAAGCCTCGAAGCTGAAGACACTTTCAATAATGCACGATTTTTGTGCATTATTGTCAATACTGCACTGTCGGAGTTTGCTGACGACAGGTAAAGCAAAATCACGTGATCTATTTTAACCAATGGCGCGCGTGGATTTTGGACAGTGAACGAAGATTGTATATTAAAGTAGTATATCAAATGCACGGCATGCATATAATAAAAAACCTTGGAAGCGAGCCAGGCTAATTAAAAGTTCTCTTCCCTTCCCGAAGCAGCGAAAGTCTTGTAGTACTCATCCATTGATTTCTGGCGGTTTTTTTCGCTTGAAATACGTGAAATGACTTAAAGGATGAGTACTTTAGAACTTTACTGGCTCGAATGATCTGAGGGAAAAGAATGCACCGCTCACAGTCCGGCTTGTTTTGTAGAAGGCCGGATAGATTTGCCCCGAAGATTGATTAGTTCAATTTTAATACACCGAGGATCCCTTGGCAAAGCGGTGATCCCTTTACTTTATAACTTATAGGCGAGAAATACTTGGTTTGTACAGATGAGTAGCGTGGTATAACCGATCCAGTGCAATCGCGGGTCAAGCATAACGTCACAAAATCGAAATATTATCGCCGTCTGATTAAAAAAAATTAACAAGGCGTAGGAAAGTAAACTTGAATATTTTACATATCATTATTGCGAAGCATGAAAAAGACTGAAAAAAGTCGGAAACAATGTGAAAAAAACAGAGACTAGCAAAAAGAGGCGCGCTTCTCGCAGTGCCGATAATAGGCCATGGCTAGCAGGACCATGACACGTTAGTTTGCTTCCTGCAAAACATCACGATTTTCTTTTCCTCGTTTAATAGTTTTATTATACAGAGCACTTTAAAGTTTGAATACTGTACGTTTTTTTCTTTGCTTGCTTGTTTGTTTGATGGTTTTTTGGTAGACTGAATGTAACACAGTAACTAAAAGAGTTTAACATGTTGTTTTTCCCATTTTTTTAAAAAAAATGTCACGTATGCTAAAACCATTAAAAAAATAGCCCTACTTCAATTTTCAATTCTATTGTTATGCAAATATGAAAAACGGACTAGAAATGGATATTAGCACGAGAAAAGGGAAAAACGTAGGATTCTCAGTGGCAGTATTACTGATCTATTTAGTATTTCTTGAACGTTTACCAGTTCGTTTATCGTCCGAAAAAGGGCTGCGAACAGAAGAAAACGCGCTGTTTTCTACGCGTAATCCGAACGGCAAACACAGGAAAATTTTAGCTAACAATACGTTTTCCTGCATTAACACTCATTCACCTTCGCGGAAAATGCATGTTTTCGGCCGCGAACTCCGGTGAATACGTTGTTTTACAGTCGGAAAATACCAATGAACAAAAGGAAAACACTATGTTTACCATGCGTTAACCGAGCGGTTAACGTCGGTAAATACTTCATTAACCAGCATTTGCCGCGAAGGAAAACTACCGGATTATGGAACGACGACGGACCACGGATTTTCCAAATGGAAAACTCTGGTAAACGATAGTAAATTGCCGCGCATTTTCCGTACGGTGAACGCTAGTTTTTTTGCCGTGTATGTTAATAAACACCCGGCCGGTAAGGCTCATAAAGGTGCATAAAAACAAGTCCTTTGATGAATTCAGTCTCAAGCCGACAGCAGAATGATGGGGATGAGTATCTTGAATTTCAAATTACCTCAAAAATATCGAGAAACCTTTTTCAAGAAAACAACTTAACAACTGAACTAAAGGTTTGGGTTTTGATCAGATGTTTGATTGACACTACCTTATATTGCGACTATGGCAACCAATCACAGGGCAGGAAGGGAACAATTCACTCCATCATTTGCGATTTGAGCCAATCAAATACCTGGGACAAAAATGAAATTTCAACGTTTTCGTTTGATGAATTCATTGTTTCCTTTACATAATGATTGCACGTCACGTTTGGTAAGCGATTTTGGCAGTAAGATTTGAAAAATATATATACGTCATGTCCGTGAGAGAAACAAATTTCAAACTCTGCATGAAAACAGTCAGTACGGTGTCCGCATCGGCAAAGTGCGTGACGAATTTGAGCTGTTGAGTAAAACAAAAACTCGACCGCCGGACCAGAATATTCCGTCGGACATTTGAAAATGTAGTGTTCCCGTTCTTCCCCGTCATTGATCAACAATGTCTAATCTGTCAAATATATCAATAAAATAATTGCTGGCGGTTTGCTAAAGGGTCTTTCTGACGTTTTCTACAGAAAGTCAGTAACAAGCAACGAGGAAAAGTTAGAAACAGCGAAGATGAACAGCACCTGCTGTAATAGTAAAGAGTTTAACCTGGCGGCAAAGATAGTTTATTCAACATGGTTTGGTCTCGCAGCTTTGGCGACCATAGCTGGAAACGCGGTTGTGTTGTGGTTGATCGTCAGAAATAGATCGCTGAGAACAATTTCCAACTTGTTCCTGACCTCACTGGCGGCAGCGGACTTTTTAGTGGGACTTGTTATAGACCCGGTATATATACCTACCAGATGCTTGCTTTTTCATACAGATACTTATTGGCAAACCTATAGTACAGCTCTCGATTATCTCTGGATCCACACAACAGTGGCTACTACATTCAACTTGTGCTGCGTTACCCTGGATAGACATATTGCCATCTTTTGTCCTCTCCGCTACGAAGACATTGTCACTAACAGGCGATGTTATGTACTCATAGTCACTGTTTGGTTCCTTTCTTTCCTTCTCCCCTGCTCGAGGTTCTTGGCTAAGGATCTCACTGTGCTACCGACATTATGGTTGTCTTTTAAATTATCACTGTATTGATACCAATGATCATCATCATATTCTGCTCTATTCGTAATTTAAAAGCCGCTGCAGTACAGTTCAGGAGAACAACTGACAATACTTTACAGAATCGAGAAGATGTGAAAAGAAGGAAAAAGAACTTTAAGGCGGCAAAGACAGTTAGCATTGTGGTTGGACTGTTTGTTATTTGCTGGTTGCCAAGTCTAGTCACTTCTTTTGTGCAATATTCTGTTAAAAGAATTTTTCTCTTCATGGTGTGGACACCAGTCGAGGCGCTCGCGTTTACTTCATCGGCAATCAACCCGTGGGTGTATTGCTTGCGAAACGAAGAATTCTATGGAGCTTTAATTCGTACCTTTCGATTTCTTGAAAGACGAAATTTGGTACAAAATCACCAGTTAGTTGTGCGTGAGATCAACAAACAGGGAACTAACATGTAATCAGCCAGTGTGATAAAAATGTGTGTATTAAAATAAACAGGACATCAGTCGATCGTACAAAAATAAACAGTTTTTGCAAAATAGCTGGAAAGTCACAATTAAGATTAAAAATGAATCCCTTGTATTTAGTTTATAAAAGCAGTTTAGTTACTTTTATTGCGCATGATAGCAAACAACTGACTTGATCCAAGGTGTGTGCACCAGACGAAGGGCTCTCTTTTACTTAATCGACAATCAACCCGTGGGTGTATTGCTTGCGAAACGAAGAAATTTTATGAAGCTTTAATTCGCACTTTTCTATGAAATTCGTAACAAACTTAATTTCATCGTTCAGTTCAACCGAACGAACATAAAACATGTAATCCGCTATATAAATTTTCCGCCTCTTTTTATTAAAAGATATATAGGAAATTAGCCGATCGCAGTTTCTCCTTACTAGGTGGAAGTGATTATACTCCACCTCAAGTATAGCATGCTGGGAAATTAATTAAAGTAGCAATCGAAATGTAGCTTTAGTGTCTGTAAGTGTTATTTTCTCGAATAAAGCAGTTTTAGAAACTGAACTTATCATCTTTAATTAAGCAAGGTAAACTGATGGATTATCAAACAATGCAAGAAAACAACTTCCATGAAAGAGAAAAACGCTCTGTATAGATAAATAACAGAACTTTCTTCATCAGTTGTGTGAGAAAATACAGTGATACTCACATTTTTAAAAATTAACTTGGAAATATCTGGTAATTGAGCAAAGAAAAAAAAGCGAGTGATGATCAAACGAAAATGATTAACACATAAAAAAGAACGATTTTACTGCTAGGAAGTGTCAGTAGAACCGAAACGTCTTATTATTAAAGGACTTCTTGATCATTCGTCACCTTTATTTATTTAAGGGCATTTCGCCTGGGTTTTTATATCTAAGATTCTTTTGTCTTTATGTGGGAAGAACTAGTTGGCCTCAAATATGAATATATGGCGTCATCTGACGACAATTACCAGCAGTTTTTAAAATTAATTTTACTGGTTCAAATGACAGTTACCCAAATATTAATAACCCTAGTCATAGTTATCTTTCATGTATATTTGCATAACAATGCAGTCGAAAATAGGAGAGGGAAAGCTTGGAACACATGCTGCAAACCACCATAATTTTTTTAAAGCTCCATAAACAACAACAAAAAATGTAGAAAAACTGTAACTGTTTTTTTAAGTTTTGCGTTAAGACGACGGCTGAAATTCAGGCTATGCGAAAAAATTGTAAGGCGATTCTTTGTCGTTAAAAAGCCTATGACAGTTTTTTTAGCGATTTTCCTTCACCGCGTTTTTGCCGTTTTAAAACGTGAAATTTTACTTCCGGTTGGGTCAAATTCCGCGCCAGGAGGGGAACTGGGGAGAGCTGGGTTGCTACGTGTCACCGGGAACACACTGACATGTTATTTTTATAAACGACTTTTGATTGTGGACTACGAAGATTGTGGACACGCTAAAATATTCAACAACTTCTAAGTTATTGAATTTTTTGAATATTTTAGATATTTAAAGATATCTAAGTCCATTTCTTTATCGAAAGTCGTTTGGATTTTAAATCGTTTAAGAACAAAAAACAAGATGTGACCAAAATTGACTTACTCCTAGGCTCCAATTTATTGTTATGCAAATCTAACGAAATTGGCTTGAAAAGGACAGCTGTTATTTATATGAGTTAAAGGAAAGCTGAAGGATTCTTTCAAGTTCGTTAATTAATGAGTTATGAGCAATTCTACTATTTCAGTCTGAAAGCTTTCTACCTTTTGAAAAAGAGTCAAAAGTGACAGAACACCGAAAAGGACAAAGTGATATGAATATCATTTCTATAAATTTGCGAACATTGCGATAAATTGCTAAAGCTACAGCACCAGGGCTGAGATTATTGCCTCAAATTAAAGAGCAGGGAGACGACTTTACAACAAAACAGCAATAATTAAATGCTGCGTAACTTTTGCATCTCTACTCTTTAATGTCTGAACTGTAGCTGGCTATTTTAACACCTACTGGGATTCAGGGTACGGGTATTTAACCTATATCATTTGCTAGGGCTGTTTTGATGGGATGACAGTTAAGGACCTTTCAAAAAAAATGCAAATTCGTCAAATAAAACAAGAACCCAATTGCCAGCTGCTTGCTTAAAGGACTTTTCGGCATCTACAGAAACACATGAACAGCGTTGACCAAGCGAATAATTCAAAAAAACAAACATGAACAACACTAATAGCAACAGTATTTGTTCTCATAGTAAAGAGTTTAGCATGACAGTGAAAATAATTTTATCAACGTGGTTTGGTCTCACAGGTTTGGCCGCCATTATTGGAAACGCGCTCGTGCTATGGTTAATCTTCACGAATAGGTCGCTTAGAACAGTTTCGAACTTGTTCTTGACTTCGTTGGCGGCAGCGGACTTTTTAGTCGGACTTGTTATAGACCCGGTGTGGATCTCTATCAAATGCTTGCGTCTTGATGAGGAAAGTTACATGCAAAACAACTCGGAAACTATTGGCTATCTCTGGATCCACACAACAGTGGCCACTACATTCAACCTGTGCTGCGTTACCATGGATAGACATATTGCCATCTTTTATCCTCTCCGCTACGAAGACATTGTCAATAACAGGCGATGTTATGCGCTTATAGCCACTGTTTGGTTTATGTCCTTGGTTCTCCCTTGTTTGAGGTTTCTACTTGATGCAACAGTGCTACCAACATTATGGTTGTCTTTTACAATAATAACAGTATTGATACCAATGATCATTATCATGTTCTGTTCTGTTCGGAATTTAAAGGTTGCTGCAGCACAGTTCAAGAACATAACTGACAATACTTTACAGAATCAAGAAGCTGTTAAAAGAAGAAAAAGGAACTTCAAGGCTGCCAAGACAGTAAGCATCGTGGTAGGACTGTTTGTTGTTTGTTGGTTGCCAAGTCTAATTACTTCTCTTGTGCAATATTTTAGCAAACGAGTGACTTGGTACAAGGTGTGGACACCAGTCGAATCGCTCGCGTTTGCTTTATCAGCAATCAACCCGTTTGTCTATTGCTTTCGAAACGAAGATTTTTATGGAGCATTAACTCGCACGTTTCGATTTCTTAGAAGACGAAATTCGGAACTAGATCAATTTCATTGTTCAGTTGAACTGAATTAACACAATACATGTAATCCGCCAGTGTATCTTTTCTTTGTTTATTAAAACGTTACGCATGAAATTAGTCGATCTAGTTTCCTCTTCATAGGCGGAAATAAATAAACTCCACTTCATGCATATATGTAACTTGAACATGCCAAGAAACACGCAATTAAATATAACCTCAGTGGCTGTTAGTTTTATGTTTCTCAATAAAAGTAGTTTTAGATACTGAACATATTATCATTGATGGATTATTAAACAATGCAAGGAAACAACTTCCATAAAAGAGAAAAACCACTGTGCACAGATAAGTAAATGAAATTGTTTTCTTGCCGGCTGAGCTTGCGAAAGAGGCAAGAAATGAAGTTCTCTCACACTGAACGGGGGACCTTGGGTCCTAGTCAGGACATGCTCGGTCATGTGATTCAGTTTTTTGTTCTTGCCTTCGGTGCAACAGCTTTTCTTCGTTTGTTACTCAAAAAAAGTAATTCGCACTTGCTTTGGTTTTGTATTACTACACTTAGTGATTAGAAAAACACTCGCGTCATTTTGTCAGCCCATCGGAAGTAGAACCAAAACCAATTCATTGAACAGTTCTAAATGACAGTTGCCCTATCAAAAAGCCTAGATAACATTTCAGTATTTCAAGCTTATATTTCCATAACAATACAGTCGAATAAAGGTGTCATAATGTGTGAAATTCCTGCGAGTTCACGCTCTCAAGTAATATATGTAAATTCTAGGTTAATTACTATTCTAAGAAACTTGTGATAGCGTCAGTTGAATTCTTGTACGAACTCGGTTAGGATCTCTGGATTAAAAGGTACTTTCTTTGAGTTGACCTCGAGTTTTAGTGCTGTTATTACATGGTGGCAGCGTGTGTACAACTCTGTTGATCGTTGACAACGTAAACCGTCTACGATGCCAGGAGGAGAAGGAGATTCCGGTTCAAGCGTCGGTACAACGGCCGCAGCTCAGCCACAAACATCGCAAGCTACAATGTTTCACCAAATTTTGCCGCCACAACATTTAGATCTCAAGACATCTGGAGAAGTCGCCGAAAATTGGAAGTTGTGGAAAGAAAAATACAACAATTATTTTGTGATTTCTCGTTTGGAGAGAGAAAGTGCGGAGTATCAGCTCGCTATGTTCAAGCACGCAATCGGCGATGATGGTCTCAAGGTGATCAAAACCTTCAGTTATTCCGAAGCGGAGAATGCGAACGACTGGCGTGTGGTTATGGGCAAAATGGAAAAGCATTGCATCGGCGAAGTGAACGAGATTTATGAGAGATATTGTTTCAACAAGAGGGACAAGCTTCCGACGGAAACGGTCGATAATTTCGTCGCTGAGTTGAAAACCTTGGCGAAGACCTGCAACTTTTGTGATTGTTTACGCGATAGTCTCATACGCGATCGTATCGTACTGGGAATCAAGTGCGAGCAAACCACCAAAAAGCTTCTAAGGATGAGAGACCTCACCTTAAATAAATGCATTGATGTTTGTCGCAGTGAAGAGGTTACTGCAATGCAGATGAAGTCGCTCGCCGAGCCCGTTGACAGCGTTAATCAGGTCAAGTCGAAGAAAACTAAATCGGATAAATCTTCTGATGCAAAGTCAAACATGGAATCGAAGAAGATCTCCTGTAAGTTTTGTGGATATGAGCATATATTGGCGAAGAAGAAATGCCCAGCGTGGGGGAAGACGTGTAAAAAGTGCAAAGAAAAGAATCATTTTGCCAAGAAATGTACCAAGAGAGTGCCTGTTTACAATATTGAAAGCGAAGAAGAGCTTGAAGAGATCAGTGTCGTGAGAATACAAGCTGTGAAAGAGAGGGCTGTATTTGCTGAGATGTTGGTTAAACAGCGACCATTACGATTTCAAATAGATTGTGGTGCAAGCGCGAACATTTTACCTCTCAGATATGCCGAAGGCGAGGAACTCGCTCCGTGTTCGCAAACTTTGGTTATGTGGAATGGTACCAAAGTGAAGCCCGTTGGCACCTGTGCTTTGTTGGTCGTGAATCCTAAGAACAATGAGAAGTTCAAGGTCAGATTTGTGGTCGTTAAAGAAAATCTGACGCCTTTGCTTGGTTTAAACACGACGGAAAAGATGAAGCTGTTAACTATTCACAAAGAGAATTTCGTAAATGTTGTGGAGAATGTGAGCGGTGGCCTAGTAGATAAGTACCCGGATGTTTTTGATAAGGGTCTTGGAACGCTACCTGGTAAAGTGCACCTCCAGATTGACCCTAACTCTAAGCCTGTGATACTGCCAGCGAGGAAAGTTCCTGTGTCTATTCGTGACAAGTTCAAAGAGGAGCTGCAAAGGCTGGAAAGTCTGAAAGTCATTGCTCCTGTTGATGAACCGACCCAGTGGGTTAGTCAGATTGTTGTTGCTGTTAAGAAGTCTGGTGAGCTGCGTGTTTGCATCGATCCGAAACCTCTCAATGCTGCTTTAAAGAGGGAACATTACCAAATTCCTGTTATTGATGATTTGTTGCCTGACCTCACAGATGCACGTGTGTTTACCGAGGCCGATTTAGCATCAGCCTTTTGGCACTTAGAGCTAGATCATGAATCTAGCATGCTCACAACCTTCTCTACACCGTATGGGCGATATCGTTGGCTTCGTTTACCCTTTGGTCTCAGCGTCTCAAGTGAAATATTTCAGAAGCGTCTCCACCAAGAGTTAGATGGTCTTTCCGGTGTTAAGTGCATTGCAGATGATGTTCTGATCCATGGCACGAATGAGGCCGATCATGACAGCAATTTGGAAGCGTTTATGAGCAGATGTCAGCAGAAAGGCATCAAGCTCAACAGTCAGAAGCTAGAATTCAAGTGTGATGAAGTTCCATTCCATGGACACCTGCTAACCACCGAGGGTCTGAAACCGGACCCTGAGAAAGTTAGGGCGATCGTTGAGATGCCACGCCCTGAGAAACGAGATGACATACTGCGGCTTAATGGAATGGTTAACTATCTTAGTCGTTTTCTTCCTAATCTGTCTGATGTCATGAAGCCTCTCCGTGATCTTACCCACAAAGATGCGGTATGGTGCTGGGATGACCCGCAAGAAAAGGCATGGAATGATGTCAAGAATCTCATTGTATCTGCACCCGTTTTGGCGTACTACAAGCCCAGTGAAGTGCTTGAAATCCAGTGTGATAGCAGTCAGAGTGGTCTGGGCGCAGCGCTCATGCAAAATGGGCACCCCATTGCGTACGCCAGTAGAGCCTTAACAGAAACTGAATCACGCTATGCGCAGATTGAGAAGGAGATGATGGCAATCGTTTTCTCAGTTGAGAAGTTCAATGATTACACGTTCGGCAGAAGGACAATCGTCCACACTGATCATAAGCCCCTAGAATCGATCGTCAAGAAGCCACTTCATCGTGCTCCTAAGAGATTGCAAGGAATGATGATCCGTTTGCAGAAGTACGACTTAGAAGTCCGATACGAGCGAGGGAACAAAATGTTTCTGGCGGACACACTCTCCAGAGCGTACCTTCCATCATGTACACAAGTTGAGTCAGAATTTGAAACCATCAACATGATGGAATATCTGCCAATTTCTGAAGCGAGGCTCTTGCAGATCCAGCGTGAAACAGAGAAGGACGAGTCCCTTCAAGCTTTAAAGGCCGTAATCCAGCGGGGCTGGCCGGAGGAAAAAAGTGCCCTGCCACCTGTTGTCTCTCCGTATTACAACATGAGAGACGAAATGTCCGTTCAAGATGGGCTTATTTTCAAGGGAGAGAGAGTGGTGGTCCCGAAAGCTGCAAGAGGCGAACTACTCCAGAGAATTCACAACTCGCACCTGGGAGTTAATGGTTGCCTTAGCAGAGCGCGCGAGTGTCTTTATTGGCCTGGTATGACAGGGGACATTAAGAATCACGTGTCAACCTGCGAAGCCTGTAGAGAATACGAGCGAAGCCAGACCAAGGAAACGCTCAAGAGTCACGAAACGCCAAGTCGGCCCTGGCAGTACGTTGCGGCTGACCTGTTTGAGCTAGAGGGAAAGAGCTACCTGGTGACTTCTGACTATTTCAGTGATTTCTTCGAACTTGATCACCTCAGAAGCACATCGTCCGTGTATGTTATCAAGAAGCTCAAAGCTCATTTTGCAAGGCACGGTATACCCGAACAGCTGGTCACCGACAACGGACCGCAGTTTACGTCTCGCGATTTCTTGAAATTCTCAAAAGAATGGGATTTTGATCATCGCACTAGTAGTCCGCGTCACAGTCAGTCCAATGGCAAAGCAGAAAGTGCCGTGAAGGAAGCAAAGAAGATCCTCGTGAAATGTAAGAAGGCTGGTTCTGATGCGTTTCTTGCTCTACTTGACCACAGGAATACACCGCCTACGGAAATTCAGATCAGCCCGGCTCAGCGTCTTCTAAATAGAAGGACAAGAAGTCTTCTACCCATGTCTGCTGGTCTACTAAAGCCGTCTGTAGCTGATTAAGATACAACCCGTACCAAGCTTCGCCTGCGCCAGCAACGGCAAGCTCATTATTACAACAGAGGCGCCCGTGACCTAGATCCTTTGGAGAAGGGTGACCCTGTAAGAGTTAAGCCTTGGCACGTTGGAAAGAAGGAATGGCAGCAAGGCGTTGTTAAGAAGCGTTTGGATGAAAGGTCGTACGAAGTGGAGCTTCCCCAAGGAGTTCTTCGGAGAAACAGAGTTCATCTAAGGAGGACCAACGAATCTGCTCCTACAGCAGCCGAAACTCAAGATGAGCAGTATAGCGAGCCACAGCCACGAGAGCCACGAGATCCTGTGTCTGAAACCCACGACTTGCCGTCCCAAGCTGCAGCTGAAGCTCCGTCTCAAGGTTCTACTGTAGTTCAGCCGCCCGCTACTCCTGTGGAAGCACCAGAGCTAAGAAGATCTCAGCGAGTCCGCCGAGTCCCAAAACACCTTCAGGACTATGTTTTGGCGTGAGTGCCCAAGCATGAACTGTCTGAACTGTTGCAGCATAAGGACGTTACTTTTTTTGTTATTTGACGTGTTTATTTTCTTTTTCTGTTATAAAAGAGAGGGTGTCATAATGTGTGAAATTCCTGCGAGTTCACGCTCTCAAGTAATATATGTAAATTCTAGGTTAATTACTATTCTAAGAAACTTGTGATAGCGTCAGTTGAATTCTTGTACGAACTCGGTTAGGATCTCTGGATTAAAAGGTACTTTCTTTGAGTTGACCTCGAGTTTTAGTGCTGTTATTACAAAAGGTGCGGGCCATCAGTTAAAAACATAAGCTGAAAAAAACAGGAAGATATTTTAAACTTCTTCAATACACTGTTCATGCCAGTTTATTCTACAAACAGTTTCAGTGAAATGTAGCCACAGCAACTGTTTTACTTTTGTTTTAAGAAATAATTGTAAAACTTTTATTCTCTTTTCTTTTTTTCTTTTCTTTGCTTTCTTCAAACGCAAAAGCTCTAGCTGTAGGTCCATTTTAACCAGCTTTTTGCAGCTTGCGCCCAAAATTTTACATGTCTTTTTTCTACGTTCAATTTCGTTGTTATGCAAATTTGCCAATATATAAAAAAAGGCTATAAATTTAAAGATCTTTCAGCATCAAAAAAGAAAAATTAAAGAATTCTGGAAACATTTATGATCGATGTTATGAGTCAGAGTACAAGTTGTCTATTCTATTTAAAAAGCTTTTACCTACGCTAAATACAAACAAGTGTCAGAAGTTTACAAACCTTGCCACAAATCTACCAGCTAGTGCACTAAGGTGGATTTTATTGTTTTAAATTTCAGATGACTTCAAAAAGCGATGACAATGTTTTTAGAACAGGAATCATTTGATGCTGCATAAATTAAACCTGCACGTAACTGAAAGCTTACCCGCCTTATCGATGGACTTGTTTTCGAGAGTTAAATTGCCCCGTGATTGCAGTTATTTGCCAAACGTCCACTCTAGCTAAATAAATCAACACTTACTGCACTGACCAAACGTTTGGGAGAGTAATGAGTGAGTATTTTTTCAATGAAATGACAGTTAACTTATATTAGTTATGCGGGCAGCAGAACATGTTCATCAGATGTTGACGGGCAATTAGGTTAATGTGCCATGAAAACAGGAAAATAATTACCAGCAGCGTACAAGATGGGGCATTCAGAAACGTTCTACAAAAACACATTGACGTCCAAGCGAAGAAACAGCAAATATGAACAACACTAGTGATACTGGAGTTGTCAGCATGGTGGGGAGGATATTGTTATCAACGTGGTTTGGTCTCACAGGTTTGGCGGCCATTATTGGAAACGGGATTGTGTTGTGGTTGGTCGCCAGAAATCGATCGCTAAATACACACCAACTCATTGGGGGTAACTGGGTCTTTATTGCCTAGAGACCAAACGCGATTCCCCCCTTAGCAGGGAGAGAAATACATTTTATACATAAAGAAAAAAAATTGATTCGCTAACACGCTACTTATGCTGTTTGCTCGCTGATCGCTTAGGAATTGGAAATGAATAGAGGCATGGGACTCGCCGTCTTTTACTGCCTAGGCGTGGCGTGGTATTTCCGCCGCGGTATTTAATTGTGATAAACAAGTCTATCACTCACTAAATACACACCAACTCATTGGGGGTAACTGGGTCTTTATTGCCTAGAGACCAAACGCGATTCCCCCAAAAACCCCCAAAGAGTTGGTATGCAATGCTCAGTGAGTTATAGACTTACTCATCATGTTTATAGCTATCAGTTTGTACTGAAGCGAAGTGTCAAGATAACGTTCGTAGGCATTAGAAAGCCAATCTCCTTGAAGCTTAATATAGTGGCCGGGAACACCACAGTTCAGCGCAAAGGTGGCTCCTCCACGTCGAAAGGAGTGTCCAGAGTACATGGAGCTGTCAACACCGCATTGTTGTAGCGACTTCTTAAGTTTATTAGTAAATGTAGCGTAGGTTAGTGGTTGCACTTGTTCCCCGGTTATGTACACGAAGGCAGGACCATTTAGGAGCGTGCCCGAATCATGCCGGCTTAACAATTTAAACGCTTGTGTAACTGCTGCATGCGGGCAGAGAGTGGAAAAAAATTGAAAAAAAAAAAAAAAAAAGTGAAAAAAAATTGATTCGCTAACACGCTACTTATGCTGTTTGCTCGCTGATCGCTTAGGAATTGGAAATGAATAGAGGCATGGGACTCGCCGTCTTTTACTGCCTAGGCGTGGCGTGGTATTTCCGCCGCGGTATTTAATTGTGATAAACAAGTCTATCACTCACTAAGAACAATTTCAAACTTGTTCCTGACTTCATTGGCGGCAGCGGACTTTTTAGTGGGACTGGTTATAGACCCGGTGTGGATATCTTTAAGACACTTGGGTTACAATACACTGAGATACTTACGTGGAAAACTACTCGGAGACTGTTGTCTATCTCTGGATCCATACAACAGTGGCTACTACATTCAACTTATGCTGCGTTACCAAGGATAGACATATTGCCATCTTTTATCCTCTCCGCTACCAAGACATTTTCACTAACAGGCGATGTTATATGCTCATAGCCACTGTTTGGTTTATTTCCCTGGTTCTCCCAGGCTCGAGATTCTTGGTTAAGGATCTAAAAATGCTATCGATATTATGTTTGTCTGTTACAATCATCACGGTATTGGTACCAATGATCATCATCATATTCTGCTCTATTCGGAATTTAAAAGCGGCTGCCGTGCAGTTTAAGAACATAATTGTTAATACTTTACAGAATCAAGACACTGTTAAAAGAAGAAAAAAGAACTTCAAGGCAGCCAAGACAGTTAGCGTTGTGGTTGGGTTGTTTGTTGTTTGCTGGTTGCCAAGTCTAGTCGTTTCTTTAGTGCATTACTTTAGCAAACGATTGACATGGTACCAGGTGTGGACACCAGTCGAAGCAGTCGCGTTTACTTCATCGGCAATCAACCCGTGGGTGTATTGCTTGCGAAACGAAGAATTCTATGAAGCTTTAACGCGTACGTTTCGATTTTTCAGCAGACGAAATTCGGAACGAAATCACTCTCATCGTTCAGTTGAACTGAATGAACATAATATATGTAATCCGCCAGTGTAGATTTTCAACATGTATATTAAAAAGTTATATAAAACATAGGCGATCATACTTTCCTCTAATTAGGCTCCACTTCTTGTAAAATATAGAGAGAAAGTAGCAACAGGAATATAGCTTCAGTGGCTGTATGTTTCTCAATAAAAGCAATTTAAGACGCGAACTTTCATCTTTAACTAAGCAAGGCATGATTGACGGATTGAAAAAGGGAAGGAAACAACATCGACGAAAGACAAAAAACCATTGTGTTCAGAAAAATAAATGAAACTTTGGTCAACATTTTTCATCATTTTTGGCGAGAAAATACAGTGATCGTAACAATATATAATCAAAGGCCCTTTGGGCAGCCTCCGTGTCACTTTCAAATGATGAAGGAACCAGAAGCGATTAATTTAAATATATTTTTAAGAAATTTGCCAGAGTTGCGTTATATCAGATATACGATATTGAATATGTAAGTATATGTATTGTTCATTTCTTCTGCACAGGGTTTTGTGATCCTCTGCAACAGACAAAAATTGCGTTATCTTACTGCGTGACGTCTGATATACACGACATATATACGATGAAAAAGGTTAAACTGTCTTGTATTATTTACACCGACCCTTTGTATTAATTTAAAGAAAGTAAAAATTTCTGTTTACAAGATCTAATACATCTCATCAAATATGATCTGTCTCTTTCGTTTATTCTTTGAATTAGTCCTTTCTAACGGCCCGGGGAGTATTTTTGCCTTGTGTTCTACGGGGTGCTTTGTGTCAGTTCTATTTACCCGCTAGAAGATGGTTTTCCATGTTTTATAAGAAAATACCATGAACGCTTGAGGTCTAGAAAAGTTGCTAGTGGAGGTCCCGCTTGGCGAGGATATTAAGCTGCGTGCGGGTTTAGAATATAGCATTAAAAACGAACACGGAACCTACAAGACTCCAGTCGCCGCTTACGGCAGTACAAATGCACGCAACATCGGCAAAGCCGGTAAAGTGAAAGTGTAGTGTTTTCTTTCATTATTGACTTCTTCGTAAATGAACAAAGATACCATTTCGTACATATTTTCAAATCATAGTCTAAGTCCTTTCTCCGACTAACAAAACATTCTGAAAGGCTGACAAAGCCCACAAACCTAGTTGAAATATTGAGACTATATATTTACGCAATGCCATTTAATTTGGTCAGATTATTACAATTTACATTCCAAAGTAAGTCTTTCAAATTCGCTGCTAATTTCGATTTAAGAGAACAAAAGTGAAATGCTATGTCTTCAGTTTGTGGCTAAAATGTGGCTTACCTCGAAACGTTTCTAGAGGAACTTGAGACCGGCCTGTTTTGCTTAACAACATCCAATAAATTTCGCGCGGTTCACGTCCAAAGAAGAGCAATAAATTTTAATGATTTTTTCTTCATCTGTCGCCTTCTTTGGCATACTCTAACTTCCATTTAGGTAGGTAAAACATTTCTGAAGAAATCTTGCAGTAATAAAAATCATTTAACCAACAAAACAAAAGACTAGAGGCGAGATCGTCCCACTGCAACATAATTTTGTATTGCGGTGGTTGGATTTCTCAGTTGTTATACACCTTATTCATAAATGGTGGAACGCGCGGAAGAGTTTGGGTCGAGTACATGAAAGCGAGGCGAGTAAGGCTTCGGCTTCGAACCAAAACAAAGAAAAGTATGGCGAATTGAAGTAGTATTTGATAATTCTTGAAATATCTCGTCGGCAAGAAAGCGATTTTTGGGTTTTGATGACTGCCATTGGAATCTCTGGTTTGTAAACTACAGATATGGCCGACGTATGGTTTCGAATTCAACACAAATCATGGAAAAAATTCCGTTGGATAACCGCATCGATCCTCTCAGTCTCTTCACTGCCTGCTCGTGTACAATTGTAATCCAGACTACTTTCAAGTTTCCTTTTTATGGAAGACCCTAGAAGCTTGCAGAAAGGCAGAGGAAAGAAACACGATATAAAAGACTATGGAGCCTGTTAAAAAATTAACATGTCTCTCGATACGGTAAGCAAAAATCGCGATTATCTAAAGACACAAGGTTTCTTGAGTATTTTGTCTTCGAACACAATAATAAGCTAAAATGTTGTTCACAACGGTTGATCATTCTTTATAGATCTTACTTGTAACAAATCTTTCAATTTAAGAAGTAAAGCCAAGGAAAGTAGAAATAGGATATAAAGACCGAGCTTTCAAATTTTAAACTTTTCAAATTGAAATAAATTTTACAGCGGTAAGATTCTTGCAATTTTAAATATTCCGATACATTTGCTGAATTCAGAATTTAAGCACTTCTTTGATGCCAAATCGTCTTGCTGATTTTTTGTCCATATATACTGATCCATTTGTGATTCTTAAATTGTGTATACATTTGAATGCTCGGGTTCGAATGCCGAGGTTAGTGGGTGAAAGTAGACTGAACTGAAATATTTTTAACCTGTTTGCGTAGTCGCTAGTCGCACAATGTTGGCAATTTTTTTTACTTTCCATATCCAGAGACGTGCAAAATCGCTATAGTCTCTATAATATCTATATTTTTCAAGCTCCCAAAGTCTTCCATTAAAACGATACTATAGTAATACGGATAACAACTGTACACAAGGCAGTAAAGAGATTATAAGAAGATCGATGCGGTTTTGCGACGAAATTTTTCCATGATTTGTGTTGACTTCGCATCCATACGACCGTTTATGCAGTTGTCAAACCAGGGATTCCAATGGCAGTCATCAAAACCCAAGAATCGCTTTCTTACCGACGTGATATTTAAAGAATTATCAAATACTACTTCAATTCGTCATACTTTTCTTTGTTTTGGTTCGAAGCCGAAGTCTCACTCGCCTCGCTTTCATGCACTCGACCCAAACTCTTCCGCGCGTTCCGCCATTTATGAATAAGGTGTATGGTTACCTTGGTTTATTTCTGACACTCACTCTTTGACAGCTCGGGAAGGTGTTAAACTGCATCCCGGGGGGACTCGCGTATGAAAGGGGCGGGGATGCTCGTCGTCTCGCTTAGGGGTGTGAATGTCGGATTTTTGGTCTCACTTGGGGTGTTCCGGGCAAAACGCCAATATTTGTAGTCATAATGGTCTCGTTTAGGGCTGCACACCAAGAAATATACAGATGTAAATTCTATTCTCAGTTTTTTGTTATCTTTTTAAAATTTCCGAAGAGCAACCCCGTCCCTTTCATAAAGCAGTCCCCTCCCCCGGGAACTGCATTCCTAAATCCTTACAAAGGAGCCGACAAACTTCACCCACCGCATATCCTCCGTGTCACGTAATCAGTTACGTGACACGGAGGCAAAAAAGGTTAAATATGTATTTGATAACTGAGTAAAGATGAAAAAAGGATTGATGAATAAACGAAGATTATCAACACAACAAAAATAGCACTTTCACAGCTGGCTCGTCCGACAAATCATTATGGACGACTGGGGACTAAACAAAAGTCGTCAAGTTTTTCTGTTTAAAGTTTTCAGTAGAACTCAGACTTCCTATTTTTTACACACTTCTTGACCATTCGTAACCTTAAATATTGCAACAACATAGATTTTGGTGGAGGACAACTTGTCTATTTATTAACCCTTTTGCACCATTTTTGACTCCATGTGACTAGGAAGAACTATCCTTCATTAGTAGAAACGCAGCTGTATTCTATTGGAAATCCGCGAATCTGATTGGTTCTCCCACTGTTTTCTATTCGCCGATAGAAATCAGTCGCGCGCGCGAGTAGCTCTTTAAGCGGTCAATTTTCTTGATTTTTGTCTTCAAAGTGCACAATATTGTAGGTTTTGGACTGCAGTCCTTTAGGGTTTCTACTAAAACAATTAGACTACTCGCCCTCGTTTTCTATGAGCGATAGTCAACTCGGCTCAGTCGGCTGCGCCTCGTTGACTATTTGCTCATAGAAAACTCGGGCTCGTAGTCTAATTCTTAAATATAAGTAAATGCGAATTTTACTAGTCACACAAATTTCATTTGCAAAATTTCTTGAGGAGGTGTTGGCTTGTAAAGATTTAATCCTCTGAATTTTGAACAATGATTCCTTTTATACTTTACTTATTTTGTACGTCACGGGACGAGCCAAATGCCGTCTCTCACTTGATTATTCTAACTCTTTCGCCAAGAAATTTTCGTTACGAGGATATTTCAAGATAAGCCGAAATTGATATCATTGATTAAAGTGTGATTTAAGTTGACGGTTTAGAGACTGACTCATTTGCTATAAACGAGAAAAAGGGGTGTGTCACTGAGTAAATAAAATTTTGCAAGAAATTGCTTTCGGGTGATGTTCTTTAGGCCGTGTTCACACTTGGTGTCCGAGCACTGGCATCTGGGCACCGGCAAAAAATAGCTTCGTGTTCACACACACAAAACAAAAGTACTCAAGTACCATTAAGTGCCCGAGTATTATGGCGTGGGCACTTGAAAAAATAGTATGTTCACATTAGTGCCCAGCGAGAATGGTACTTGGGCTCTGTGCCCAGGCACCAAGTGTGAACACAGCCTTATTAAGTTGTGCATTCCAAGGTAAGAAGGTTAGTTTCTTACCAATGATAATAAATAAAAAGCAAATATTGAGCTGCTTTAATCACAACAAGATAATATTTTATCTTGTATAATTCTAATTGAATGCCTTTGTTGCATTCCACTGTAGAAAGTCACAATAAAAGTATGCAGCTGTACTAGACAGCCGGGAAGCTGCCACAACGTTGGCAGAAAAATAATATCTTAAAGTAATGTATCTTGATTTACTCTTGTTTAAATGGAACGAATCTTATTATTAAATTTTGGAGCCAGTAATACACACAGTACAAGAGAAGTCAAGGAAGAATTGGTTGATACAGTATATGTGTTATCATTTGGAGGTAATACACACCTACATTACAAGTGGAGTCCAGGAAGTAAAGTAGAAGCGACAGCCGGAAATGCGTCTGCGTTCGCAGCCGGGCTACCTCTTTCAGAGGCGATAAAAAATGCAATTTTTTGTATTTGATTTTTTTATTATTTTGCTTAAATTACAAAACAAATTTGTAATACATTACATACATACAATGTGATGCAATAAGTAAAAGTAATGACCTTCGCGTCAAACAGAAAGGCCTAGGATTAATTTCCATACCATTGGCGAGGCGATATAGAAAATTGTGTGACATTTTCGTGTGTACCGAAGGATCACCGAAGGCGTGACAAGTAATTTAGTCTGAAATCCAAATCAGCAGCACTTTGAAATAAATATCATCAGTGCATATCCAAGCAAAACAAGGATTTCATTAAGTCCACTTTTTTAATCTTTTGCTAGGAACTACTATCGGTTGACCTCTTGGTACAGGCTTCTACGGAATTAAAAGTTACGACACTAAACTTCTTGTTGATCGTGTACAGTGATTACAAACACTTCAGGACTGACGTACACGACTCGTGCGAACTCAGATTTATCCGCTACCTGAGCTGATAAAGTACAGCACTAACTTCAGGCCTAAAACCTCCGTTAAACAACTAATGCTGTATCAGAAATGGTAATTAAAAAGAGAAATCTATTCTAACTCGCCACAACTCAAGATGGCGAGTCGCTTTGGAAAGAAGCAAACAAAATGAGCTTAAATATATTCGATAGCAATGCACGCTCAAGCAAACAAAGACTTCAGATAGCTCACCTTTCAAATGCAGTCTGATCGAGAAATTTCTATCGGCTGGCGCCCCCTGAAACAGTCTCAAAAGTTACGACACTACTAAACGGCCTCCTCCACTTTTCAAATTCAAGCTTGCCAGTTATCGTGTATTAAAACTCATGTAAGTGAGCTCAATTTTATCTGACGCCTGATAAAGTACATCGGTCTTTCCTGACCCGAAACCTCCGTTTAACTGCTAGAAATCAAACGGGGTTTGCCGATGTTCTTAACTGCGGAAGACGATTCACACACAATCAAAGATGGCGGAACGCGAAGTAAACAAGAGTGCTTCTAGTTCCCAGTTCTTTTCGGTTTGATAATGGAGTAATTCTCACATGAATCCTCGACCGACAGCATAAGGCGATTGTCATCGCCTAAAAATGAAACTTAACAAAATCCTTCAGTTTTCATGTTTCTTACCTTGATAAACTTTTTCCAATTAAACAAACAAGGCAAATTTGCATTGGGCGCGAGCTGCCAAACATCGCGGTTTTGTTCTTAAAGACGTTTGTCTACAATGACTGGTTTGAAAATGTAGCCGAAAATTTCTTCAGTTCGTGCTTGTAGAAAATCCGCCCTTACTTTCCACTCGCAAAAGGTCCTTCCACGCACGCACGCACGCACGCACGCACGCACGCACGCACGCACACAAAACTCGCGGTTTTTTATGCTCAGTTTCACCTGCTTCGCTGGTAATTTCAACCGGAAAGATAGATACGTCTTTGCCGGTCTCGCTAAAGGAAGGTTTCCTTTAGCGGATGAAATTCAAGTCAAACAACCTCATAGGTATTAAAAATATTAGAAGTAAATAAAAATAATATTTTTACACCTGCGATAATCGGTATACAACTGCAGGGCCTCCCCAGGTTTTTGTCTTCGTATATTAGATGACTTCAAAAGCTAGCAGACAAATGTATTCAGCTGAAGGCTTTGTCGCAATCAAGGATAATTTTTTTGTATCCGTAGATCTCTTATACAAGTTCCTTTGTTGATTTTCTTGAAATGTAATTGCATTCCAACGTAAAAGTTTCCTAAACATTTTCCGTATAAAGACATCCTCTGTCAAATCGGATAATGCTGGAATCACTTTAATGTATCTTTATTTGGTCGGCATTTTTATTGCTTACTCGAGTTGTCACTTGTGTTTGTTTAATATAATAGTTGAAAAAGGCTTGTGTGCCCATGAATTATGACCTGCTGGAGACGGTTTATTTAATTTACATAGAAAATTTCAAATTGTCGAAACAGGCGACTTCAATTTATACCGACAGATCGACTGAACAAATTAGTTCGTAACACAAGCTCTCCTGTAGATGGTGATAAATATTTGGGAAACAAATGGTCAAATTTAGAGTTGAGAATGAATCTCGCTCAAGGCCTACCAAAGGGATCGATTTGTTCTGCTTCCGTAGACCTGATCCAAGATTCTGAACACGCAATTAGCTCGTATGTGGCTGCGTCTCCGAATGTCGTCTTATCCTTTACTGCAACTCTTGGAAATATTTTAATCTTAATCGCCCTCAGCCACCGTGATTCATCGCTTCATCCGCCATCTAAACTCTTATTTAGATGTCTTGCGACTACTGATCTCGGAGTTGGAGTGATTTCGCAGCCACTTTTCATTATCCATGTTGTGTCTGTCGTCAACAAATACTGGAAACTGTGTTTTGTCAGTGAGCGTTCGGCGTACATCACCGCCGCAGGGCTTTGTGGGGTGTCCGTCTTCACGTTAACTGCAATCAGTGCCGATCGGCTTCTAGCGTTGACGTTAAGGATGCGTTATAGAGAGCTTGTAACTCTTAAAAGAATACGTCTCGTCATTGCCTTCATATGGCTTATAAGCTTCGCAAATGCTTTACTGTACCTATGGGACCCGCGTATTTTCTTAATAGGATGTTTTATTGTGATCGTTACTGCTATACTAATCGCCACCTTTTGTTACTTCAAAATTTACCTCATACTTCGCCGGCAAAAGTCGCGAGTTGAAGATCATTTCAACCAAGGACGACGGGCCACCGCAAGCCTTAACGTCGAAAAGTACAAGAAAACGGTTTTGAGTGCCCTGTGGGTTCATATCACTTTAGTAGCTTGTAATCTACCGTATGCTGTTGTGACCACAGTTAAGACGATTCGTGGGAATACTGCTTCTCTTTTTGTAGTTGAAGCTTTCGCTGCGACCTTGGTTTTTCTTAACTCATCTTTAAACCCAGTTCTTTACTGTTGGAAGATAAAAGAAGTGAGACAATCCGTAAAACAGACAATAATAAATTTCCGCTGTCAATGAAACTGAATGCGGAGGAAAGAATCTCCATTTTTACTTTGAGTCAAATGTATTAACGAAATTGCGAAATTCTGTGCTACGGCTGAAACATTGTTCGACTGAAACTCGAACTTTGAAGCGTGGCATATAATGAGAGTATCTGGGCATAAATCTGAGTTGATTACCAAGGCATACTCAAGACGATTGTCTGAGAGTAAACAGAGTGAAATCTCCAATGCCTTGAGCACAGCTTGCGGTCTTGATGTTCCAGTGAATCTTGTGTCGACTCGTAGCATAAGCAATGAACATCTTGAACTGTCGTACTCTCGTACGTTGTTTGTTTTTTTTTCAGTTATTAAACAAAACACTTAATGACTGGCCGCTCAGAGACAAAACTCACTCTTCCCCTTGGGACCAGGTATTAAGTGCTTAATGTGATTTATAGGCCAAAACCAAACGTAGGCTGTTTTTTTTTTTTTTTGCCTGGGTGGGTTCGTTTTCTCTTAAAACGGACTAAACAGCTGTAGTTCGAATATTTATTAATGCTATCATGGGTGTTACATCGCCAGCTTTGAGTTATCGGCCCGTTAGGGCTGCATTTCGCGGAAACGAGGATATGCTTCATGGGGATGTTTTTTAAGACTCTCGAAAATGCCTTCTCGTTCACTTTTTGGTGATTTTATTTGTTCTTGGACCTAAATATTAATTCTAACGTTCCACAAAAGAGAATTTCGCTTATTGCACTTATTCCTAAATAAACGAACTTGTCTGTTACGTCACATACCATTGTTTCCAACTTAAATTTAATATTATTATGGCTTAAACAAGGATACCTAACACGGTAGCTTTAATTTCTGGCCGCTACTAGAAGAATTAGCATAATCCAGTGGTTAGCCAAACTTGCAATATGATTGGCTACGAATCGAACACGCCCTTGTAAATCAATTTCATCTAAATTTATATTCTATGTTAAAAAAAAATTAAACCATTAGCGTTCCTATGCTTTTAAATAACTTTTATTGGCCTTTCAACAAATACATACTACATTGAATACAATAAACCACTATTTAAATTATTTTTCTCATTACTTTCAAATTAAAGGAAACCTTAAAATAATAGTTTCTAAGGTAGAAAAACACCAACGGAGTGTAAAAAAAACTCGAAAATAACCAAGGATGGTTTCGACTGACAAAGATAAAGATGGATTACGAACGACAAACTTTAAATGAACTGTCAATTTTTTCAAGATGCGTTTTCCGTTACGTAGGTCTTTTAAAATTCCTAACATAGTTTTATATTTATGTTGTGGTTCAATTTTAATACAAATTGGCCGTTTTCTTTGTTTTTGGTGTATTGTAATATATGACAATGAATATAACACAAAGGAAAACACCAATTTTTTTGAACTACAAAATACGGTATACATTACAATTACCATTATACAGCACAGGGTGGTCTTTATTACACGGGTTACAGAAGTTACGGCAAAAAAGTAAAAAAAAAGTGGATCAATCGTCTCAGAATAAAAAGGAGATTAGCCCATTTGGCAAAATGATAAGCTAGTTTTTCATGTTTGCTAGCAATGTTGCGTTCTATTTTTTCATAACATCTGGGTTGGTTCACAACAAGTTGCAGGCTAGGGGTTTGGCCGTCAGATCTGGACTTACATGATAATAGTATATACACTGTGGGAATAAGGTTTATTATTTATAATTGTGCTTTCTGAGTCGACACCTAATACAATGCATGGAATATTCAGTTCTGGCAGAGTAATGTCGGGAGATTTTCATCTCAACGGAAAACGCTGAGTGTCAGTCAAACTCTCCGAGAAGGACAGTGCAATTTTATCATCATCATCATCATCCTCTCAATCACAAAAATAGCACAATGGACCAAAATCAGAACTCTCAGTAAAAACGTGCAAGCGCCGTCAAGCGCGGGAAAATGAGCGTGAAGCAATTAAACACTATTGGTTTTAGTTTTGTTTGTATAACTGTTTAAAGCAAACACGAAACGGAAGTCAACAGAAAACCGTTCTCTAAATAATCTCAATTAAAATTAAAGATAAATTTATTGACTTACTCCTCACAGAAAGTTTATATCTAGCCTAGCTAGCAATCCTTACAACTTTGTTGTAAAGCCTTTCAGTTCACGTCTGCCATTATCTGTTTTATTGACATTCGTCGCGATGCCTTCGTTCTTCTTATTTTCTTCTTTTCAACTTCCTGCTGACATTTGTGCTGGCTGCTGGTCATCTGAAATAAAGCACATTCATCCACCGACTTTGATCTTACCATTTCGCGATAGTTGTGCCGGGAGCTTTTACGTTGAAGGCTTGGCGACTGAGGATGAAGTGATGATTGGAAACTTAGAATTTTAGGCTGATGGCTTATGTCTTTAGTGTCTTCAAGGTGACCGCTATTAAAATTTGATCGCACTCTCTTCGGTCTTCGTATCAATTCCTGCCTAGATTTGTGCTGGATGCCGATCTCCCCAAATGACGCTCGTTCATCCAAGGAGTTTGATCTCAACATTCCACGGTAATGGTGCCGAAAACTTAAAGGTCCTTTAGGTTGAAGTGATGAGTGGAATCTTGAGGCTTGAAGTTGATCGTTTCTGTCTTGAAGATGACATCGCCTTCCATTTCTTGTCACACCGCTTTTAACTTTGATTTCTGTTTTTCTTGTAAAACCAGTCAGTTCACGTTCTGGCATTTCGTTGTTTCTTGTCGTTAAGGGGAATGTCTTTGGTCTTCGTATCGCTTCTTGCCGACATTGATACTGGCTGCAGATCTCAAATAACCCACGTTCATCCAAGGACTTTGATCTTGCTATTTCACGGTAACGGTTTCCGCGGGAATCTTCAGGTGGAAGGCTTGAGGACTGAGACTGAAGTGATGCCTGTATCTCAGAAGCATGGGGCTCATCACGGGATTCATCGTGAAGACTTTGGGTACCATTTCTTATCAGACCACTTTTAACTGTGATTCCCGGTTTGGTTTTTATGATCGTAGGTTGATGTATATCGATACAGATCACTCTAATTGTTTCACGCGATGTAGGTAACATATCAGTGTCTAAGGTTTGCAATCGAGTCACAGCTTCGAATTCGTGGTCTTGGTATGCGATTGTTCACCGGGAAATCTTCCACTGACTGAACAGATTCAATTCGTTTGAAAGTTTTCTTTACGCCAGCGGTAGTCTTCCTGATTTTTAACATCTCTAGCATCGAGTCTCTGTAGCGGCGGTCCCTGTAACAATAAAGAACAGGGTTGATAACAGAGTTGATGTGAGCCATCATCATCGACCAACGGAAATACGAACTTTTATGAAGTGCAGGGTATGCCTCTCCGAAGAAGACGTAGACTGATGATGGGGTAAACGAAATTAACGCGGCAGTGTCAGTATGGCGGTCGTTTTGGCGACTTTGGTTGTAAGCTTGGCTTTGGTGAGAGAACGGACTTCGCTTATCGAGTTAATGTTCCGTCTGCGCACACAAAGGTAAACCAGTAGGCAGAAATAGCCGACTAACATTATGGAGACTGTTTCGTTGGAAACGAAATGTTCATTTGTGACGATTACTTTACAATCACTAATTAACGAGAGAATTACGTTACAATCGATAATCAATTGCAATTAGTGCGAACAGCAATTGAGATCACCTTCGGTTTCCTCCCGAAGAAGAAGACCTAAATAAGAGCCATCGGGTATGTACAGTAAATATGTAATCCTTCGACTTTAGCAAATTGTTATATATAATTATCGTTGTAATATTGATACAGGTTTCGAAAGACTCACAGCTGTAAACCGGATACAACCCTAAATGAGACAGCAATAAACCGAGAGTCCTTTTGATACGTTGGTGAACTTATTAACCGCTTCGGTCGAGGAAACAGAGACAACCCCAGGGAAAGAGGAAACTATATTGACGAACACGAAGTATTTGTATTGGACACCAGCGAGTTTCATTATACGTGGTGGAATCTCTATGAACACAGTTACAAGCCGCGCAATTCCAGCATACTTCTTGACACGGCCTCTGGTAACGATGTCTTTGTATTCTGCCGATTTGGTTATTGCCACGTACCTCTCCCAAGCAATCACAGCTAGATGATACGTAGACGAGCAACCTCCGATATACAGTGTCAGATCATTTACGAAAGCTGTTCTGCAAAAAATATCCGGAGTCATAAATCGCTTGAGAATAATAAACACATCTGAACAGATTGCCAACGGCATGGAGACGGTGCCCATTAGAACAGTTTCTCTTTTAAAAGAGAATATGGCGATTACGTTTTCTAAACCTAAATATGTACAGTTGGTTAAACTGGGAAAAAAAACTAAGACAGCACCTGGACCACCTGGCTTGAACCGTTCGCAGCTAAATCTGTATAGCTAGAGCTCACCCACCTTCTAAAAGAACTGATAAGTAATGTTTAAGTTCTCACTGCGAGAGGTCTGGCCGTGTACATCGTCCTCTTTGGTGTTCATGATCGTCTAAAATCACTAGTTTGTCGACCATTCTTCTTCCAGCAGAGGCGTTGCTACAAGTGAAGCTGAACTTGTTTATTGAACATGTTTAGCAGACAAGTTGTTCGAGAATATTCTGCACTTTGTGTTATGCAAATGATCGGAAGCGGGAACAGAGAAAAAATAGTACCTTTTGTATCTTGTTTAAAAACCTGGGCAAAATCTGTTATCTTCAAAAAAGAAAATAAATGTATATCTAATGCCCCCCATATCTAATAATCGAATGGCGAAATGGTTTCTCTAAAGTTTGCTGCATAAAACAAGAAACAAAGCAAGGGAAAAATTATGCGAGCTTTAAATTGATTTCTGTGTACGTGATACAGTGTGGACAGAAACAATGGGGTTAGACCAGCACGAGTAATATAAAAGAGTCTGTGAAGAGCCATCATCTGTGTCTATCCCTCCAGGCGTTCGTATTTTTACCACTGAGAGAAAATACGTTGGGAACTATTCAATTTCAGTGCTAGTCAGTAACCGTGCAAAACATTTCAGTGAGACATTGGCCGTGGTCACATCTACGCCGTAACTACAGTTTACCTCTGGTTAGTCTCAAGTTACATGAAGTCCGTCGTTGCGGTCACACCAACGCAGTTAACTACAGTTAGTTCTGATTAGCCTTTAGATGACGTCAGAATTAAAGTAGCTCGTGCACATTGAAGCAGCCCTTATTTTTGATCCGTTAAATGTAAATATGGTTGAAAGGCGAAAGCTATGTCTAGTTATCCCTCTTATTTCTTTCTTACTGGAATTAAAGAGGGATTGCATCTATCGAAACACAGTTGCCTTACTTCCTGGCCCAAAAAAAAAAGTGTTAAGCAAAATTATCATCTAAAAACGGTGAAATACAACTAAAGAGCGAATACAGAAAGCGAAACATAAACACAATACCGGAAAAATACCAGATAAACAAGATTTATTGCGGAACAAGAGACAAGACAGGAAAGAGAAAAGGTTCACTGAATTCAACCGGTTTATCGAGAAACCAACTGAGAAGGAGAAGCGATGAACGCAAGCCAGTCAAACCACGGGACGATAACCCCAGATTGCGGATTCGTCGCTTTGATAGGAGGCACAATTCCTCCTTCAGCCACTGAAGCGAAAGTCTTTCTTATCGCCCTCGCAATGATCAACATCGTCACATTTCCTGTTACCGCTGCCTTGAACGCGATGGTGATAATAGCTGTAAAAACGAAGTCCCGACTGAGAGCCAACAAGCCCAACATACTACTTGAGTGTTTGGCCACCACCGATTTGTTAGTGGGTGTGATTGTTCAACCCCTGTTTGCAGCGTCACTCATAACCATCGTTCTCGACGAGACAACGACGGGATCGTGTGCATTGCAAAATATCTCGCAGTTTTTTACGAGTGTTCTGTGTGATACTTCCCTTCTCCACCTGGCTTTAATAGGCGGGGACAGATATCTAGCCATGAAGCACACTTTCGCGTACAATACCGGAATTGTAACCGAAGCTCGTTTACTAATTGCTTCTGCTCTGGCGTGGATATTTTCCCTTGTTTTGCACATTCCTCTTTTCTTTGACAAGGCTGTATTTTTTATCATCAATAACACCTTTATTGGACTCTCTTTTGCCATGATCGTTTTTTGCCAAATCACAGTCTACCGTGAGGTTCGCCGACACGAAAAGCACATTTCAATTCAGCAAGTTACAGAAGAGGCAAGGCAGAAATTTCTTAAAAACAAAAAGATCTTTCAACTGACAGCTATCATCATTTTAGTTCTATTCCTTTGTTATATACCTATTGGCGTTGTTAGAGTAATAATCTATCGTGGTAACATATCTTTAGCAATACTTTATGCATGTTGCCTAACAGCCGTGTGGGTGGCAATATTGAACTCTTTCCTAAATCCACTTATCTACTCGGTCAGAATGAGACAGTTTCGCGTAGCGTTTATTGAATTAACTTGTAGAACTACAAACGTTGCTGAAGCCGACGAAATTGATGTGCGAGTGTTTGGATCGCGCAACGCTGTGGACAGATTTAAAGCTGGACAAGGACATGAAGGAGATCGTCAAACCGCGGAACAAGCAAATGTAAACAACACTAACAATGATAACAATGAGATTGTGTCTGAGCTTGAAAATTATATCCAAAAGCTGAACTGGAACTCGATCAGAAAACCTTTGCAGCGTCGCCATAGTATATAATAGCTCCAACAAACAGTGTCATAAACTGCTTGGTAAGAATAAACACATCTGAACAGATTGCCAACGGCATGAAGACAACGCCCATTCGATTTGATGTTCGAATGACTGTTGTTGGATTTGTGTTCTTTTAACTCGCTTCTCAGTTTTAATGCTGTGATTACTAAGATGTTTAGAAGAATGGCAACGGGGCAAATAATGAGCGTTATCGCGACGGCAATCTTGAGCTCGGCCTTGTCGCTTAAAACCCAAATGTGTATTGGTTTACCTGGGCAAGAAAACTCAGACAGCACCTGGACCATCTGGCTTGAAGCGTTCGCAGCCAGATCTGTATTGCTAGAGCTCATCTTGAGGATCACGACGTTCAACACAAGAACTGATAAATAACGTTCAACTACTCACTATGAGAGGTCTGACCGTGATTTCCGTCTCCTTTCGTGTTCATGATCATCTGATGTCATTTGATGTCCACCATACTTCTTCCAGTATAGGCGTTCCTACGAGTAAAGCTGAATTTGTTTATTGAACATTTTTAGCAGTCAAGTTGTTCGAGAATATTCTGCACTTTGTGTTATGCAAATGATCGGCAGCGGGGACGGGGAATAATAGTACCTTATGTATTTTGTTTAAAAACCTGAGCAAAATCTGTTATCTTCAAAAGGAAAAAGACACACAACCTTAGCGTGGGCGTGTTATTATCGTTTCCACTATTTACTCCCGTGAAGATTTACCGCGCATTATCAGTCCGCTGATCACGATCGTGCTTCTGATATGTACTCATTGCGGACCTATTGTTTGTTTCAGCCACCTCCGTAGCAATATATCAACAAACTAGATGTCTTTGGTCATCTTCGATACGAAGGACGAACAAAAACATTGTTTCCCAAAAACAGTCGCTCTGAAAAGAATGAATCAACGGATCAAATTAAAATACGAAGACAGAACCTCTATTATTTTGCCCTTCGTTAACTTTTAGAATTGTTTCATCGTTACTGCAATCAATACAGTTAAAAAAAGCATTAAATAACAGGTATATCTTTCCTTAAAATCTTAAATTTTCTTTGTATTGATTTTGTAGAAAAATGACTGTTATTAGATCCACGAATAAGAGGTTTTTTTCGTTATATGGAAAATATGAACCGTGCATGATTGTTCATGTTTCTAGTTGGACTTGGGCGTTGGGTTTACGTAGTCAATTATATTCGTGTTATTTAACAAGCACGTTTGGTCCTTATGGGGAAATAAGAAAAAAAAATACCAAAATGGTTGACCAGACCTATCTAAACTAAGTTTTCTTCTTACAAAACAGTTTTTTTTTCGTGGTATCAGTTATATAAGTAAATTGGCGGAACTAATAGGCCAATTCCGATATATTAATATTCTAAATTGGCTTGATGCAAATCGCCTCAGTATTAATGTGGTAAAAACTGAATATATGATAATTGGCTCTAGAAAAAGGCTAAATCACGCAAATTTAGACCTTAACCTAAAGATTGGAGATACCAATCTAAAACGAGTTGAAAAAACAGTGTCGCTGGGTGTCACCTTAGATGAAAACCTTACTTGGAAGGAAAATGTTTCTAATATTAGTAAAAAAGTTAGCAAGGGCTTAGGTGTTCTAAGGCGAACCCGTGAAATACTCCCTAATGATTCTTTAAATCAAATCTATAAATCAATTACAACCTCACTTTGATTACTGCTCGCCTGCTTGGCACACATGTGATAAAGGGTTACGGACAAAATTACAAAAACTACAAAATCGCGCAGCCAGAATTATCACTAGGTCTGGCTATGAAGTCAGATCTGCTGATCTAAGAAAGGACCTAGGATGGCAGCCACTAGAAGATCGCTGGTACCAACAAAAAGTAACAACTATGTACAAAATTGCCAATAATCTGGCACCACACTCGTTAGCACGAAACTTCACTCCAGTTAGAGAGACTCATCACTATGAAACTAGAGGCTGCCATATAAACCTATGTGTTCCAAAACCCAACACTGAGTTCCTTAAAAGGAGCCTCGCCTATAACGGAGTAGTAGCATGGAATGCACTTCCTGTGGAAATCAAAGAATCAAAAGACCTAAATAGTTTTAAAAGAATTGTTAAATATTAATATATATATGACTGAATTTTTGAAAACCGTGTCAGCAACACAAACCTCTCACTGGCACTTTGCCAGGAAAATCAAAGGCATTTTCAGTCAATCAAGCAAAGTCAAGCAGTCACTGGCGAACAAACACACTCACCTGAGTTTTGCCCAGCTGGATCACCGCCGCAACCTAACCTTGTTGCCTAACCAGGCCAGTTCTGCTGACGAAAACCAAAAAAGACCAAAAAATCAGTTTTTTAGTCCAAGTGTCCACTTTTTGAACCCACCCCACCCCCCTGGGTTATGAGACCTGCTGGTTGGCATGGTACCACCCTGTAGCCTGAAGCCTGGGCTGCATGCCAAAACCCTTCAAGACACCAAGCCCCCTGCTTTTTCAAGCGCCAGGCTGGCCTGACCCCTGGCTATCGCCAGGCGACAGGCGAAAAAGTTTTGCTTCAACCGGAGACCATGTTTTCAAAAATCCAGTCATATGTTGGCAGGTAATGCCTGGAATTGCACTGACAATCACTGTTTGCCCAGCTGACTTGCCCGGTGCCCGAGCCTGGCTAACGGTAGGTCACAGCCAGCTGGAAGCAGGCATTCCCTGCCAACAATTATGACTGAATTTTTGAAAACCGTGTCAGCAACACAAACCTCTCACTGGCACTTTGCCAGGAAAATCAAAGGCATTTTCAGTCAATCAAGCAAAGTCAAGCAGTCACTGGCGAACAAACACACTCACCTGAGTTTTGCCCAGCTGGATCACCGCCGCAACCTAACCTTGTTGCCTAACCAGGCCAGTTCTGCTGACGAAAACCAAAAAAGACCAAAAAATCAGTTTTTTAGTCCAAGTGTCCACTTTTTGAACCCACCCCACCCCCCTGGGTTATGAGACCTGCTGGTTGGCATGGTACCACCCTGTAGCCTGAAGCCTGGGCTGCATGCCAAAACCCTTCAAGACACCAAGCCCCCTGCTTTTTCAAGCGCCAGG
Organism: Oculina patagonica; assembly: GCF_052425735.1. Taxonomy (NCBI): domain Eukaryota; kingdom Metazoa; phylum Cnidaria; class Anthozoa; order Scleractinia; family Oculinidae; genus Oculina; species Oculina patagonica. Next base: position 30,746,862 of record NC_135758.1, on the reverse strand, counting down.
CTGGCCTGACCCCTGGCTATCGCCAGGCGACAGGCGAAAAAGTTTTGCTTCAACCGGAGACCATGTTTTCAAAAATCCAGTCATATATATATCTACACATATTTGAACTCATTATTTATTTTAAATTCCATTTTGTAATTATATTAGAGCACGGATCTCTGGTGTGACGATAAGATTTTCCTTGCTTTGTGCGTTTGAACCGACGTTTGAACTGTACGGAAAGTGCGCTGTAACTACGCTGAAATCTGGCTGAGATATGACTCAAATACCACTGAAATATGGGGAAACTTAGCTCGGTAGAGCACTCACTTGCTGCGGAAACGAAGCCTCGTCAACAAGCTTCAAAGTACACGGCGATCTAACTTCAAGGAACTTCAGAACTACAGACGTAAGGCTGAGACAGAACTTGGGTCCAACAGTAGTTTATTACTCGAGGATGTAAATCTTCGATGTAATCAAAGAAACTTTTACAACGTAGCTCTTTATATATCGTTGCTACAAATAAGGTGTTTACAATTTGAACAAAAGCTTTCTATTGAGTACAATAAATAAGGAAACGATTGCAATTACAAGAGCGAACTTATATCAACAGTAGGAAGCTTACAAAATTAAATACGAGAACTTAGATTAAAAATCACAACTTTGAAATTAGAAATAGCGAACTTAAATTAAGCTAAAGCAAGCATAGGAAATTAAAAATGAAAAGCTTATTAAGATTTCTGGAATTGGTTTGCTCAGCTAACTAACTAAGAGCAACCCTTGAATGAAAAGCAATATAACTTCATTAAGGAAAATAAGTTCAGCTGGCGAACTTCCGTGGAAACTAATATAAAACCAGGAACTTTTAATTATGAACGGAAAACTCAAAAGAATAAGGTACCGAAATGTTTGTCCTACTAAATGAACTGCGGTTATGAACAAAAGCTGCAGATGTACAGGTGTACAATTTCCAAACGCACGATGAATGAATTTCTACTTGGGCAGGAACTAGTCGAACTACTGTTGGTTTTTGTGTAATTTTCTCAGTGACAAACACTGTCTATTATATCGGTGAGACGAGTAAATGCGGCTAAATATTATAACAACTGTGTCACGTCCATATATAGCTTTTTGTAATTTTGGACTACAATTACATGATCGAATGTTTAACGATTACTTTCTTATTCTTAACGAGACTCCCGGTCGAATCTCTACAGCAAAACAGTGAGCTTAAAACTGACTTCCTCTGAAATCACGGAATTATACTAATTTCCCTCGTTACATTCCTTCCACCTTAAAACGAGACCTCCCGGTCGAGAAAAAGTTATTAGAACTCATAACTACCATGCGGTGGAATACTTGAGTTTTAAACGGTCTCAAAAATCAACTTGCTTTTTGAGTCTAATGCTTGCGTGCGCTTTGCGCATGCGCATTAGACTCTTTGTAGTATGAAAAAAGCTGTTAGCAATCCCAAGGGAATGGTTCGGGATCGATAATCGTTCGCTGTAATGTAGAAAACAATGACCAGCTGCAAGATCGGACTCCGTACGGACACGCACGATTAGTTTCAATTAAAAACAGCCAATCAGCGACACGTGTTCCCACGCATAATTAAAAGTTCTTTTTCAAGTCACGATTATTCAACACTTGCACAAGACGAAATAATTTTCCAGTTAAGGCATTTGTAAGCTTTTTGTGAAAATAAAACTTCGTTTAAAGGTCACTTAAGCACTTGTGTTTTCGTCTTGCTTAAAAAGCAAAACGTCTTTGAGAAAAAAATATTTCGACGGCGATTCGCGTTTATTTACACAATGTGACCAAATGTTTATTTTGAGAAAACAGAAAACTTTACCTCGTATTTTGTATTTAAGTCATTCGAATTTTTTTCTTTCACAGTGCAAACGAAAACCTTCAAAAATAAAAAGATGTACATGGATAAATGTAAATCAAGCTACGTGACTAAATCAAAATGAGTTTGTTTGGCCGCTTTGCCGCTTTGCAGTATTACACTGTCCCGGGTCTTTGCATGTCATTGCCATACACTGAAATCGAATTTCATGCTTTTATGACTCTCAGAGATCTCAAGTTCTTCTTACAGCTAGAAAAATCATAAAATGGTTACAGTAATATGGAAGTGATGATTCGCAAAATTTGTACATCACGATAAACAGTCTTCGCTCCTGTGTATCCTAGCTCAATAATAATTGCCTTCCAGCGTTCAAAAGGTCATCATTATATTGACGAAAGCATTTAAACCCGTTTTTAGGAAAATCTGTCACTAAGTGTTTACAGTACAATGGAGTAACAGTCACTATTTCAAGTGCTTTTATTGCAAAATCTGTTTCAAGAGTCATCATCAAAATGGTGAAAAATCTGAAAGAAAACGATGTGAAGTTCTTCAACCCTTGTTGTAATGAACATGATTTTTGTAAATCGTCACGCAATCTTGTCCAAATGTTTAATCGTTTCTGCTTATACGGACAATACTGAAGAAGTAACATCAACTCCTGTCCATATATACTTTCAATTTTGTGAAGCATATAACATTTATTACCGTTCGTTTTCATCCATAATCATCCACGATGCCCCTAGCTTGCTATATGTGTTCGGGAGTTTAAAAACTCCCCAACACATACCTCTAACAATTTTAACCGGCTTACGAAACCCGCGCAATCTGTATCACTATGCCATAAAGCATTAGACTCATGTCACCCTTGGTGACCTATTTTTCAATTTGTGAACATCTCAATAATAGTCTGACGTCTTCACACTATGTTTCTACCGGCTTAAATACTATTCACTTGGTGCTAGATCAATAACAGAATTGATAACTTTTGTAAACATTTGACTTCAAGTTACTTAACGGTATGGCTCAATAACATGATTCTTCAATTCCAAGGTGTGCTCTCATAGTATCAAAGACATCTTTCGTAGCATCTTCTTCTAAGTCGCTGAGTACTGTTGGCGGGCTCGAATAGTCAGTCTTCAATGTTTTCTGGGCATCACGTGACTGTAATACTTTTATCCTCTCTCCTTTTTCTTCTTTTGGGACTAAACTTTGAGCAGTTCCCTCGCGATTCGCTTGGCCATCTTCAACTTTATCATCTGGGGTTCTGTGGACGAAAAACTTTGGCATGTTCTGAATAACAGGCTTGGCGTTGTCTATCGTGTGCGGCGTGCATGAGGCTGTGAGCAGGTACAGTATAATGAGCATCAAAACTAAGAGTGGCTGCTGAAATCTCAGTGCTTTGATCTTTCTGCTTTGAGGAATTAATTGGCAATTGGACTCAATACTCGTCTCAACATGTGTGGCTACGGTGTTGTTTTCTTTCAACTTGTGCTGCTGGGGAAGGCAAGTTCTCATAACTGGCCGCAATGTAGTTGCACTGGTGGGTTTCCCAGCATGCCCGGTTTTCTTGAAGGTAATGCTGCTGTTGTCCAGGTCAATCAAGGCTTTGTTTGCTTGGAGAAAATCTCTACCAAGGATGGCATCACAGGTAAGATTCTGCATAACATAGAAGTCGCAGGGATACTCACAACCATTTAACTGTAAAGGGACGGTTATCTTCCCTAGCACTTGTACTGTGCCTCCACCGACTGCCTGAATTGACGATAAGGAACAGTCACTCATCTTAGGCGGAAACTGACCATAAATCTTTGTGAAAAACTGTTTGTCAATGGCTGATACACATGCTCCAGTGTCCACAAGTAACTGAACGGCTTGGCCTGCTATTTTGCCTACGGTAGTCAGGTCAGGGGACGTAAGTTTGGCATCACTTCTACGTGACAGAAAGACATTGCTTTGCTGCACTGATGACTTCATTTCTCGGCGATTTCTCTTGTAGGACTGTCCTTGCTTTGGCATAATTTGACTTTGCCGCTGATTGGTTACCGCCAGCTTCACTTTCTGATTTGAACTTGGGATATTCACATCTGCTTCCTGGCTGTTTGTGTTTTCTTTCTTAGGCAGGGCGGCTATTACATGATCTGATGAGTTTCCTCCTTTAAAATTAAGACTGCAGGTGCGTACTGGCGGACGGGACGTTTCCACTTCTTGTCCTGGACTCTCTGCCTTCTTATGATATTCGTGAACGCGATGGGCGTACTGAGCATCTAGTGCGAGTAAACGTGCTGAGCTATGAGGTCTCGACTGATGATTTTCGGCTGGACTATAATGTGCGCGGTGTTCATGTCTCACTTCTTGATCTTGGTCGTCTGGGTGATAATAGTAACAGTTGTACTGAATATGGCCCACGCGTCCACACTTGTAACACACGGGTTTAGACTGTCGGCTGCGTTCTCTGTTTTCTGCTAGCTCGGGGCGAGTGATTTGGTTTCTGTGGGCAAGGCTATTTATTCGGTTGTCTACTCGTCGGTACAGACTTTCTAATTTGTTGGTGAAACTTTTTTCCATACGGCGAATTTCTTCAGTAAACTCTGGTGCCCCATTTCTCGTAGTTTCAGAAAACGCGGCTATGCGAGATGTGTTTCCATCTCTGAAATTGTCATATGGATCTGCTGCGATAAGAGCATCTATTCTGGCGTCCATTTCACGGCAAAGTTCTTCCAATTTGCTATCAATTCGGCGAATTTCTCGTATGAAATCTGGGGTTTCTCTGTTGCTAGGCTCCGTATATGCAGCAAGACTCACGGTTTTTGCTTCCTGGCTTTGACTGATTGGGCGACTTGTGGCTTTATCTATTAACCCGTTAAGCTTCTTAACAAGGGATTGTACCTGTTCTTCCCCTGTCTTCGCTGTTAGTCCATCAATTAGAGCATCAAGACTGGCCGAAGCACTGCTTTCGTCTTTAGTGGGCTTTTGGTTCAGTAGTTTCGTGATTAACTCGTGTTCTGTTGAGATACCAGGTGTAATGGGATGAGGCCCGCGAGAGATGGATTCTGCAAATCGAGCGGCCTTTTCTGCTTCCGCAAATGTTTTTGGTTCTTTCATGTACACGAGCTGGCGAATATCGGAACGTAGCCCTTGTAAGAAATATGCCATCTTTTCTTTGTTGGTTAAACCAAGGCGGCGAAATTTAGAGCAAATATCGATGAGGTAGTGATCAAGACTTTCATTTGGCGATTGGCGGCGATTCAACAGGTATTCCCGGTGACCATAGCCATGATCCTTGCTTGAGTAATGTTCTATCATTATTCGTTTCACGTTCTCGAGCGTCGCCTTCTCTTCGGCAGTCAAATCACTATAAAAATCTTTTGCTGGTCCGGCTAAATGAAGCACTAATTCTGTTAGCGCGCTTTCGCTGTCCAGGGCAATGCTTCGTCGTTTCAAGCGATTCTCAAAAACTTCGAACCATTCTACCACGTCATCTCCATCCAAACCACGAAATGGTTGAATTTTTATAGATTCTGGAACGACTATTGACGTCTGTTGTTGCTGCCCAATTTTTTGTAAAGCTTCTGTCAATGTTTGAATAAGATGTGGATCCATATTTACTGTTGGTCCTTGTTTCTGGATTCTCTTGGCGAAGTTTGGTTCGGTTTCACTGAATCTCTCGTCACTCATTTCGGAATCCTCTTTCCTTTCACTATCTGTTTTGTAATCTTTTGAGTTTTTTTCTTCTGGTTCGTTGCTGGAAGTAGATTCCCTGCGATGTCTTCTTTTGTTATGGTTTGGCTTTTTGTAATTTATGTGAGTTCGCACTTGGTCGTGAATACTTGCTTGTGAATTAATTATCGGTTTTGTTTGGCCAGCGAAGCTTGTTCCTTGGCGTTGATTCGGTTTGTTTGCTTCTTTTTCGCTGAGTTCGCTGATCTTTTCGTCTTCTAAAGCGATGCGTGGACCACTCTGCAACTGCCTTGACTCGATCGGCGTAAAATCTTCCAAAGAACTGCTCTCACTTGCTTCACGCGGGCTACGGAAAATATGCTGAACAGGTGAATTCGATTGAACAATGGATGGTCCTTCGTTCTGGTCAACACTGATATCTATTGCTTCTCCGTTGGTTCTATAGGCTGGACCTGGACAGGAGAATGCTGTGGAAATTCTTCTCGACTCTTCGGTATGTGATTCAATGTAACTTTCAATGTGCGCTTGGTGTGGCGGTACTAGACCAGTATATGGACAAAATGGTAATTCGTGGAGCAGTTCACAAATATCTTCTTCCGATAAATCGGCTTGAACAGATGTATCGACTTTAGGCGTACTGGCTTTAACGGTTTGACTGGCTAGCCTTCTACTTCTTAAATTATATCTCGGATGAAAACTTCTCTTTAAGACTCTCTTAACAGACTTCATCAATTTCTGTTCTTTCTGATTATTTTACTCACGTTACTTGAGCGGTCGTTTCCTCTTTTCTACGCTCAAGGGATTACATCAGTTTGCGACAACGTCAGTTGGCTTCCTTTTATTCCTCTCTTGCTTGCCTTGATAACGTCTTTGAAGTTCCAAGAAGCACCACTCTTCTCCACTTACTGTGACGATAAGATTTTCCTTGCTTTGTGCGTTTGAACCGACGTTTGAACTGTACGGAAAGTGCGCTGTAACTACGCTGAAATCTGGCTGAGATATGACTCAAATACCACTGAAATATGGGGAAACTTAGCTCGGTAGAGCACTCACTTGCTGCGGAAACGAAGCCTCGTCAACAAGCTTCAAAGTACACGGCGATCTAACTTCAAGGAACTTCAGAACTACAGACGTAAGGCTGAGACAGAACTTGGGTCCAACAGTAGTTTATTACTCGAGGATGTAAATCTTCGATGTAATCAAAGAAACTTTTACAACGTAGCTCTTTATATATCGTTGCTACAAATAAGGTGTTTACAATTTGAACAAAAGCTTTCTATTGAGTACAATAAATAAGGAAACGATTGCAATTACAAGAGCGAACTTATATCAACAGTAGGAAGCTTACAAAATTAAATACGAGAACTTAGATTAAAAATCACAACTTTGAAATTAGAAATAGCGAACTTAAATTAAGCTAAAGCAAGCATAGGAAATTAAAAATGAAAAGCTTATTAAGATTTCTGGAATTGGTTTGCTCAGCTAACTAACTAAGAGCAACCCTTGAATGAAAAGCAATATAACTTCATTAAGGAAAATAAGTTCAGCTGGCGAACTTCCGTGGAAACTAATATAAAACCAGGAACTTTTAATTATGAACGGAAAACTCAAAAGAATAAGGTACCGAAATGTTTGTCCTACTAAATGAACTGCGGTTATGAACAAAAGCTGCAGATGTACAGGTGTACAATTTCCAAACGCACGATGAATGAATTTCTACTTGGGCAGGAACTAGTCGAACTACTGTTGGTTTTTGTGTAATTTTCTCAGTGACAAACACTGTCTATTATATCGGTGAGACGAGTAAATGCGGCTAAATATTATAACAACTGTGTCACGTCCATATATAGCTTTTTGTAATTTTGGACTACAATTACATGATCGAATGTTTAACGATTACTTTCTTATTCTTAACGAGACTCCCGGTCGAATCTCTACAGCAAAACAGTGAGCTTAAAACTGACTTCCTCTGAAATCACGGAATTATACTAATTTCCCTCGTTACACTGGAAGACCATTAACTGATGAACGTGATTCCGTGGATAAATAAAGTTTTCTTACTTTTCTTACTCTTACTCTAACTTGGCTTCGAGGCTTGGGGGAATAAAACAAAAGAAATGATTTATTCATTCCTGAACCTCAACGTGATATCTTTTGTTATATTCCCCCAAGCCTCGGAGCCAAGTTAGAATTTTAATATATCGGAAATGGCCTATTCCTGAGCTGTCCATTATCATTTACAGTAGGTCCGTACTGGAAAATTTGGACCGCTCAGGAAACAAATCAGAATTCTCCTTTTATTATGGATCAGAGATACTTCTGACTCTTAAGCCAAACACAATGGATATATATATATTTGCGAGACCATTAGGTATACCGCTTTAACATTTTATTAGCGTCTGTTTATGGTTACTTACTAGGCTTCCGATATTTACAAGTATCCGAAAAACAGGTGTAGAATGGTCACGGTTAAAGGGACACAATTAGGGACACTGTCCTGCTGGAATAGCGAAATTTCAACCAGCTTATTTCCACGTTATATCGCCAAATGCCACCAAATATACAGCTTAGTTGGACAAAGAGATTCTATAGAGTAAAATAGAAGCAGTAGTTTCGAGATAAAGTACAGGATTGCAAGAATTAAAAGGTTTTAGTTTATGAAATTTGAATGATTTATTGACAGGATGTCAAGAAATAAAAATTGCCATTCTTGTGACAGTTTAACCTTTCTAGCCGTTATTTTGTCTGTTTAGTTTATATTTATTTGTTTATACACATTTTTGGCGATGATTTCTTCTGATTTTAAGATAATAAAGGAAGCTTAAAGCAAGCTCCTGGCCATTTCTTGCTCACGTTTGCAGCGATGACCTCGGTCTTCGTATCGCCTCCTGCTGACATTTTTGCTGGCTGCTAATCATCTCAAATAACGTATGTTCATCCATGGACTTTGATCTGGTCAGTTTACGGTAATGTTGCCAGGAACATTCAGGTTGAAGGCTTGAGGACTGAGGATGAAGTAATGCCTGGAAACTTAGGGTTTGAGGCTGGTCGCTGGTGTCTTCGAGGTAACCTTGGCTTCCTTTTCGTGTTACGCAGCGTTAAAATTTGGATGGCACTATCTTCGGTCTTCGTAACACTTCCTGTCGAAGATTTAAATGCTTTCCGGTCTTCCTGACTAACGCTCGGTCATCCAAGGACTTTGATCTCATCATTTCACGGTAATGGTGCCGGGAACCTTTAGGTCCTTTAGGTTGAGGGCTTAAGGATTAAGGTTGAAGTGGTGAATGGAATCTTGAGGTTTGAAGTTGATCGTTGGTATCCTCAACATGACTTCGCCTTCCATTTCTTGTCACGCCGCTTTTAACCTTGATTGCTGTAAAACCAGTCAGTCAAAGTTCTGCCATTTTCTTGTTTCTTACCTCTGATGGCGCTGTCTTTGGTCTTCGTATTGCTTCCTGCCAAGAATTGTGCTGGCTGCTGATCATCTCAACTAACGCACGTTCATCCAAGGACTTTGATCGTCCCATTTTGCGGTAATGGTGTCGGGAACCTTCAAGGCCCGCCTGGATCTTTCAAGCAAGAGACTTATCGCTGGTGTCTTCGTGATGACTTCGGGTTCCTTTTCTTGTTACATCGCTTTTAACTTGTATTACTGGTTTGGTTGCGATCATCTTGGGTTGATGAATATCGACACATATGCATATCATTCTGTTTGTTTTATCTGATGGAGCTGACGTACGTCTTCCTCGCTTCACTTCTCCATGAGTCCTCCACTGATGAGTGTCTTCAAGGTTTGTAATCGAGCCGCAGCTTCGAATCCGTGATCTTGGTGTGCTGTTGATCTCCGGGACATCTTCCACTGACTGGGCAGATCCTATTCGTCTGACGATCTTCTTTGCGCCGGCTGTAGTTTTCTTCGTCGTTATCATCTCTAGCATCGCGTTTCTATAGCGGCGGTCCCTGTAGCAATAAAGAACTGGGTTGATAACAGAGTTGAGGTGAACCATAATCATCGACCAACGGAAATACGAACTTCTACGAAGTGCGGGATTTGCCTCTCCGAATAACACGTAGACTGACGACGGAATGAACGAAATTAACACAGCAGCTGTCAGCATGGCAGTCGTTTTGGCGACTTTGGTGGTGAGCTTGGCTTTGATGAGAGAACGGACTTCGCTAAATGAGTTTATGTTCCGTTTGCACACACAAAGGTAAACCCGTAGGTAGAAATAGCCGACTAGTATTATGCACACAACTGCAGGGAGAGTGGCAACCATGTTGATGACCACAAGGTATTTGTACTGGACACCAGCGAGTTTCATTATACGCGGTGGAATTGTTATGAACAAACATAGAAGCCACGCACTTTTAGCATACTTCTTGACACGGCCTCTGGTAACGATGACTTTGTATTCTGTCGACTTGGTTATCGCCACGTACCTCTCCCAAGCAATCACAGCTAGATGATACGTAGACGAGCAACCCCCGATATACAGTGTCAGAGCATTTACGAAAGCTATTCTGCATAAAATACCCGGAGTCATATACCTCTTGAGGAGAATAAACACATCTAAACAGATTGCCAACGGCATGGAGACAGCGCCTATTAAAACATCCGCTACAGCTAAGCTTGCCAACAAAATGTTTGAGTTGTGTTCTTTTAACTCTCTGTTCAATTTTATTGCTAAGATTACTAAGATGTTTAGAAGAATGGCAACAGGGCAAATCATGAGTGTTATGGCAGCCGCAATCTTAAACGCAGTTCTTTCGCTTAATACCCAAATATGTACTGGTTCAACTGGGCAAAAAAACTCAGACAGCACCTGGACCACATGGCTTGAAGCGTTCGCAGCCAGATCTGTATTGCTAGGGTTCATCTTGATGCCAGGATCACTACTTTCAACACAAAAACTGATAAATCAGTTACTTTCATTTTCTCATTGTGAGAGGTCTGGCCTTGAATGTCATCTTCTTTGGTGTTTTTGGTGTTCATGATCATCTAATATCTCTAGTTGTCCACCATACTTCTTCCAGCGGAGGCGTTGCTACGAGTGAAGCCGAACTTGTTTATTGAACATGTTCAGCAGACAAGTTTTTCGGGAATATTCTGCACTTTGTGTTATGCAAATGAACGGAAGCGGGGACAGAGAAAAAATAGTACCTTTTGTATCTTGTTTAAAAACCTGGGCAAAATCTGTTATCTTCAAAAAGAAAAAGGTATAAATGTATATCTAATATAACAGGAGCCCATGGGCTCCTCATATCTAATAAATCGAATGGCGAAACGGTTTCTCTAATGATACGTTTGCAGCATAAAACATGAAACAAAGCAATGCAAGATTTATACTAATTTCTCTATGCGTGATACAGCGTGGAAAGAAGCAATGGGGTTAGACTAGCACGAGGAATATAAAAGAGTCTGTGAAGAGCCATCATCTCTGTCTATCCCTCCAGGCGTTCCTATTTTTACGACTGAGAGAAAATTCGTTGAGAACTGTTCAATTTCAGTGCTAGTCAGTAACCTTGCAAAACATTTCAGTGAGCCGGACATTGGCCGTGGTCACATCTACGCCGTAAGGACAGTTTACCTCTGGTTAGTCTCAAGTTACATTAAGTCATACTAGTTAGTGGTTCCAGTCGACGTTGCAGTCACACCAACGCAGTTAACTACAGTTAGTTCTGATTAGCCTTTGGATGACGTCATAATTAAAGTAGCTCGTGCACATTGAAGCAGCCCTTATTGTTGATCCGTTAAATGTAAATATGGTTGAAAGGCGAAAGCTATGTCTAGTTATCCCTCTTATTTCTTTCTTACTGGAATTAAAAAGGGATTGCATCTATCGAAATAAAGTTGCCTTACTTCCTGGCCCAAAAAACAAAGTGTTAAGCAGAATTATCATGTAAAAACGGTGAATACAACTAAAGAGCGAATACAGAAAGCGAAACAAAAACACAATACCGGAAAAATACCAGATAAACAAGATTTATTGCGGAACAAGAGACAAGACAGGAAAGAGAAAAGGTTCATTGAATTCAACCGGTTTAGCGAGAAAACAACTGAGAAGGAGAAGCGATGAACGCAAGCCAGTCAAACCACGGGAGGATAACCCCAGATCGCGGATTCGTCGCTTTGATAGGAGGCACACTTCCTCCTTCAGCCACTGAAGCGAAAGTCTTTCTTATCGCCCTCGCAGTGATCAACATCGTCACATTTCCTGTTACCGCTGCCTTGAACACGATGGTGATAATAGCTGTGAAAACGAAGTCCCGACTGAGAGCCAACAAGCCCAACATACTACTTGGGTGTTTGGCCACCACCGATTTGTTAGTAGCTGGGATTGTTCAACCCCTGTTTGCAGCGTCACTGATAACCATCGTTCTCGACGAGACAACGACGGGATCGTGTGCATTGCAAAATATCTCGCAGTTTTTTACGAGTGTTCTGTGTGATACTTCCCTTCTTCACCTGGCTTTAATAGGCGGGGACAGATATCTAGCCATGAAGCACACTTTCGCGTACAATACCGGAATTGTAACCGAAGCTCGTTTACTAATTGCTTCTGCTCTGGCGTGGATATTTTCCCTTGTTTTGCACATTCCTCTTTTCTTTGACAAGGCTGTATTTTTTATCATCAATAACACCTTTATTGGACTCTCTTTTGCCATGATCGTTTTTTGCCAAATCACAGTCTACCGTGAGGTTCGCCGACACGAAAAGCAAATTTCAACTCAGCAAGTTACAGAAGAGGCAAGGCAGAAATTTCTGAAAAACAAAAAGATCTTTCAACTGACAGCTATCATTATTTCAGTTCTATTCCTTTGTTATATACCTATTTGCGTTGTTAGAGTAATAATCTATCTTGGTAACATATCTTTAGCAATACTGTATGCATGTTGCCTGACAGCCGTGTGGGTGGCAATATTGAACTCTTTCCTAAATCCACTTATCTACTCGGTCAGAATGAGACAGTTTCGCGTAGCGTTTATTGAATTAACTTGTAGAACTGCAAACGTTGCTGACGCCGACGAAATCGAAGCTGGACAAGGACACGAAGGGGATCGTCAAACCGAGGAACAAGCAAATGTAAACAACACTAACAATGATAACAATGAGATTTTGTCTGAGCTTGAAAATTATGTCCAAAAGCTGAACTGGAGCTCGATCAGAAAACCTTTGCAGCGTCGCCATAGTATATAATAGCTCCAACAAACAGTGTCATAAACCGCTTGGTAAGAATAAACACATCTGAACAGATTGCCAACGGCATGAAGACAGCGCCCATTCGATTTGATGTTCGAATGACTGTTGTTCGATTTGTGTTCTTTTAACTCGCTTCTCAGTTTTAATGCTGTGATTACTAAGATGTTTAGAAGAATGGCAACGGGGCAAATAATGAGCGTTATCCCGACGGCAATCTTGAGCTCGGCCTTGTCGCTTAAAACCCAAATGTGTATTGGTTTAACTGGGCAAGAAAACTCAGACAGCACCTGGACCACCTGGCTTGAAGCGTTCGCAGCCAGATCTGTATTGCTAGGATTCCGAATCTTGAGGATCACGACGTTCAACACAAGAACTGATAAATAACGTTCAACTACTCACTATGAGAGGTCTGACCGTGATTTCCGTCTCCTTTCGTGTTCATGATCATCTGATGTCATTTGATGTCCACCATACTTCTTCCAGTATAGGCGTTCCTACGAGTAAAGCTGAACTTGTTTATTGAACATTTTTAGCAGTCAAGTTGTTCGAGAATATTCTGCACTTTGTGTTATGCAAATGATCGGCAGCGGGGACGGGGAATAATAGTACCTTATGTATTTTGTTTAAAAACCTGGGCAAAATCTGTTATCTTCAAAAGGAAAAAGACACACAACCTTAGCGTGGGCGTGTTATTATCGTTTCCACTATTTACTCCCGTGAAGACTTACCGCGCATTATCCGTTTCAGTTCATTTTCAATACCTTTTTTAGGCCGCTGATCACGATCGTGCTTCTAATATGTACTCATTGCGGATCTATTGTTTGTTTCAGCCACCTCCGGACACACCGTAGCAATTTATCAACAAACAAGATGTCTTTGGTTATCTTCGATTACGAATGACGAACAGCAACATTGTTTGCCAAAAACAGTCGCTCTGAAAAGAAAATCAATTCAGAGAGAAAGGAATGAATCAACAGATCGAATTAAAATACGAAAACAAATCCTCTATTATTTTGCCCTTGGTTAACTTTTAGAATTGTTTCATCGTAACTGCAATCAACACAGTTAAAAATGCATAAGATAACAGGTATATCTTTCCTTAAAATCTTAACTTTTCTTTGTAACGATTTCGTAGAAAAATGACTGTTATTAGATCCACAAATAAGAGATTTTTTTTCGTTTTATGGAAAATATGAACCGTGCATGATTGTTCTTGTTTCTGGTTGGACTTGGGCGTTGGGTTTACGTAGTCAATTATATTCGTGTTATTTAACAAGCATGTTTGGTTCTTATGGGGAAATAAGAAAAAAAACGTTACCAATATGGTTGACCAGACATATCTAAACTAAGTTTTCTTCTTAGAAAACAGTTTTCTTTCGTGGTATCAGTTAAATAAGTAAATTGGCGGGACTAATTCCTGAGCTGTCTATTATCATATACAGTAGGTCCGTACTGGAAAATTTGGATCGCTCAGGGAACAAATCAGAATTCTCCTTTTATTTTTTACCAGAGATACTTCTGACTCTTAGGCAAACTAGGCTACCGATATTTACAAGTATCTGAAAAACAGGTGTAGAATAGTTAAAGGGACATAATTAGAGACACTGTCCTGCAGGAATAGAATTTCAATCAGCTTATTTCCACGTTATATCGCCAAATGCCACCAAATATGCAGCTTAGTTGGACAAAAAGATTCTATAGAGTAAAATAGAAGCAGTAGTTTCGAGATAAAGTACAGGATTGCAAGAATTGAAATGGTTTACAGTTTATGAAGTTTAAATGATTTATTGACAGGATGTCAAGAAATCAAACTTGCCATTCTTGTGACAGTTTGACCTTTCTAGCCGTTATTTTGTCTGTCTAGTTTATATTGATTTTTTTTAACATTTTCGGCGATGATTTCTTCTGATTTTAAGATAATAAAGGAAGCTTAAAGCAAGCTCCTGGCCATAATCACGAAAACACAATATTTCAGCCGGGACAGTGTTCCTTTAATATGAGGCAAGGGAACAAGACTTGGTGTTCCAGAGCGGTTTTTCAATGCATATGAGTATTCTGAAAATAAAACCAACGTAATCACAATTGGCCAATCACAACAAACGCAGATAACGGTAAGTCTATCAGAACTCGAAGCAAAAAGTTCTACAGCTGACGTCAAGCGCAGGGAAAATAGCGTGAGATAACACGAAAGCAAAACAACACGTGACTGATGTCAAATGTCAATGGAAAACCATTCTACATGAGTTCAGTTAAATTAAATAGTTAAATAATTCTGACATTTTAGAATGTTCACTTCAAACATTGCCTGGCAATCCTTAACACCTCGTTGTAAAACCTGTCAGTTCACGTTTTTGCATTATGTTATTTCTTGCTGACGTTTGCAGCGATGACCTCGGTCTTCGTATCACCTCTGGCTGGCATTTTTGCTGGCTGATAATCATCTCAAATAACGTATGTTCATTCATGGACTTTGATCTGGTCAGTTTACGGTAATGTTGCCAGGAACATTCAGGTTGAAGGCTTGAGGGCTGAGGATGAAGTAATTCCTGGAAACTCAGGGTTTGAGGCTGGTTTAAATGCTTTCCAGTCTTCCTGACTAACGCTCGCTCATCCAAGGACTTTGATTTCATCATTTCACGGTAATGGTGCCGGGAACCTTTAGGTCCTTTAGGTTGAGGGCTTAAGGATTGAGGTTGAAGTGGTGAATGGAATCTTAAGGCTCGAAGTTGATCGTTAGTGTCTTCAACATGACTGCTCCTTCCATTTCTAGTCACACCGCTTTTAACCTTGATTGCTGGTTTTCTTGTAAAACCAGTCAGTTAAAGTTCTGCCATTTTCTTGTTTCTTTCCTCTGATGGCGCTGTCTTTGGTCTTTGTATTGCTTCCTTACAAGATTTGTGCTGGCTACCGATCATCTCAAATAACGTACGTTCATCCAAGGACTTTGATTGTCCCATTTTGCGGTGATGGTGTCGGGAACCTTCAGGTGGAAGGCCCGAAGCGCGAGGCTGAAGTGATGCCTGGATCTTTGAAGCACGAGGCTTATCGCTGGCGTCTTCGTGATGACTTCGGGTTCTTTTTCTTATCACGTCGCTTTTAACTCGTATTACTGGTTTGGCGATCATCTTAGGTTGATGAATATCGACACATATCATTCTGTTTGTTTTATCTGATGGAGCTGACGTACGTCTTCCTCCTTCATTTCCCCATGAGTCCTCCGCTGATCAGTGTCTTCAAGGTTTGTAATCGAGCCGCAGCTTCGAATCCGTAATCTTGGTATGCGGTTGATCTCCGGGACATCTTCCACTGACTGGGCAGATCCTATTCGTCTGAAGATCTTCTTTGCGCCGGCTGTAGTCTTCTTCGTCGTTATCATCTCTAGCATCGCGTTTCTATAACAGCGGTCCCTGTAGCAATAAAGAACAGGGTTGATAACAGAGTTGAGGTGAAGCATCATCATCGACCAACGGAAATACGAACTTCTACGAAGTGTGGGATTTGCCTCTCCGAAGAACACGAGGACTGACGACGGAATAAACGAAATTAACACGGCAGCTGTCAGCATGGCAGTCGTTTTGGCGACTTGCGTGGCAAGCTTGGCTTTGATGAGAGAACGGACTTCGCTAAATGAGTTAATCTTCCGTTTGCGCACACAAAGGTAAACCCGTAAGTAGAAATAGCCGACTAGTATTATGCACCCAACCCCAGGGAGAGAAGCAACCACGTTGATGACCACAAGGTATTTGTACTGGACACCAGCGAGTTTCATTATACGCGGTGGAATTGTTATGAACAAACATAGAAGCCACGCACTTTTAGCATACTTCTTGACACGGCCTCTGGTAACGATGACTTTGTATTCTGTCGACTTGGTTATCGCCACGTACCTCTCCCAAGCAATCACAGCTAGATGATACGTAGACGAGCAACCCCCGATATACAGTGTCAGAGCATTTACGAAAGCTATTCTGCATAAAATACCCGGAGTCATATACCTCTTGAGGAGAATAAACACATCTAAACAGATTGCCAACGGCATGGAGACAGCGTCTATAAGAACATCCGCTATAGCTAAGCTTGCTAACAGAATGTTCGAGTTGTGTTCTTTTAACTCTCTTCTTAATTTTATTGCTAAGATTACTAAGATGTTTAGAAGAATGGCAACAGGGCAAATTATGAGTGTTATGGCGGCCGCAATCTTGAACGCGGTTCTTTCGCTTAATACCCAAATATGTATTGGTTCAACTGGGCAAAAAAACTCGGATAGCACCTGGACCACCTGGCTTGAAGCGTTCGCAGCTAGATCTGTATTGCTAGGGCTCATCTTGATGCCAGGATCACTACTTTCAATACAAAAACTGATAAATCAGTTACTTTCATTTTCTCATTGTGAGAGGTCTGGCCTTGAATGTCATCTTCTTTGGTGTTTTTGGTGTTCATGGAAGACCATTAACTGATGAACGTGATTCCGTGGATAAATAAAGTTTTCTTACTTTTCTTACTCTTACTCTAACTTCGCTTCGAGGCTTGGGGGAATAAAACAAAAGAAATGATTTATTCATTCCTGAACCTCAACGTGATATCTTTTGTTATATTCCCCCAAGCCTCGGAGCCAAGTTAGAATTTTAATATATCGGAAATGGCCTATTCCTGAGCTGTCCATTATCATTTACAGTAGGTCCGTACTGGAAAATTTGGACCGCTCAGGGAACAAATCAGAATTCTCCTTTTATTATGGATCAGAGATACTTCTGACTCTTAAGCCAAACACAATGGATATATATATTTGCGAGACCATTAGGTATACCGCTTTATAAATTCATTAGCGTCTGTTTATGGTTACTTACTAGGCTTCCGATATTTACAAGTATCCGAAAAACAGGTGTAGAATGGTCACGGTTAAAGGGACACAATTAGGGACACTGTCCTGCTGGAATAGCGAAATTTCAACCAGCTTATTTCCACGTTATATCGCCAAATGCCACCAAATATACAGCTTAGTTGGACAAAGAGATTCTATAGAGTAAAATAGAAGCAGTAGTTTCGAGATAAAGTACAGGATTGCAAGAATTAAAATGGTTTAGTTTATGAAATTTGAATGATTTATTGACAGGATGTCAAGAAATAAAAATTGCCATTCTTGTGACAGTTTAACCTTTCTAGCCGTTATTTTGTCTGTTTAGTTTATATTTATTTGTTTATACACATTTTTGGCGATGATTTCTTCTGATTTTAAGATAATAAAGGAAGCTTAAAGCAAGCTCCTGGCCATTTCTTGCTGACGCTTGCAGCGATGACCTCGGTCTTCGTATCGCCTCCTGCTGACATTTTTGCTGGCTGCTAATCATCTCAAATAACGTATGTTCATCCATGGACTTTGATCTGGTCAGTTTACGGTAATGTTGCCAGGAACATTCAGGTTGAAGGCTTGAGGACTGAGGATGAAGTAATGCCTGGAAACTTAGGGTTTGAGGCTGGTCGCTGGTGTCTTCGAGGTAACCTTGGCTTCCTTTTCGTGTTACGCAGCGTTAAAATTTGGATGGCACTATCTTCGGTCTTCGTAACACTTCCTGTCGAAGATTTAAATGCTTTCCGGTCTTCCTGACTAACGCTCGGTCATCCAAGGACTTTGATCTCATCATTTCACGGTAATGGTGCCGGGAACCTTTAGGTCCTTTAGGTTGAGGGTTTAAGGATTAAGGTTGAAGTGGTGAATGGAATCTTGAGGTTTGAAGTTGATCGTTGGTATCCTCAACATGACTTCGCCTTCCATTTCTTGTCACGCCGCTTTTAACCTTGATTGCTGTAAAACCAGTCAGTCAAAGTTCTGCCATTTTCTTGTTTCTTACCTCTGATGGCGCTGTCTTTGGTCTTCGTATTGCTTCCTGCCAAGAATTGTGCTGGCTACCGATCATCTCAACTAACGCACGTTCATCCAAGGACTTTGATCGTCCCATTTTGCGGTAATGGTGTCGGGAACCTTCAAGGCCCGCCTGGATCTTTCAAGCAAGAGACTTATCGCTGGTGTCTTCGTGATGACTTCGGGTTCCTTTTCTTGTTACATCGCTTTTAACTTGTATTACTGGTTTGGTTGCGATCATCTTGGGTTGATGAATATCGACACATATCATTCTGTTTGTTTTATCTGATGGAGCTGACGTACGTCTTCCTCGCTTCACTTCTCCATGAGTCCTCCACTGATGAGTGTCTTCAAGGTTTGTAATCGAGCCGCAGCTTCGAATCCGTGATCTTGGTGTGCTGTTAATCTCCGGGACATCTTCCACTGACTGGGCAGATCCTATTCGTCTGACGATCTTCTTTGCGCCGGCTGTAGTTTTCTTCGTCGTTATCATCTCTAGCATCGCGTTTCTATAGCGGCGGTCCCTGTAGCAATAAAGAACAGGGTTGATAACAGAGTTGAGGTGAACCATAATCATCGACCATCGGAAATACGAACTTCTACGAAGTGCGGGATTTGCCTCTCCGAATAACACGTAAACTGACGACGGAATGAACGAAATTAACACGGCAGCTGTCAGCATGGCAGTCGTTTTGGCGACTTTGGTGGTGAGCTTGGCTTTGATGAGAGAACGGACTTCGCTAAATGAGTTTATGTTCCGTTTGCACACACAAAGGTAAACCCGTAGGTAGAAATAGCCGACTAGTATTATGCACACAACTGCAGGGAGAGTGGCAACCATGTTGATGACCACAAGGTATTTGTACTGGACACCAGCGAGTTTCATTATACGCGGTGGAATTGTTATGAACAAACATAGAAGCCACGCACTTTTAGCATACTTCTTGACACGGCCTCTGGTAACGATGACTTTGTATTCTGTCGACTTGGTTATCGCCACGTACCTCTCCCAAGCAATCACAGCTAGATGATACGTAGACGAGCAACCCCCGATATACAGTGTCAGAGCATTTACGAAAGCTATTCTGCATAAAATACCCGGAGTCATATACCTCTTGAGGAGAATAAACACATCTAAACAGATTGCCAACGGCATGGAGACAGCGCCTATTAAAACATCCGCTACAGCTAAGCTTGCCAACAAAATGTTTGAGTTGTGTTCTTTTAACTCTCTGTTCAATTTTATTGCTAAGATTACTAAGATGTTTAGAAAAATGGCAACAGGGCAAATCATGAGTGTTATGGCAGCCGCAATCTTAAACGCAGTTCTTTCGCTTAATACCCAAATATGTACTGGTTCAAATGGGCAAAAAAACTCAGACAGCACCTGGACCACATGGCTTGAAGCGTTCGTAGCCAGATCTGTATTGCTAGGGTTCATCTTGATGCCAGGATCACTACTTTCAACACAAAAACTGATAAATCAGTTACTTTCATTTTCTCATTGTGAGAGGTCTGGCCTTGAATGTCATCTTCTTTGGTGTTTTTGGTGTTCATGATCATCTAATATCTCTAGTTGTCCACCATACGTCTTCCAGCGGAGGCGTTGCTACGAGTGAAGCCGAACTTGTTTATTGAACATGTTCAGCAGACAAGTTTTTCGGGAATATTCTGCACTTTGTGTTATGCAAATGAACGGAGGCGGGGACAGAGAAAAAATAGTACCTTTTGTATCTTGTTTAAAAACCTGGGCAAAATCTGTTATCTTCAAAAAGAAAAAGGTACATAAATGTATATCTAATATAACAGGAGCCCATGGGCTCCTCATATCTAATAAATCGAATGGCGAAACGGTTTCTCTAATGATACGTTTGCAGCATAAAACATGAAACAAAGCAATGCAAGATTTATACTAATTTCTCTATGCGTGATACAGCGTGGAAAGAAGCAATGGGGTTAGACTAGCACGAGGAATATAAAAGAGTCTGTGAAGAGCCATCATCTCTGTCTATCCCTCCAGGCGTTCCTATTTTTACGACTGAGAGAAAATTCGTTGAGAACTGTTCAATTTCAGTGCTAGTCAGTAACCTTGCAAAACATTTCAGTGAGCCGGACATTGGCCGTGGTCACATCTACGCCGTAAGGACAGTTTACCTCTGGTTAGTCTCAAGTTACATTAAGTCATACTAGTTAGTGGTTCCAGTCGACGTTGCAGTCACACCAACGCAGTTAACTACAGTTAGTTCTGATTAGCCTTTGGATGACGTCATAATTAATGTAGCTCGTGCACATTGAAGCAGCCCTTATTGTTGATCCGTTAAATGTAAATATGGTTGAAAGGCGAAAGCTATGTCTAGTTATCCCTCTTATTTCTTTCTTACTGGAATTAAAAAGGGATTGCATCTATCGAAATAAAGTTGCCTTACTTCCTGGCCCAAAAAACAAAGTGTTAAGCAGAATTATCATGTAAAAACGGTGAATACAACTAAAGAGCGAATACAGAAAGCGAAACATAAACACAATACCGGAAAAATACCAGATAAACAAGATTTATTGCGGAACAAGAGACAAGACAGGAAAGAGAAAAGGTTCATTGAATTCAACCGGTTTAGCGAGAAAACAACTGAGAAGGAGAAGCGATGAACGCAAGCCAGTCAAACCACGGGAGGATAACCCCAGATTGCGGATTCGTCGCTTTGATAGGAGGCACACTTCCTCCTTCAGCCACTGAAGCGAAAGTCTTTCTTATCGCCCTCGCAGTGATCAACATCGTCACATTTCCTGTTACCGCTGCCTTGAACACGATGGTGATAATAGCTGTGAAAACGAAGTCCCGACTGAGAGCCAACAAGCCCAACATACTACTTGGGTGTTTGGCCACCACCGATTTGTTAGTAGCTGGGATTGTTCAACCCCTGTTTGCAGCGTCACTGATAACCATCGTTCTCGACGAGACAACGACGGGATCGTGTGCATTGCAAAATATCTCGCAGTTTTTTACGAGTGTTCTGTGTGATACTTCCCTTCTTCACCTGGCTTTAATAGGCGGGGACAGATATCTAGCCATGAAGCACACTTTCGCGTACAATACCGGAATTGTAACCGAAGCTCGTTTACTAATTGCTTCTGCTCTGGCGTGGATATTTTTCCTTGTTTTGCACATTCCTCTTTTCTTTGACAAGGCTGTATTTTTTATCATCAATAACACCTTTATTGGACTCTCTTTTGCCATGATCGTTTTTTGCCAAATCACAGTCTACCGTGAGGTTCGCCGACACGAAAAGCAAATTTCAACTCAGCAAGTTACAGAAGAGGCAAGGCAGAAATTTCTGAAAAACAAAAAGATCTTTCAACTGACAGCTATCATTATTTCAGTTCTATTCCTTTGTTATATACCTATTTGCGTTGTTAGAGTAATAATCTATCTTGGTAACATATCTTTAGCAATACTGTATGCATATTGCCTGACAGCCGTGTGGGTGGCAATATTGAACTCTTTCCTAAATCCACTTATCTACTCGGTCAGAATGAGACAGTTTCGCGTAGCGTTTATTGAATTAACTTGTAGAACTGCAAACGTTGCTGAAGCCGACGAAATCGAAGCTGGACAAGGACACGAAGGGGATCGTCAAACCGAGGAACAAGCAAATGTAAACAACACTAACAATGATAACAATGAGATTTTGTCTGAGCTTGAAAATTATATCCAAAAGCTGAACTGGAGCTCGATCAGAAAACCTTTGCAGCGTCGCCATAGTATATAATAGCTCCAACAAACAGTGTCATAAACCGCTTGGTAAGAATAAACACATCTGAACAGATTGCCAACGGCATGAAGACAGCGCCCATTCGATTTGATGTTCGAATGACTGTTGTTTGATTTGTGTTCTTTAAACTCGCTTCTCAGTTTTAATGCTGTGATTACTAAGATGTTTAGAAGAATGGCAACGGGGCAAATAATGAGCGTTATCGCGACGGCAATCTTGAGCTCGGCCTTGTCGCTTAAAACCCAAATGTGTATTGGTTTAACTGGGCAAGAAAACTCGGACAGCACCTGGACCACCTGGCTTGAAGCTTTCGCAGCCAGATCTGTATTGCTAGGATTCCGAATCTTGAGGATCACGACGTTCAACACAAGAACTGATAAATAACGTTCAACTACTCACTATGAGAGGTCTGACCGTGATTTCCGTCTCCTTTCGTGTTCATGATCATCTGATGTCATTTGATGTCCACCATACTTCTTCCAGTATAGGCGTTCCTACGAGTAAAGCTGAACTTGTTTATTGAACATTTTTAGCAGTCAAGTTGTTCGAGAATATTCTGCACTTTGTGTTATGCAAATGATCGGCAGCGGGGACGGGGAATAATATTACCTTATGTATTTTGTTTAAAAACCTGGGCAAAATCTGTTATCTTCAAAAGGAAAAAGACACACAACCTTAGCGTGGGCGTGTTATTATCGTTTCCACTATTTACTCCCGTGAAGATTTACCGCGCATTATCCGTTTCAGTTCATTTTCAATACCTTTTTTAGGCCGCTGATCACGATCGTGCTTCTGATATGTACTCATTGCGGATCTATTGTTTGTTTCAGCCACCTCCGGACACACCGTAGCAATTTATCAACAAACAAGATGTCTTTGGTTATCTTCGATTACGAATGACGAACAGCAACATTGTTTGCCAAAAACAGTCGCTCTGAAAAGAAAATCAATTCAGAGAGAAAGGAATGAATCAACAGATCGAATTAAAATACGAAAACAAATCCTCTATTATTTTGCCCTTGGTTAACTTTTAGAATTGTTTCATCGTAACTGCAATCAACACAGTTAAAAATGCATAAGATAACAGGTATATCTTTCCTTAAAATCTTAACTTTTCTTTGTAACGATTTCGTAGAAAAATGACTGTTATTAGATCCACAAATAAGAGATTTTTTTTCGTTTTATGGAAAATATGAACCGTGCATGATTGTTCTTGTTTCTGGTTGGACTTGGGCGTTGGGTTTACGTAGTCAATTATATTCGTGTTATTTAACAAGCATGTTTGGTTCTTATGGGGAAATAAGAAAAAATACGTTACCAATATGGTTGACCAGACATATCTAAACTAAGTTTTCTTCTTAGAAAACAGTTTTCTTTCGTGGTATCAGTTATATAAGTAAATTGGCGGGACTAATTCCTGAGCTGTCTATTATCATATACAGTAGGTCCGTACTGGAAAATTTGGATCGCTCAGGGAACAAATCAGAATTCTCCTTTTATTTTTTACCAGAGATACTTCTGACTCTTAGGCAAACTAGGCTACCGATATTTACAAGTATCCGAAAAACAGGTGTAGAATAGTTAAAGGGACATAATTAGAGACACTGTCCTGCAGGAATAGAATTTCAATCAGCTTATTTCCACGTTATATCGCCAAATGCCACCAAATATGCAGCTTAGTTGGACAAAAAGATTCTATAGAGTAAAATAGAAGCAGTAGTTTCGAGATAAAGTACAGGATTGCAAGAATTGAAATGGTTTACAGTTTATGAAGTTTAAATGATTTATTGACAGGATGTCAAGAAATCAAACTTGCCATTCTTGTGACAGTTTGACCTTTCTAGCCGTTATTTTGTCTGTCTAGTTTATATTGATTTTTTTTAACATTTTCGGCGATGATTTCTTCTGATTTTAAGATAATAAAGGAAGCTTAAAGCAAGCTCCTGGCCATAATCACGAAAACACAATATTTCAGCCGGGACAGTGTTCCTTTAATATGAGGCAAGGGAACAAGACTTGGTGTTCCAGAGCGGTTTTTCAATGCATATGAGTATTCTAAAAATAAAACCAACGTAATCACAATTGGCCAATCACAACAAACGCAGATAACGGTAAGTCTATCAGAACTCGAAGCAAAAAGTTCTACAGCTGGCGTCAAGCGCAGGGAAAATAGCGTGAGATAACACGAAAGCAAAACAACACGTGACTGATGTCAAATGTCAATGGAAAACCATTTTACATGAGTTCAGTTAAATTAAATAGTTAAATAATTCTGACATTTTAGAATGTTCACTTCAAACATTGTCTGGCAATCCTTAACACCTCGTTGTAAAACCTGTCAGTTCACGTTTTTGCATTATGTTATTTCTTGCTGACGTTTGCAGCGATGACCTCGGTCTTCGTATCACCTCTGGCTGGCATTTTTGCTGGCTGATAATCATCTCAAATAACGTATGTTCATTCATGGACTTTGATCTGGTCAGTTTACGGTAATGTTGCCAGGAACATTCAGGTTGAAGGCTTGAGGGCTGAGGATGAAGTAATTCCTGGAAACTCAGGGTTTGAGGCTGGTTTAAATGCTTTCCAGTCTTCCTGACTAACGCTCGCTCATCCAAGGACTTTGATTTCATCATTTCACGGTAATGGTGCCGGGAACCTTTAGGTCCTTTAGGCTGAGGGCTTAAGGATTGAGGTTGAAGTGGTGAATGGAATCTTAAGGCTCGAAGTTGATCGTTAGTGTCTTCAACATGACTGCTCCTTCCATTTCTAGTCACACCGCTTTTAACCTTGATTGCTGGTTTTCTTGTAAAACCAGTCAGTTAAAGTTCTGCCATTTTCTTGTTTCTTTCCTCTGATGGCGCTGTCTTTGGTCTTTGTATTGCTTCCTTACAAGATTTGTGCTGGCTACCGATCATCTCAAATAACGTACGTTCATCCAAGGACTTTGATTGTCCCATTTTGCGGTGATGGTGTCGGGAACCTTCAGGTGGAAGGCCCGAAGCGCGAGGCTGAAGTGATGCCTGGATCTTTGAAGCACGAGGCTTATCGCTGGCGTCTTCGTGATGACTTCGGGTTCTTTTTCTTATCACGTCGCTTTTAACTCGTATTACTGGTTTGGCGATCATCTTAGGTTGATGAATATCGACACATATCATTCTGTTTGTTTTATCTGATGGAGCTGACGTACGTCTTCCTCGCTTCATTTCCCCATGAGTCCTCCGCTGATCAGTGTCTTCAAGGTTTGTAATCGAGCCGCAGCTTCGAATCCGTAATCTTGGTATGCGGTTGATCTCCGGGACATCTTCCACTGACTGGGCAGATCCTATTCGTCTGAAGATCTTCTTTGCGCCGGCTGTAGTCTTCTTCGTCGTTATCATCTCTAGCATCGCGTTTCTATAACGGCGGTCCCTGTAGCAATAAAGAACAGGGTTGATAACAGAGTTGAGGTGAAGCATCATCATCGACCAACGGAAATACGAACTTCTACGAAGTGTGGGATTTGCCTCTCCGAAGAACACGAGGACTGACGACGGAATAAACGAAATTAACACGGCAGCTGTCAGCATGGCAGTCGTTTTGGCGACTTGCGTGGCAAGCTTGGCTTTGATGAGAGAACGGACTTCGCTAAATGAGTTAATCTTCCGTTTGCGCACACAAAGGTAAACCCGTAAGTAGAAATAGCCGACTAGTATTATGCACCCAACCCCAGGGAGAGAAGCAACCACGTTGATGACCACAAGGTATTTGTACTGGACACCAGCGAGTTTCATTATACGCGGTGGAATTGTTATGAACAAACATAGAAGCCACGCACTTTCAGCATACTTCTTGACACGGCCTCTGGTAACGATGACTTTGTATTCTGTCGACTTGGTTATCGCCACGTACCTCTCCCAAGCAATCACAGCTAGATGATACGTAGACGAGCAACCCCCGATATACAGTGTCAGAGCATTTACGAAAGCTATTCTGCATAAAATACCCGGAGTCATATACCGCTTGAGGAGAATAAACACATCCAAACAGATTGCCAACGGCATGGAGACAGCGTCTATAAGAACATCCGCTATAGCTAAGCTTGCTAACAGAATGTTCGAGTTGTGTTCTTTTAACTCTCTTCTTAATTTTATTGCTAAGATTACTAAGATGTTTAGAAGAATGGCAACAGGGCAAATTATGAGTGTTATGGCGGCCGCAATCTTGAACGCGGTTCTTTCGCTTAATACCCAAATATGTACTGGTTCAACTGGGCAAAAAAACTCGGATAGCACCTGGACCACATGGCTTGAAGCGTTTGCAGCTAGATCTGTATTGCTAGAGTTCATCTTGATGCCAGGATCACTACTTTCAACACAAAAACTGATAAATCAGTTACTTTCATTTTCTCATTGTGAGAGGTCTGGCCTTGAATGTCATCTTCTTTGGTGTTTTTGGTGTTCATGATCATCTAATATCTCTAGTTGTCCACCATACTTCTTCCAGCGGAGGCGTTGCTACGAGTGAAGCCGAACTTGTTTATTGAACATGTTCAGCAGACAAGTTTTTCGGGAATATTCTGCACTTTGTGTTATGCAAATGAACGGAAGCGGGAATAGAGAAAATTAAAAATAGTACCTTTTATATCTTGTTTATAAACCTGGGCAAAATCTGTTATCTTCAAAAAGAAAAAGATACATAAATGTATATCTAATGAATCGAATGGCGAAACGGTTTCTCTAAAGTTTGCTGCATAAAACAAGAAACAAAGCAAGGGAAAAAATTATGCGAGCTTTAAATTGATTTCCGTGTACGTAATACAGTGTGGAAAGAGGTTAGACCAGCACGAGTAATATAAAAGAGTCTGTGAAGAGCCATCATCTGTGTCTATCCCTCCAGGCGTTCCTATTTTTACCACTGAGAGAAAATACGTTGGGAACTATTCAATTTCAGTGCTAGTCAGTAACCGTGCAAAACATTTCAGTGAGACATTGGCCGTGGTCATATCTACGCCGTAACTACAGTTTACCTCTGGCTAGTCTCAAATTACATGAAGTCATATTAGTAAGTGGTTCCAGTCGACGTTGCGGTCACACCAACGCAGGTAACTACAGTTAGTTCTGATTAGCCTTTGGATGACGTCAGAATTAAAAGTAGCTCGTGGCACATTGAAGCAGCCCTTATTGTCGATCCGTTAAATGTAAACATAGTTTGATGGCGAAACCTGTGTCTAGTTATCCCTCTTATTTCTTTTTTCTTTCTTACTGAAAAAAAGAGGGATTGCATCTATCGAAATAAAATTACCTTACTTCCATGTCCAAATAGCAAAGTGTTCAGCAGAATTATCATGTAAAACGGTGAAATACAACTAAAGAGCGAATACAGAAAGCGATCAATTGAAACATAAACACAATACCGAAAAAATACCAGAGGTAAAAGATTTATTGGTGAACAAGAGACAAGACAGGAGAGAGAAAAGGTTCACTGAATTAAACAGTTTAGCGAGAGAACAACCGAGAAGGAGAAGCGATGAACTCCAGCCAGCCAAACCACGAGACGATAACCCCAGATTGCGGATTCGTCGCTTTAATGGGAGGCACACTGCCACCTTCAGCCACTGAAGTAAAGGCCGTTCTCAGTCTTCCTCGCAGTGATCAACATCGTCACATTTCCTGTTACCGCTGCCTTGAACGCGATGGTGATAATAGCTGTGAAAACGAAGCCCCGACTGAGAGCCAACAAGCCCAACATACTACTCGGGTGTTTGGCCACCACCGATTTGTTAGTGGGTGTGATTGTTCAACCCCTGTTTACAGCGTCACTGATAACCATCGTTCTCGACGAGACAACGACTGGATCGTGTGCATTGCAAAATATCTCGCAGTTTTTTACGAGTGTTCTGTGTGATACTTCCCTTCTCCACCTGGCTTTAATAGGCGGGGACAGATATCTAGCCATAAAGCACACTTTCGCGTACAATACCGGCCTTGTCAACGAAGCTCGTTTATTAATTGCATCTGCTCTGGCGTGGTTATTTTCCCTTGTTTTGCACGTTCCTCTTTTCTTTGACAAGGCTGTATTTTTTATCATCAATAACACTTTTATTGGCCTGTCTTTTGCCATGATCGTTTTTTGCCAAATCACAGTCTACCGTAAGGTTCGCCGTCACGAAAAGGAAATTTCAACTCAGCAAGTTACAGAAGAGGCAAGGCAGAAAATTCTGAAAAACAAAAAGACCTTTCAACTGACAGCTATCATCATTTCAGTTCTTTTTCTTTGTTATATACCTATTTGCGTTGTTAGAGTAATAATCTATCTTGGTAACATGTCTTTAGCAATACTATATGCATGTTGCCTGACAGCCGTGTGGATGGCAATATTGAACTCTTTCCTAAATCCACTTATCTACTCGGTCAGAATGAGACAGTTTCGCGTAGCGTTTATTGAATTAACTTGTAGAACTGCAAACGTTGCTGAAGCCGACGAAATTGAGATGCGAGTGTTTGGATCGCGCAACGCTGTGGTCAGATTTAAAGCTGGACATGGACACGAAGGAGATCGACAAACCACGGAACAAGCAAATGTAAAGAACAATAACAATGATAATAATGATATTTTGTCTGAGGTTGAAAACTATATCGAAAAGCTGAACTGGAACTCGATCAGAAAACCTGTGCAGCGTCGCCATAGTATATAAATCGCCCACTATATATTTAACTCAATTTGTAAATATCATGAACAGTGAAGAAATTATTCAACATGACACGAGCGTGGGACAAAGAAAAAATCTGAGTCCCCGACGGGAATCGAACCCATGGCCTCCCAGATACCGGTTGGGCGCTCTAACCAACTGAGCTACAGTTGGTTAGAGCGCCCAACCGGTATCTAGGAGGCCATGGGTTCGATTCCCGTCGGGGACTCAGATTTTTTCTTTGTCCCACGCTCGTGTCATGTTGAATAATTTCTTCACTATTTATCACCGAGCTTAAAATTTACCATCTTTATTATTTACTATCATGAACAGTATTTCAACGTTGGTGTTATTGAAATAATTCTGCATCTGCGAAATTAAATATGAAAATAAATGTTATTTAACGCTGTCTATTCAAAGTTTTGTTAATTTTTCTGCAGTATTTCGAGGCACAAATGGGGGAAATTCTCCGAGTGAAGATTTTGTTCAATCCCGCATGAGTTTTGGTTAGTGTGATTAACAACACCACAGCCTGTGAGAAATTCTCTGCTTAAGGGGTTGCGACGGGGACCTCCCTTTCCCAGAAATTATATATTGCGAACGAAATTAACACGGCAGCTGCTGGCGACTTTGGTGGCGAGCTTGGCTTTGATGAGAGAACGGACTTCGCTAAATGAGTTAATCTTCCGTTTGCGCACACAAATGTAAACCCGTAGGTAGAAATAGCCGACTAGTATTATGCACACAACCCCAGGGAGAGTGGCAACCATGTTGATGACCACAAGGTATTTGTACTGGACACCAGCGAGTTTCATTATGCGTGGTGGAATTGATATGAACACACATAGAAGTCACACACTTTCAGCATACTTCTTGACACGGCCTCTGGTAACAATGACTTTGTATTCTGTCGACTTGCATTGGTTATCGTCACGTACCTCTCCTAAGCAATCACAGCTAAATGATACGTAGACAAGAAATCTCCGACAAACAGTGTCATAATTTATACCTCTTGATAAGAATAAACACATCTGAACAGATTGCCAACGGCATATGGAGACAGAGCCCATTAGAACATCTGCTACAGCCAAGCTTGCTATGTTCTTTTAACTCAGTCTCTTCTCAGTTTTACTAAGATGTTTAGAAAAATGGCAAAGGGGCAAAATAATAATAAAGTTACAAGCAAAAAAGTTTAACTTTGAAAACTCTTCCGCTCAACAATATTTCAAAAACTCGTATCGCAATCTGTTTTACAGTTGATTTCAGCTTACTCTGGCCGCCCGCTTTGCGAAGTTTGTTGGGAATTTGGAAACTTGGTAACGAAGTTGCCAATTACGTTGCAAGTTTACGAATCAAGTTGCGAACTTCGATACAAAGTTCAGATCGCCATGACTTCCGAGCGCAAAATTTTTTTTGGGATCACTTTCTTGGTGAGCTTGGAAACCAGGCTTGGTTTGGTAGCCAAGCCTTCTCGTCACAATATGATCTTGTTTACAGACAACAGCGAAATTTTCACAGAATATCTACTGAAAGGTTCTTTCAAGCTTCTTGAGAGTAACAGCGATTCCAAAACTTATTTTGGTTTTCTAGTTGACGAAACATCCGAACTTCGGTATACCATAAAATCGCTATGTTTTCGATACTTTGGCTCAGCCGGGGCTCAGCCCGGAAGTAAGAAATGTTGAAACAGAAAAACTCACGCAAACGAAAGAATGGATGAATATCTTTATTTTACCTGATAAGAGTATTCGATGTTTGTTTAGAAATGCCAAGCGATTCTTGAAATTATTTTGGTTTCGAAGTAGACGAATTTTACGAGCTTGTGCATACCATAAATCCGCTACGTACGTTCTCGATGAAAGTGAGCCCACAAGTTCAGAAGGTCATGCTAGTGGGCTGTGATTGGCGGACGTCGATCCGTCTTGTTTGTATAGCATGTCGAAAGATGAGCGGGTCAAAGTGTCATGAAAGTAGCGATTTTATTAGAACCAAAATTTTCGACCAGACATAATCTAGAACAAGCTTTAATTCCACTAACTAAAAACATTTTTCATTCGTGCATTGTATTATAAAAGTAAAATCGGCGGAACTAATTCCTGAGCTGTCCATCTTTATTTAGCGGTAATTTCGTACTGGAAAATTTGGACTGCTCAGGGAACCAATCAGGATTCTTCTTTTTATTATGAAACAGCTTGCAAATATAATGAAAGACACTTCTGACACTTAGGGGCAGATACAATGGATTTAGATATTCGCGAGACCATTTAGTTAACTTAATAAATCCATTAGCGTCTGTTCGTGATTACATAGATTCGCGATGTAATGCAACTAACCACTCAATGATCAATTTTTAATCTCTTCTGTGTGATACCGAATGAAAATTGTGTTGACAGGTAATGAGAATACGAATCGTTTTCTTATCTTAAGAAAAGGAGTATAGTGAGTAATATGAGTCAACCGAACAAGACTTGGTGTTCACGTCTAACCTTGCTTGGCAATCGTTACAGCTTTGTTGTTTTTTCCTGCAAGTTCACGCTCTGCCATTATCTGTTTTCTTGACGACGTTCGTAGCGATGTCTTCGTTCTTTGTATTGCTTCCCGCTGACATTTTTGCTGGCTGCTGATCATCTTAAATAACGCACGTTCATCTAACGAATTTGATCTTATCATTTCACGGTAATAATTAATGTCGGGTACCTTCAGGTTGAAGGCTTGAGGACTGAAGATGAAGTAATGCCTGGAAACTCAGGCCTTGAGGCTGATCGCAGGTGTCTTCGAGGTGACCAAGGCTTCCTTTAAGATGTCTTTGGCTTCCTTTTCGTGTCACACCGATTTTAAATTTGGATGACACTATCTTTGGTCTTCGTATCGCTTCCTGCCGTGATTTGTAGTGGCTGCCGATTATCTGAAATAATGGACGTTCATCCAAGGACTTTGATCGTACCATTTCACGGTAATGGTGTCGGGACCCGTCAGGTGGAAGGCTTGAGGAATGAGGCTGAAATGGTGCCTGGATCATTGAAGCACGAGGCTTATCGCTGGTGTCTTCATGATAACTTAGGGTTCCATTTCTTATCAGACCGCTCTGAACTTGTATTCCTGGTTTTGTCGTGATGATCTCAGGTTGATGTATATCGACACATATCATTCTGTTTGTTTCACGCGATGGAGCTGAAGTACGTCTTTCGCGCTTCACTTGCCCATGAGTCCTCCGCTGATCAGTGTCTCTCAGGTTTGGAATCGAACCGCAGCTTTGAATTCGTGATCTTCGTATGTGGTTGTTCTCCGAGACATCTTCCACTGACTGGGCAGATCCAATTTGTCTGACGTTTTTCTTTGCACCGGCTGTAGTCTTCTTCATCGTTAACATCTCTAGCATCGCTTTTCTATAGCGGCGGTCCCTGTAGCAATAAAGAACAGGGTTGATAACAGAGTTGAGGTGAGCCATCATCATCGACAAACGGAAAAACGAACTTTTACGAAGTGCAGGATATGCGTCTCCAAATAACACGTAGAGTGACGATGGAATGAAGAAAATTAACACAGCAGCTGTCAGTATGGCAGTCGTTTTGGCGACTTTGGTGGCGAGCTTGTCTTTGATGAGAGAACGGACTTCGCTTATCGAGTTAATGTTCCGTCTGCGCACACAAAGGTAAACCCGTAGGTAGAAATAGCCGACTAGTATTATGCACACAACCCCAGGGAGAGAAGAAACCATGTTAATGACCACAAGGTATTTGTACTGGACACCAGCGAGCTTCATTACTTGTGATGGAATCACTAAAAACACAGTTGCAAGCCATGCAATTCCAGCATACTTCTTGACACGGCCTCTGGTGACGAGGACTTTGTACTTTGTCCACTTGGTTACCGCCACGTACCTCTCCCAAGCAATCACAGCTAGATGATACGTAGACGAGCAACCTCCGACGTACAGTGTCAGATCATTTACGAAAGCTATTCTGCCAAAGATATCCGGAGTCATATACCGCTTGAGAAGAATAAACAAATCCGAACAGATAGCCAGCGGCATGGAGACAGCGCCCATTAGAACATCCGCTACAGCTAAGCTCGCCAGCAGAATGTTCGAGTTGTGTTCTTTTAACTTTCTTCTCAGTTTCACTACTAAGATTACTAAGATGTTTAGAAAAATTGCGACAGGGCAAATAATGAGTGTTATGGCGGCATTAATCTTGAACGCGGTTCTTTCGTTAAAACCCCAAATATGTATTGGTTTAACTGGGCAAAAAAAATAAGACAGCACCTGGACCACCTGGCTTGAAGCGTTCGTAGCTCGATCTGTATTGTTAGAGCTCATCTTGATTCCAGGATCACTTCGTTCAACACAAGAAATGATAAATAACGCCGGTTCAAGTTCTCACTGCGACAGGTCTGGCCGTGTATATGGTGTTAGACCAGCACGAGTAACATAAAGGGGTCTTGTGAAGAGCCATCATCTGTGTCTATCCCTCCACGCGTTCTTTTTTAACGAATGAGAGAAAATACGTTAGAAACTGTTTCAGCGCTAGTAGTATGGGGAGTTACCGTAGGGCGCACTTAATATTCAAAATGGTGGCCGATCTCAACGTACGAATATAAAATAATAGTAAAAAACGAGCTTGAAAATTTAAAAAGGAAACGCGTCAATGTAGGGGGATATGTAAGGATAGAAAAAAAAGACGGATGCGAACAGGTGTAACAGGTTTGCGTTGTAACTCTCAACTATCATAAAATAAGTTTAAAAACGGCGTTCAATATCACCTGAAAAGAAAAAAGACATGGCGCGGGGCCAGGACGAAAAAAATATGGTTTTATTTTTAAAAATGGAGTGACGTCATACCGTTTGGCAAGAACTAAATACCGTCACAAAGTAAAACGTGTTTACCCGAACAAGTTTTGTCAGGTTTGGTTTAAAACCTTATAAGACATACAAACGCACACACGCACACACATACACTCAGTTCAGATAACCAAAGCAGTGAAAGATGGTTCCAAACAGTCAAGTCGATATCAGTTCGAAACCTCTGTTGACAGTGGATGAAGTGGAAAAAGTCAAGCGTCAAAAGGTGGATGGTTTCATTAGCCATGTCTTTCAGTTGACGTTTGCTGCCATGTTTGACACGCTGATCAATGAAGAGAAGGTGAAGCATTGCAATGGATGCGCTATTCAACACCCTAGTCAGAGACAACACTCCTGTCTCATGATGGAGAACGAAGAGGCCTGGATGTATTACCGCGATAACGTGCTGGAGAGAATTGACCTCAATGTGGTGCAGAAAACGGCCGAATGTGTGTGCAGTGCTCTTGGCATTAAGCTAGGAACTTCCTGGAAAGCCTACGTCACTGAATTGCCAAAGTTCCCTTGGACAAGTATTTATCTGACCGCCCTGGAGCTTTCCCAAGGCCAGGATCTCGAAAGTCGTATCTTGTATGCCCTTTTTTATGGTCCAAATGGATTGAAATCGAAGGATTATGATTGTGATGTAGAAATGGACCCACTTGAAGTGGAATGCCCCGAGAACATTGTCAGAAAAGAAGAGGAACCAATGGACCTTGACATTGTAATTAACCACATACAAAACAAGCTTTTTATATAGAACAATAAAATATACATTTGATTTTATTTTATCTGTGTCTTGTTTTAAAGGGTACGAAGTGTCAAACAGTTTTACAAACGTTTTTCATAACAACATCAACTAAACAAGTCATTGCAAGTCCTGCTTCTCCTCTCTCGTTCGGTATAATGCAGTTTTAAAATTGTCCTCTCGCGCTTGTATAATTTCCTCGCTGAGTTTGAGATTTTCCTCTTTCAGAGCAGTGTTTTCTTTTTTCACTTTTTCCAACTGATGTCGCAATTCTTTGAGTCGCTGATTCCATTCACTGTTTATATTCTCTTTATAGTCTTCCATCTTGCGCTCCACTTGCTCGGCTAATTCTTGGTATTCTTGATGGTGTCTTTCTAAAAACTCCAATCTTCGTTTTCTAAGGCGTTCTTCCAAATTTCTTTCTTCCCTCCAGTGTATGACAATATTAGTACTTTCTCCGCAACTAGTCATTTTACAAATGATCAAAGACTGACACAGAATGATAGCTTAACCTCGTTTTATTACATATTCAAATGATAAGTGATTGGTTACAGATTACATCATCAGTCAAACACACTATTACAAGGTCCTTCTGGAATGTCTATACCTTGTTTCTTTCTCTCTTGTCGTTCAATACTTAATACAAAGTCTATATCTTCATCCTCTAGCCCTTTGACTTCATAAAAGAAAAAGCGGTGACTCCAACTAAGGTTGAGTATTTTGATGTAACTTTGGCGGTTTTCTTCAGAGTTGTCAAAGAGTCTCAAGATAAAGCCGTCATCAATATGGTCCTCGTAGACACCTCCCTTAAATGCTTGATCCTTTTCAACCAGGAAGTGGTAAATTTTTCGTACGTTTCTAAGGTCCACATTGTTGATGCCATCTGCCATGAACACGCTTAATTTTTTGTTGTACTCCATCCATTCTTGGGACGTTACTGTAGCACTGTGGGGAAAGTGTAGGCGTAGAGTGAGGAAGAGGCTTCTGAGAAAAGCTGTAAAGAAGAGTCTGTAGCTTGTTGAAGACAGGATCAGGCTCGTAGCTTCGTTCATTCTGTTCATGATGACACGCTGATGTGTAACTGACAACCTTGGCATGATCCTCGGGTTTTGTTTATAATCCAAGTCCATATTTGGTTTGCATGATCCTTTGAATTAGGGCTTCAGACCACGTTTTCTTTTTTCCTTTAACTTTAAGCGCGTCGATCATTTTTTTGTCGGCAGCCCACTTTTTCTTCTTGTTCCCTTTAGCATCCCTGTAAGCTATGTCGTGTTGCTTGCAGATTTCATCGAGTTCGTTGATTCCCTTGTCTCCTCGAGCCAGTCTTTTATCCAGTTTTGTAAATGGACCACAATAGTTGTATTTGCCATCCATGGGGTTCCAAAAGTGCCATTCTCGGGGTTTAAACTTGCGTTGAACAAAACCGTGAAAATCGAAACCACCACCCGCTTGAGAAACGATAAGATATTTTTTTGCATAAAAGACTGGCTCGAGGAGACAAGGGAATCAACGAACTCGATGAAATCTGCAAGCAACACGACATAGCTTACAGGGATGCTAAAGGGAACAAGAAGAAAAAGTGGGCTGCAGACAAAAAAATGATCAACGCGCTTAAAGTTAAAGGAAAAAAGAAAACGTGGTCTGAAGCCCTTATTCAAAGGATCATGCAAACCAAATATGGACTTGGATTATAAACAAAACCCGAGGATCATGCCAAGGTTGTCAGTTACACATCAGCGTGTCATCATGAACAGAATGAACGAAGCTACGAGCCTGATCCTGTCTTCAACAAGCTACAGACTCTTCTTTACAGCTTTTCTCAGAAGCCTCTTCCGCACTCTACGCCTACACTTTCCCCACAGTGCTACAGTAACGTCCCAAGAATGGATGGAGTACAACAAAAAATTAAGCGTGTTCATGGCAGATGGCATCAACAATGTGGACCTTAGAAACGTACGAAAAATTTACCACTTCCTGGTTGAAAAGGATCAAGCATTTAAGGGAGGTGTCTACGAGGACCATATTGATGACGGCTTTATCTTGAGACTCTTTGACAACTCTGAAGAAAACCGCCAAAGTTACATCAAAATACTCAACCTTAGTTGGAGTCACCGCTTTTTCTTTTATGAAGTCAAAGGGCTAGAGGATGAAGATATAGACTTTGTATTAATATGAACGACAAGAGAGAAAGAAACAAGGCATAGACATTCCAGAAGGACCTTGTAATAGTGTGTTTGACTGATGATGTAATCTGTAACCAATCACTTATCATTTGAATATGTAATAAAACGAGGTTAAACTATCATTCTGTGTCAGTCGTACTAATATTGTCATGCACTGGAGGGAAGAAAGAAATTTGGAAGAACGCCTTAGAAAACGAAGATTGGAGTTTTTAGAAAGACACCATCAAGAACACCAAGAATTAGCCGAGCAAGTGGAGCGCAAGATGGAAGACTATAAAGAGAATATAAACAGTGAATGGAATCAGCGACTCAAAGAATTGCGACATCAGTTGGAAAAAGTGAAAAAAGAAAACACTGCTCTGAAAGAGGAAAATCTCAAACTCAGCGAGGAAATTATACAAGCGCGAGAGGACAATTTTAAAACTGCATTATACCGAACGAGAGAGGAGAAGCAGGACTTGCAATGACTTGTTTAGTTGATGTTGTTATGAAAAACGTTTGTAAAACTGTTTGACACTTCGTACCCTTTAAAACAAGACACAGATAAAATAAAATCAAATGTATATTTTATTGTTCTATATAAAAAGCTTGTTTTGTATGTGGTTAATTACAATGTCAAGGTCCATTGGTTCCTCTTCTTTTCTGACAATGTTCTCGGGGCATTCCACTTCAAGTGGGTCCATTTCTACATCACAGTCATAATCCTTCGATTTCAATCCATTTGGACCATAAAAAAGGGCATACAAGATACGACTTTCGAGATCCTGGCCTTGGGAAAGCTCCAGGGCGGTCAGATAAATACTTGTCCAAGGGAACTTTGGCAATTCAGTGACGTAGGCTTTCCAGGAAGTTCCTAGCTTAATGCCAAGAGCACTGCACACACATTCGGCCGTTTTCTGCACCAATTCTCTCCAGCACGTTATCGCCGGGTAATACATCCAGGCCTCTTCGTTCTCCATCATGAGACAGGAGTGTTGTCTCTGACTAGGGTGTTGAATAGCGCATCCATTGCAATGCTTCACCTTCTCTTCATTGATCAGCGTGTCAAACATGGCAGCAAACGTCAACTGAAAGACATGGCTAATGAAACCATCCACCTTTTGACGCTTGACTTTTTCCACTTCATCCACTGTCAACAGAGGTTTCGAACTGATATCGACTTGACTGTTTGGAACCATCTTTCACTGCTTTGGTTATCTGAACTGAGTGTATGTGTGTGCGTGTGTGCGTTTGTATGTCTTATAAGGTTTTAAACCAAACCTGACAAAACTTGTTCGGGTAAACACGTTTTACTTTGTGACGGTATTTAGTTCTTGCCAAACGGTATGACGTCACTCCATTTTTAAAAATAAAACCATATTTTTTTCGTCCTGGCCCCGCGCCATGTCTTTTTTCTTTTCAGGTGATATTGAACGCCGTTTTTAAACTTATTTTATGATAGTTGAGAGTTACAACGCAAACCTGTTACACCTGTTCGCATCTGTCTTTTTTTTTTCTAGCCTTACATATCCCCCTACATTTCCCTATGACGCGTTTCCTTTTTAAATTTTCAAGCTCGTTTTTTACTATTATTTTATATTCGTTGAGATCGGCCACCATTTTGAATATTAAGTGCGCCCTACGGTAACGCCCCATACTACTAGCGCTAGTCAGAAACCGTGCAAAACACATTTCCGTGAGACATTGGCCGTGGTCGCATCTACGCCGTAACTACAGTTTACCTCTGGTTAGTCTCAAGTTACATGACGTCATACTTAACTGTAGTTAGTGGTTCCAGTCGACGTTGCGGTCACATCAACGCAGTTAATTACAGTTAGTTCTCTGATTAGCCTTTGGATGATGTCAGAATTAAAAGTAGTTCGTGATACCCCTTATTATTGATCCGCTAAATGTAAACATGGTTGAATGGCGAAAGCTGTGTCTAGTTATCTTTCTTATTTCTTATTTTCTCGAGGCAAACCGTCGTAGGAAATTAAGAAATAAGGTGAAACTTTTAACGGATGCTAGACGCCGAAGAATTCAAGTTTTATTGGTGCTTTCATTGGCTTTTATATTTTACATTGTTATATGTATTTTTTTGCCTCGCTCCACGCTTTGTTTTTCTTTTGCATATTCATGTTCATCTCGCTCGTGCGAAAAGGAACAGAGAGCCAACGGCATGGAGACAGCGCCCATTTGAACATCCGCTATAGCTAAGCTTGCTAACAGAATGTTCGAGTTTTGTCCTTTTAACTCTCTTCTCATTTTTACTGCTAAGATTATTACAATGTTTAGAGAAATGGCAACGGGGCAAATAATGAGTGTTATGGCGGCGGCTACCTTGAACGCGGTTCGTTCGCTTAAAATTCAAAATATGTATTGGTTTGACTGGGCAAAAAAAATAAGACAGCACCTGGACCACCTGGCTTGAAGCGTTCGCAGCTAAATCTTTATAGCTAGAGCTTATCTTGATGCCAGCTAGAGCTCATCTTGATGCCAGGATCACTACGTTCTGCAAAAGAACTGATAAATAACGTTCAAGTTCTCACTGCGAGAGGTCTAGCTGTGTGAATCGTCTTCTTTGGTGTTCATGATCATCTATCTCTAGTTATCCACCATTCTTCTTCCAGCACAGACGTTCCTACGAGTGAAGCTGAACTTGTTTATTTACTGCACTTTGTGTTATGCAAATGAACGGAAGCGGGAATAGAGAAAATTAAAAATAGTACCTTTTATATCTTGTTTATAAACCTGGACAAAATCTGTCGCTTTCAAAAAGAAAGAGGCACATAAATGTATATCTAATGAAGCGAATTCCGAAACGGTTTCTCTAATGATATCTTTGTAGCATAAAACAAGAAACGGAACAAGGAAAAAAGTTATTCGAGATTTAAGTTAATTTCTGTGTGTGTGATACAGTGTGGAAGGAAACAATGGGATTAGACAAGCAGGAGTAATATAAAAGAGTCTGTGAAGAGCCATCATCTGTGTCTATCCCTCCAGGCGTTCCTTTTTTTACGACTGAGAGAAAATGCGTTGGGAACTGTTCAATTTCAGTGCTAGTCAGTAACCGTGCAAAACATTTCAGTTAGACATTAATAGCTCAGATAATTGTGGCCTATAGATACCGAGTTAAATTGGAGGAGGAAAGCCTGGGAGACAAATAAAGAATTTCATTTTTTTTTTCCGTTACGTTCGATTAAATGGGATTTTTTTTATGATAGAGTTAAGGGTGACTTCTGTGTGTGAGTAACAGTGTGGAAAGAATGAAGAATGAAATGAAAGAATGAAGAATGAAAGAATGAAGTTAGACCAGCTAGAAAGAGTAAAACGCCTATGCGGGTCTGCTAAGAGCCATTGCCTCTATCTTTCCGTTCCCTTTTTACTACCAGCAGCTGAATGCCCTCGCCTTACGGCTTGGGCATCCATTAGCAGCTTTTCTAGACCTCAAGCTTGTGATATTTTCTTTTAATTGATTGGTTCTCCCATTGTTTTCTATTTAAACAGTTAAGTGGTTCTGGCTAGAAACTATCGGCTGATAGTTGCCCCGCGAAAATTTGATGTTCTTAAGACAAATATTACCCCGAGAAGCGAAGTTTTGAGGGCTAATATGCTTGTTTTAAGAACATCAAATTTCCAAGGGGCAACAATCAGACCGATAGTTCCTAGACAAAAACACTCTATCGTTTTTATTGTTCACCACTAAATTTTCTTCCGCGAGCCCATTCTAGAACGAGCATCTTGAATTATTACTGTTCAGTGGATGAAAGATTTAAAAGCCGAAACTTTTAACAAACGGAAAAAAGAAACCGGTAAAAGAATTACACTTAATGCGGTGAATTTGGTGTTTTTCTTTGTCTGTAGGACCGCTTGTTTAAAAAAAATCAAGGACTATGACCATCCGGGTATTTTCCTCGGACGGGCACTCTGGGCTGATAGTGACCTCCCCGCCAATATCGCATCACGTGAATTACTATTTTGTCAGTTTGTCCTTACTTGGGAGTTGTGTTTACATAGTCTATTATTATAATTATATTGATGTTATTGAACAGGCTTGTTCGGTACTAATGGGAATAAAAAAAAACACAATTTAATAATTTAATCGTATCTAATAAGTAGAACCAAATTAATTGTCGAGAAGAAATAACAAAACTAGTTTTCTACTTACTAAGAAACAGTTTCCATTCCTGTATTGTGAAAGTAATTCGGCGGAATTGAAATAATTCCTGAGCTGTCCATCTTTATTTAGCGATAAAATTTGGACCACTGAGTGGAATTAATCAGAATTCTTCTTTCATTATGAGCCAGCTTGCAAATATAATGAAAGACACTTCTGGACACTTAGGGGCAGATGCAATGTGTTCACACTCGGCATTTAACCCGAAACATGTTTGGAATGAACATGTTTCACTTAAACATGCTTGTTATTGCATTGTTCACATTAGGTGTCAGTTTCAAACACGTTTCATGCCTGGTTTGTAATTTACGCGGTTTTACGGTTCTTGCATAAATCTTGTAAACTTTAATCGAAAAAAAGAGCAGCTCGAAATTACAATAAAGTTTCCATTAAATCTTTGTCTTTCTGTGTATTTTCAAGCCCTTCGATGGAGCAGGGCTTTCAAGCGTTTAGCAAGGAGACAGTATTGTCAGTATTTGCGCTATATTCGGTAAAAGAATAATTTTTGCGAAGTTTGTTTTTGCATTGCAATAGTGTGCGCTTGTATCCTTCGTCATAAACATTCGTGGTGATAATCTGCCAAATATTCAGCTTTCTACCCATTGCCGACAATTCCAGTTGTATCTCTTCGTTAGCCCAAATTTTAAACAAACCTTTGTTCCCATAGAAGCTCAAGTAAGGTCCAATTTTGAAGCTTTTGGGCACTCGCCTCCTCACCGCATGTAGGCCATTTGAAACGTGTTTAGTCTGATAGTCTGATCATGATTGAAACTACCTCGTGAGGTACTTTCAATCATGATCAGAATAATCACGTTTCAATCATGATTCGCGCAATGCACTCCTGATGTGAACACTTTTCACAGCGAAACATGTTTCATTCGTGATCAGACTAATTATGTTTCGACCCACTGTAAACACAGCTTTAGATATTCGCGAGAACACCTAGTTAACTTAATAAATCCATAAGCGTCTCATATGGCTCGTGATTATTACTCGCAATATTCCACTCTGATCAATTTTTAATGTTTTAATTTCTCCTCTGTGATACCGTATGAAAATTGTGTTTACAGATAAAGCAGAATACGAATCCTTTTGGTATCATAAAAACAGGAGAAGAGTGGTTAAATATGAGTCAACCGAACAAGACTTGGTGTTTTAGAGCCGTATTCCAATGACTGTCCTGAAAACAAAAACATAGTAATCGCAACTGGCAAATCACAATGAACCACTCAGAAATCGCAGCAAAAATGTCAGTGCAACCGCTGTAGTCAAGCGCCGGAAAACGAGTGTAAGACAATAAGTCACTATTGACTTTAATTTTATTGATATAACTGTTCAAAGCAAACGCCTTAACGCAAAACCAAATCAACACGTGACTGAGGTCTGAAGTCGATGGAAAACCGCGGTTTAAGATCTCAGTGATTTATTAAAGATAGACTAGTTAAAGTTGCCTGACCCTTCAGAATGTTCACGTCTATCGTGGCCTTGCAATCCTTACAACTTTGTTGTAAAACCTGTCAGTTCACGTTCTGCCATTATATGTTTTATTGACGACGTTTGTAGCAATCGCGATGTCTTCGTTCTTCTTATTGCTTCCTGCTGACATTTGTACTGGCTGCTGATCATCTCAAATAACGCACGTTCATTCAAGGAGTATGTTTGTACATTTTCACGGTAATGTCGCCGGGAACCTTCAGGTGGAAGGCCCGAGGCCCGAGGCTGAAGTGATGCCCCGATCCTTGAAATAAGAGGCTTATCGCTGTTGTATTTGTAATGACTTCGACTTCCATTTCTTCTCAGACCGCCTTTAACTTTGATTCCTGGTTTTGTTGTGTTGATCTTAGGTTGATTTTTATCGACACATACCGCTCTGTTTGTTGCACATGATGGAGCTGACTCACTTCTTCCTCGCTTCATTTGCCCATGAGTTCTCTGATGATCAGCATCTCTTAGGTTTGTAATCGAGCCACAGCTTCGAATTCTTGTTCTTGGTGTGCGGTTATTCTCCGGGACATCTTCCACTGACTGGACAGATTCGATTCGTCTTACGTTTTTCTGTACTCCAATAGCAGGATTCTTCATTAACATCTCTAGCATTGCGTCTCTATAGCGTCGGTCTCTGTAGCAATAAAGAACAGGGTTCATAACAGAGTTGAGGTGAGCCATCATCATCGACCAACGGAAATACGAACTTCTACGAAGTGCGGGATATGCGTCTCCGAAGAACACGTAGACTGACGATGGAATGAACGAAATTAACACGGCAGCTGTCAGTATGGCAGTCGTTTTGGCGACTTTGGTGGCGAGCTTGGCTTTGATGAGAGAACGGACTTCGCTTATGGAGTTTATGTCTCTTTTGCGCACACAAAGATAAACCAGTATGTAGAAATAGCTGACTAATATTAAACACAAGACCCCAGGTAAGGAGGAAACTAGGTTGACGACCACAAGGTATTTGTATTGGACACCAACGACTTTCATTATGCGTGGTGGAATTGCTGTGAACACAGTTAGAAGCCACGCAATTCCAGCATACTTTTTGACGCGGCCTCTGGTAACGATGAGTTTGTATTCTGTCGACTTGGTTATCGCCACGTACCTCTCCCAAGCAATCACAGCCAGATGATACGTAGACGAGCAACCTCCGACAAACAGTGTAAGATCATTTACAAAAGCTATGTGACAAAAAATACCCGGAAACAAAAACCGTTTTAAAAGAATTAACACATCTAAACAGATCACCAACGGCATAGATACAGCACTCATCAGAACATCTGCTACAGCCAAGCTTGCCAAAAGAATGTTCGAGTTGTGTTCTTTTAACTCTCTTCTCAGTTTTACTGCTAAGATTAGTAAGTTGTTTAGAAGAATGGCAACGGGGCAAATAATGAGTGTAATGGCGGCGGCAATCTTGAACTCGGTTCTGTTGCTTAAAACCCAAATATGTATTGGTTTAACTGGGCAAAAAAACTCAGACAGCACCTGGACCACTTGACTTGAAGCGTTTGCTGCTAGATGTGTATTGCTAGAGTTCATCTTGATGCCAGGATCACTTTGTCCAACACAAAAACTGATAAATAGCGTTCAAGTACTCACTGTGAGAGGTTTGGCAGTGATTGTGGTCTGGGGCCTTTGGTGTTCATGATCTTTTAATATCTCTAGATGTTGACCATGCCTCTTTCAGTACACGGGCGTTGCTACAAGTGAAACGGAACTTGTTCATTGATTATTTTTTTGTAGTTAAGTTGTTTGGGAATATATTGCGCTTTCTGTTATGCAAATGAACGGAAGTGGAGACAGGAAGAAATATAACTTTTTAGATCTCCTCTTAAGAGGGTTCTGCTCTTAGGATCGCCTGTACATATGCAAGATAAATAAAATCGATTTTCTCAAACTTTGTCAGGATAAAGGCTTTTACTAACTTGTTTCAAAAATGTATCTCTGAGATTGTTTCGATTTTTATTTTTTTCGTCGAGACGACTCTTCGGATTTGGCCGCTCGAAGCGCCAAATTCGGCTCTAAAATACTACTTTTTTCGAAGGCGAGTATAAAAAATATGATCCGTAGCAGCAAAGGCTGGTACATAGTATTAAAATATCATCTTTCAACAGTTATTTAACGCTCTCAGATCCGAATAAAATTTAAATCTGAATTTTTATCAAATTTTCAAAATTATACGCTTCGGCCATGTTGCATCACGCTTAAATTTAGGTCAAATTCGTGAGCCAAAAAGTCAATCTGGTACATGGATTAGGCTGTCAAAACTATTTCTCTGAATAAAGGTATCACTTCATCTTCGATTTTATCCAAAAACTAGCCTGGGTAAATAAAACGGAAAAAATCGAGAGCGGCTTGAAAACTTGACACTTGAGCTAATTACTTGACATTTTGACCTTTCATGTTGCGATTGTTATCGCACAGATTGATCTAGAAAG
Source organism: Oculina patagonica (assembly GCF_052425735.1). NCBI lineage: Eukaryota > Metazoa > Cnidaria > Anthozoa > Scleractinia > Oculinidae > Oculina > Oculina patagonica. The sequence continues at coordinate 30,702,002 of NC_135758.1, read as the reverse complement.
TTCGACTTTGGGTCTTATTCCCCGTCAAATAGTATTTTTAGTCTCCCAAATAACCGAGCGAAATCATTTATTATATTTTACAGTAAAAATAAGCCTCAAATGAACATTCTTAGCACGTTTATTTTGAGTTACAAATTCTGCAAATTACATCTGGCGGTTTGGCGAGGTCCGACAATGCACGCAATGAAAATATCAGTTTATAAATCACCACCGAGGTAAATCTTCCTTAAAAATCGAAGAATAGATAGTAAACTAAATTAATTACACATTTTCCTACCTTTATCGAGCCTATTTTGACGAGAAGTGGTAACGTAAATGCGTCCATTCTACAAATCCATAAACTGTCGACGAATGTTATCAAGTTACATATTAACCACAGACACAGGGTACCCAAGCACCCCTTGAAGACTGGGGAGGTGGGGGACGGGTTTTGTACAATGTGTAAAGAAAAACGACTAAAAAAAAACGCTAAATTTAAAGGCTATAAAGCAAGTTATAGCAGAAGTACATAATCTAAATGCCGTGTGACCTTGCCATTAAACATTTCACTCAGAAAAAAAAATTAAAACTAAAAACAAATTCAAAAAATACTCCGAAATAAAGGGGAAGCATCGATCTAATTTTATGAGATCTGTGATGGAAAAACATCCGATGATAACCAGAGATGGAAAAAGTTGCTTTCCGTTTCAATACAGTGATAAACTCCTTGAATTTAATATTACACAGGCAAATTATGCGCGCTCGAAGGGGGAATAAAAACCAAAGAAAACGAAACCATTGGTAGAATAAAATATTTATTTTTTGGTTAAAGAAAGTATGTTTCGCTTTGCTGAACGTCTTTAAATCAACACAATAATATTTTCTTGAGCTACAAAAATAACCACGACTTGAAGCTCGTTTGGAATACTCGTTTTCTGAATTTCGATATTAAAACTGCTAACTGAAAATTGTTTGGGAATATTTTCGAAAAGCGAGCGATACAACAATTGAAAACACATTATTTTCATTGGCCATTATTTAACTCTAGCGTTTTGACAGTCGTATTACTCTTAAATTTTGATTTTAATTTATAACCGTCTGACAGTTCGCGCCAAAAGCCGTCTACGTAATTTTCGCGCGCGAGGCCTGTTCTAAAAATAGCACACACGCAAATCCGATAGCACAAGTCCTATTACCAGAGATGTGGACTTCTAGATCATGTACTTCTGGTTATAGTGGAAATTTTGCTTTAACAATGAAAAAACTCTTTGCTTTCGGTCACTTTTCTTGTCCCCAATTCTTTACTCTAAAAAGGTGCGACACAGGATAATATTTATAATGATAATCATCCTTAGTTTAGTTTTCCTTTTTTCTTTCCACCTGACACGATTGTGTTATCTTTGCCCTCAATAAATTAATTGGCATCTTGGGCAAATAGATACCTAACCAGGAACTGTAAGAAAAATACCGCCGATAGTCAGTTTAAGGTGAGATTCGTCGATATCAAACACCCCTGCGAGAAAATATTGATATACTACAGCTTTTTAACCGAAGTTTCCATTCAAAGTCACACCCCTTCCCAACAGACCCGCTTCGCAGGATGTTTTAAAAAATTTCTTTCATTTCTGGATACGAGATAAAAAGGCGGGAAATTTAGTGTTAATGAGATCCCGCTACGACCAGCGTGACAAACCAGACAACGTAGTTTATAGTAACCTACGTAGTTTTTGGGTGTGCATTTGGAAAACGCTCGTTTTCTAAATGCACATTCAAAAACTTCATAGCCCCGTTCTTCGCAGGCTACTGTAAAGACAACTGTAAAACACCAAATGCGTAAAGATTTTTTTGAATTTTTACCAGCCTCGTTTCCAGTGCCTCTCTCTTTTTCCTCCCTTGGGAACAGGGTTGATTGTTTTTTTGTTTTTTGTTTTTTGTTTTTTTTTTTTTTTTTTTTTTTTTTTTTGCGTGACGATCATGCAGAATGTGTGATACAGTACCGGGATTTTGTAATCAGATTGTGCATAGCGACCTTAACTAGACAAGGCCCGATATTAAATGCATCTTCTTTTTAAAACTAAGCTGTTCATAATTGGAATACGCAAATAAAGTCAACGATCACACAAACAATTTGACCAATTATTTTAAAATACAAAACATACCGTATTTACTCGAATAAGCGCCCCCCCGATTAAGCGCCGCAATTGGGACAAAAAAGTTAATAAGCGCCGCCCCCGAATAAGCGCCGCAGCCCCGGTGCGGCGCTTATTCGAGGGATTCCGTTTAACTAAAACAGCAGTACAAATCAGTTCTAAAACAAACTGGGACATTTCTTTCCATCAAAAGCGATGTTTTGCAGTTTAATGTTTTTGTTTTTCCGCTTGCCCATAAGTTTTCTATCCAACATTTTTACAATATGTAGTTCTCTGGTAGTTCTGTATATGTTGTGAAGGTCGCGAACATTGCCAGGACAGCTAGCACCACTTCTGTTTTCAGCAAGAGACGAATACTGACAATCAAAAGACGCTATTTTCAATTACTGTAAAATATAAGATTCCTTGTGGCGTCCAAATTTTAAATAAGCGCCGCCCTCAAATAAGCGCCGCCCTCGAATAAGCGCCGCACTTGAAGCGCGAAAAATTAAATAAGCGCCGCGGCGCTTATTCGAGTAAATACGGTATACTAAGCTGCTAACCTCCTCGAGAGAATACGAGTTTCGCCTCACAATCTAATAGAGAGTCTCCAATAACACGGTAGGTTCCCACAACGACACATTTAACATTAGCCGGATTAGTGGCACTGGATCCGCACCCAGGAGGGGGGGGGGGGGGTACTCCGGGATCCAAGTGACGGGGCGGGATGTGCGAAGGATTTTTTTGGGGGTCGAAATTTTCGATTCCGGGATTTTTTTGGGTAGGAGAATTTGGCAGGTATTTTTTTGGGTGACTTGATTTAAATAGGGGATTTTTTTGGGTATTAAAATCAAACTAAAGTGCCTTGGCGCGGCCTTGGCAATTTACGGGGTAATTTGACTAGGGATTTTTTTGCTCGTTTTTTTTTTGGTCCAGGGATTTTTTTTTGGGTAATGTCGGGAGACTTAGGGATTTTTTTGGGTCCTGAGTTTTGCCTCCATTCGATCATCCCCGTCACTTTGATCCCGGAGTACCCCACCTCCCTGGGGATCCGCACGCTCCTCCAACAAGTGTGGCAAAACCACATGAAGCCATTGATCGTGAATTAAAGCACAATTCTACTAGTTTTCCAGCTAGGTATTTCGCAACCCAAAGTGTGCACAGCACAGTTGGAAGTTAATTTTAAAAACAAGACAACAACAGCAGTTTTCCAAGGGCAATATCATTTGTTCCCACAAACACGTGTACCGCAATATCGGGAAATTTGATACCAGGAAGTAGCGAACCGCTGTCACACATCCGGGTGATAAGAAAATATGTAACTTGCAAACGAACGCTTTGTACAAGCAACGGCAGCAACCGTGCTACAATTTCTCGTCAAAATACGCTCGGTTGAGGTAAGAAAACATGTTATTTAATTAGTGTACTATCCATTCTTCGAGTTTTACGAAATATTTTTATCGGTTGTGATCTATAAACTGATATTTTCGTTGCGTGCATTGTCCGATGTCGCCAAACGGCGAGGTAATTCAAAATAAACTTGTGCTAAAGATTCTCATTTGAGGCTTGATTTTGACTCTGAAACATAATAAATGAATTCTCTCGGCTATTTGGGAGACTAAAAATACTATTTGACGGGGGATAAGACCCAAATTCGAACTTTTCTAGATCAATGCGTGCGATAACAATCGCAACATGAAAGGTCAAACCGCCAAGTAATTAGCTCAAGTGTCATGTTTTCAAGCCGCTCTCGATTTTTTCCGTTTTATTTACCTAATCTAGTTTTTGGATAAAATCGAAGATGAAGTGATACCTTTATTCAGAAAAATAGTTTTGACAGCCTAATCCATGTACCAGATTGACTTTTCGGCTCACGAAGTTGACCTAAATTTAAGCGTGATGCAACATGGCCGAAGCGTATAATTTTGAAAATTTGATAAAAATTCAGATTTAAATTTTATTCGGATCTGAGAGCGTTAAATAACTGTTGAAAGATGATATTTTAATACTATGTACCAGCCTTTACTGCTACGGATCATATTTTTTTATGCTCGCCTTCGAAAAAAGTGGTATTTTAGAGCCGAATTTGGCGCTTCGAGCGGCCAAATCCGAAGAGTCGTCTCGACGAAAAAAATAAAAATCGAAACAATCTCAAAGATACATTTTTGAAACAAGTAAGTATAAGTCTTTATCCTGACAAAGTTTGAGAAAATCGATTTTATTTATCTTGCATATGTACAGGCGATTCTAAGAGCAGGACCCTCTTAAAAGCTTTAAAACAGCTTGGCAAAAACTACTATCTTCAAAAAGGAAAAAGACACAAATGTATATCTATAAAGAATCTAACGACGGAGTGGTTTTTCAAATGATACGTTGCGGTACAAAAGAAAGAAACAAAGCAACAAAAAAATATTCCAGCTTGAACTTCTGAGTGCTTGATACTGTGGGGAGAGAAACAACGGTCCTAATTCTATAAATATTTTTAAGTTACTCTTATGTGAGTTACTCTTATGTGAGTAACGCTTATGTGAGTTTTTGAAGAGCCCTTTTCTCTATCTTTCCCTTCAAGCATTTCTTTTTACGGTTAACAGAAAATGCGTTGGGGTTGCCAACATAGCTATTTCAAAATTATAATAACTGTTCAATTAAGGTGCTAAATAACCGTGCGAAATATTTTAGTGATTCAGGATTACTTCAGATAATTGATACCGTGGGAATTTAGGAAAACGCACAGATATAGAAATAAAATTTTTGAATAAGATAGGAAATCCTAAAATACAAGTAAAAAAATTATTTGATTCTTTTTGTTCATTTCTTTTAAAATGGAAAATTTTATTTTTGTGTTGTGCTGCATTAGTTTCGATTTGAGAAGTTTGAGTAAGAAATACAATACGGTATATGAATAAACGATAAGGTTATATTCTCTGTCCCTGTTGGGGACAGGAAATATTTCCTTTTGAAAATAGCACACCAAAATACTGTGTAAAGTGAATTGACGTACCCTTAGCCAAACATTTTTTGGTATTATATGAATATAATAAAATGTGAATCTACCCTCAGCTAATTTGAGATTTAAAGGTAGTAATTTACATGAAGTGGTTCTGGGATAATTCGTAAGAGAATCAGTAACTATTTGTTTGTATAAACTGTCTCCTGTTCGGATACCAGAGACTTCATAGCTCTGAATATTTTTACCAAATAACGCGCCCGCTGATTGGATATTTGCATCACCTGTTGGAACCCAGATACTTAATATTTCATTATAAAATTTGTACCACATAACGCGCCCTCTGATTGGTTGTGAGGTCGTTTCCCTCACAGTTATTACCTACTACTTTTATTTTGTTGGCTTTATTTTATAAAAGGAATAGATATAGAAAGTGGTGCACGTATCGACATAGCCTGGTGCAAACACGAGAAAATTTGGGAGAATTCAAAAGTACTCAATAAATAACTATTTTTAAAAACACGAAACAACTCATTTAGCCTTGTGAGGCTTTTTACATCAATAGTTTTAAACCTGACTTGAACACTCAAGTGCAGCATGCCAACACCTTTTTATTGTAATCTTTTGTTCTATTAGTAACTGTCTAAAGCTCACACCGTGAGTAATTGATGTGCCAGACAGTACCAGACAGTACCTGCCATGCACATTGTAACGGCTTTACCGTTTATCTTTTGTTATTGTAATTTTACTTTATATATATTTCTATTTTTGTATTTTGTAGCTTGGGTATATATATATCGCCTTAAGATTTCAAATTCTCAATAAACTGAAGATGGCATGAGTCATGACGAAACATGTCTTTAAAAAGTTCTTTCGTGTTTTTAAAATAGCTATTTTACTATTGCTAACAAGAAAATATGGATAAACTCTATAAATATGTAAGCCCTCGCTACTCGGTTTTGGTCGGTAATAGTGTAGTCTTTAAAGAGAGTTTTCTACAACTTGTCAAGGCTTAACAACCAAAGAAAACAAGTGAAGGCTGCATCAGTTTTGTCGGTTGCATCTTCGGTTTGGCAAACTTCGGCTAAGGATCTCATACCAATACCGGAAAATTAAATAACGATGTTTAGTTTTCGGATTTCAAATTTTACAACAAGTTTAAAAATAGCATACGAAACTAAGGCTGGCCCGATATACAAGCGCTTGGGACCCCAGCTTTTATAACTCAGTTTTTTACAGTTATTTTTTTTACAATTTTTTTATGGTTTTTTATGTGAACAGTGGAAAATTTCCTAAGCGGAGAAATTTACTGAAATCAAACGCATTTTTAAGCGAATTAAGTGCACACAAAATTGATATATCGTTACGAACTTGTGAATAAAATTCAAAGAGGTTCGAAACTTAGCCACTTTCCAACCTTACATTAAAGAATTAAAAGGCTATTGATGGTACGTAAGTTGCTGGGCAATAAACAAAAATAGGTCACCAAGGGTGACATGAGTCTAATGCCGTATGGCATAGTGATACAGATTGCGCGGTTTTCGTAAGCCGGTTAAAATTGGTTAGAGGTTTGTGTTCGGGAGTTTAATTTAAAATGCTTATAGCAAGCTAGGGGCATCGTGGATGATTATGGATGAAAACGAAACAGTCATAAATGTTATATGCTTCACAAAATTTAAAGTATGAACAGGAGTTGATGTTACTTCTTCCGTATTGTCCGTAAAAGCAGAAACGATTAAACATTTGGACAAGATTGCGTGACGATTTACAAAAAGCATGTTCATTACAACAAGGGTTGAAGAACTTCACATCGTTTTCTTTCAGATTTTTCACCATTTTGATGATGACTCTTGAAACAGATTTTGCAATAAAAGCACTTGAAATAGTGACTGTTACTCCATTGTACTGTAAGCACTTAGTGACAGATTTTCCTAAAAACGGGTGTAAATGCTCACGTCAATATAATGATGACCTTTTGAACGCTGGAAACTAGGCAATTATTATCGAGCTACCATACACAGGAGCGAAGACTGTTTATCATGATGTACAAATTTCGCGAATCATCACTTCCATATCAATGTAACCATTTTATGATTTTTCTAGCTGTAAGAAGAACTTAAGATCTTTGAGAGTCGTAAAAGCATGAAATTCGATTTCAGTGTATGGCAAATGCTGGGACAGTGTAATACTGCAAAGCGGCCAAACAAACGCATTTTGATTTAGTCGCGTAACTTGATTTACATTTATCCATGTACATCTTTTATTTTTGAAGGTTTTTGTTTGCACTGTAAAGAAAAAATTGGTCAAAATTCGAATGACTTAAATACAAAAACCGAGGTAAAGTTTTCTATTTTTTAAAACAAAATAAATATTTGGTCGCATTGTGTAAATAAACGCGAGTCGCCGTCGAAATATTTTTTCTCAAAGACGTCTTGCTTTTTAAGCAAGACGAAAACACAAGTGCTTAACTGAACTGAAAACGAAGATTTATTTTCACAAAAAGCTTACAAATGTCTTAACTGGAAAATTATTTCGTCCTGTTCAAGTGTTGAATAATCGTGACTTGAGAAAGAACTTTTAATTATGCGTGGGAACACGTGTCGCTGATTGGCTGTTTTTAATTGAAACTAATCGTGCGTGTCCGTACGGAGTCCGTTCTTGCAGCTGATCATTGTTTTCTACATTAAAGCGAACGATTATCGATCCCGAACCATTCCCTTGGGATTGCTAACAGCTTTTTTCATATAACAAAGAGTCTAATGCGCATGCGCAAAGCGCACGCAAGCATTAGACTCAAAAACGACGATGAAAAAAATTATTTCGTTGTTTCAGCTTATTATACATTCAAGACAAAATAACACAACTTAGAGGCGGAGAAACACAAGGCAATCTTAAAACAAGACTCAAGTAAAACGGAAATATCAACCAAGTCTTAAACTAATTTCAAATAATCATTTGTTATTTCCATCTCAGTGTATTGATATCAACTTCCTGCGGAGTCAAAAACTGATGCGTACAGACCTCATAGCATTTGCTAGAAAATATTTAATTTGCATAGTTTACAGTTTTTACAGCCAGAAAGACGTTTCTTGGCACATGAGCCTGAATTTTGAAAGTTAATCTTGAACATGACTAACTGGCGTATACGCGGAATAGGACCGATCTCGGATCAGACCTATTCTCCTTTAACAGTTTAATGGCAGTTTTGTATGGTGAATGAGATTATAGCGAATAGCTAAACAAACCTGGATTACCCTCAGATGACGGTTCATTTTACAAAAACAGTTGTCATAAAGACAAGAACCGGTGAGTCAACTGCGTATAAAGCTTTGAAATACAAATGAAGTAAGAGGTAAAATATAGAAATACTGCCTCTAACTTCCCTTGCAAAATATTAATTATGACAACAGAATGACAATGTTTTCATCCCGTTGCTGGTGTATTTTCTTTATTATTTTATTCTCGTAGATGTAAATAAACATTTCTGGTTGAACATAAATGGGTAAAATCTACGTCAAGGCAGGTCAGAAGTTGGACTCTTTGTTTCTCAAATAAACTTGAATTGCTCCTTTCTTGTTTTATGCATACCGAGCAAGCTATACCAATTTCCTGAACCGGAACTTATCAAAGAAATTTAAACCAATTTCATACAATAAGCAGATGAAAATAAATGTATGTTTGCGTTTTGCTGTGTTGATAACCCAACACCAAAATTAGAGTGAGCGTGTATTAGGTTGTTCTTATAGCTTCAATTCTGTGACGCTGGGTTGCCACAACCGATTTTACAGTTACAGCGTTAGTCAGAAGACCCTCAGAAGTGTATCACACGGAGAAAACAATTTATTTTTTTATCGATTCACTTGGGCAAAGAATTCTGCATGACGAGTGAGAATTGATGAATCAAATAAAACAAAGAAAGCCTTGGATCAATATATGAAATATTTTCCAATTTATATGGTGATACGGTGTGGTAATATATTACAAAGCAGCAATTTAAAGTGAAAGCCTCAATACTAGATTTTGTTTTCATGATAACCAAGAGTAAAAGGCAGATTTATTACTTATTTTCATACGACGTTTCACGATGAGGAATTCGAAAACGGAAACGAATCTTGCGTGTTTCGAACCAATTTCGTCAGGCTCCCCTTGCTAGAAATACATCATAAAACCTGATATGTGCGTGAAAAATAAACAAAAAAATAAACATTTGCTGTCCCAATCAGTTGTTATTTTAAATTGGAAAGCGTCATGAATACAAATCCAGTTGTTAATTAAAAGAACGAAACTTTGCAGTCTTTGTCTTTGTCTTTCTCAAGAGGGATTGCTTTTGGGAATTACCGTCGGTGGCGCATCCAAATACAACTTATTAGATTTTTAATTAGCACCGAAAGTCGAGGTCTGCATTCAATTTCATTTTCGAATTAAGTTGAATTATATACTGAGTTCTTTTACCAACTGAGCAAAGACAGTGCCCATCGGATATTAACAGGTTAGCTTTTTGTTTCAGGTATGTTATTACAATGAATGACAAAACTTCTCAATCCAGCTTCCCTTTTTAAAATTCACAGTATTGTACTCATAGAGGAAGTCAAACTGCAACCGCAAACCTGAAGCAGGAGATTTTTTGGCTGCAAAACTGAAAAGCAAACAAGAGCGAAATATCGACCAGTCCGGCTTTAAAGAGTTGATACGTATACCTGTGTACAAAACATTGTGCATTAAGTCATGAAACGCCTACTGAAGTAAATGACGTACACAGGCGAAGGCGAGATGGTAAGTGAGGATCACATTCAAAGAATGAGCTGCGCTGCCATGCCTTTTAAGTCTCTTTATTTAGTATTGTTTTGTTTAAGATTACTATATGACACGTTAGTGCAAGATCAATTTTCAGGAGCCGGTTAAGTTGGTTTTGTTTGGCGTATGGGAGTAAACCAGTTTACAAACGTTCGTCACTGTAAGGCAGGTATTTTTTATGCTATTTCAGGCAAGAAAAAAGCTGAACCTTGAAGCCTGATACCCAACCGGAAAAAAATTGTATTTTCTCAGTAAAAGTTTCCTTTGGACTACATATCACTGTTCATGGTCAGTATTCGGGTTATATTATCGAGTTAATTCATAGGTCAGGGCCAAATCGAAAACTTATTCGTTATAAGCACGCATTCGTTCCATCACTAAATTAATTCGTTACAGTAAACTTCTTTCGTAAAATACAGTTGATGATTAATGCCCAGTAATAGGTGTCAGTTTCGAACCGAAAAGCTTTTCTCGATGTATGGGATTACACTTGTGATAATAAGTTTTTTTGGCTCTCTAGACTATTTCTGCAATGTCTCTATAGCACTTCAACTCTGGGGGAAACACACGCTAGCTGCGGGAAGGCCAGGATCTGTTACAGAATCTTATTCGAAGACAACTAAACAGGCAGACTTGAATCCAAATAAGGTTTAATCCAAAAAATACCACCGCAGTAAATAACGGGATGTTCGTCTAACCGGCGTCCCACCACCGGGGGAGTAACCCAAGGAATTAAGTGCAGTTCTACTTAAGCGGAAAATGGAATGTTAACACATTAGGTAATGTCATAAAATAATCTAATTAAGAATTATCCAAAACGTTTCACAAAGGCCTATTGGCTATAACGGAATTTCACTTTTACAAAATTAATCACTTTCAAAGCAGTGCAGGTAGATAACAGTTATACAAAAGGCTAGTGCGGGTTCCGTTACACTTCAACGCTAATTTCAGTTATGATCTTCAACAAAACAACAGGTGCTTGCTACGGTTAATGAACTGGAACATTAACCTGCTATTTCAAAACCAAAACAATAACTTCTATGTTGGAATTTTCTATTCTTTATCAGCGAATGCGAATAAATAAAATCAATCTAAATCAACGTAATTTCTCTCCTCACACACTGTTTTCTATCTACTCAGAAAGGACGAGATCTTACTGCATACTTTCGATCCTATATCTCACTTCTGATTTCTTAATCCCTCCAAGCTTTATGAACTGATAGGCACAACTTACAGATAATGAACTTGAAACTCACAGCCACAACATCGATCTCCTGAGGATTGTTTACAAACTACCAGCTAAAATTGGTAGCGCAATACTGTAAGAAATATAGGAGACACAAGGTTTCGATGAAGCTTAAAATATTTTTACTGATGTTCAGCTACCCATTGTCTCTATTCCTATTGGTTAATAAAATAGAGCTCGTGAATGATAACACTTGCACGCGTCCAAATGCACGCGTCCAGTCGCACGCGTCCAGTTGCACGCGTAATGCATGCCTACTGGCGTGATCATGTCAAGTAACTAACATCCGAACCTAAATCTTACAAAAATAAAAACGATTTGGTTTTATTGCTTGCAACTTAATTTATATTGTTGATTACATTTCCTTTATAAAAACTCGGTCTATTAAACCCTCCCTGCTGTATGTATATAAAAATAATAATTTACAAATTTTATTTAAATTTTTTATGATGGCTAGAATCAGATCAAGATCGATTTTAAGCATTACTGGACACTTACATTTAACACTTATCTCGACCTTGGCTAGTTACTGATGTCACAAAAGCCTACGTGCCTATCACTAGCTGACCTTGTTTGTTCTACAGGAGTTGATTTTCATTTCAAAATGCATGTCATGAAGCAAAAATAATTTTACAATTACCATGATTTTGACTTCAGCTAAGATCTTGTCCTTGATAAGTCACTAGTCTTGCAGAAGACAAAATCAGTACATATTACCAGAAACTTTGCTTTTCAAGGACCCATTAAGACCCTTGTATAACTTTTACACTGAAAAGACCATGAGCAAAGAGGTCTTCTTCAAATGCTTAATTATCAAAATGGCGTATTGGTAATTCTAAATTTTCTTGGCCTCACTCGGTCTTGAAAAGGCCTTGCTTTTTAAAGCTATTTCTGTGTAAAATTTGCTGTCACTTTAATATTTAACTAAAAACGCAATCTTCGCCTGCTGTTTTTGCTTGTGGTTTTGAGATAGATTTGCATCCATTTAAAATTTTCAGAAGGTAAACGTGGATAGCAATTAAGCAAATAGAAAGAAACTGTAAACGTCAGAAATAAATTTAAGGTACGTGATGATATACACAGCTGACAAGTCAAACTGTCAGTTTTTAGCATTTATAAAATTAGGCCTGTCAAAACTGCAACTCAAAATACGTGCCTTGAGTAGGCAAGATATATAGCGTTATTTCATTTGCTCTGGCCATATTCAATACTTAAACGCAGACAAAAGGTTTCGGCGGGAGTACATTGTCTTAAAACCGATTTTTTATTGTTAGTTAAATTAGCATGTGAAAAACCGAAGCTCATTGGCAAAAAAGTGAGGCTGAATTGAAAGGAAGTTCGGACTAATTTGCAGTTGATTTTCACCGTTAAACCACCAATCGAGGTTTTTCATCTGGTAGACTCGGCACGACTTTCTTCTCAGCTTCCAGAGATACGCTGCCGTCCCGCTTAAATTGCAGCTTATAAACAGATAATCCTGACAGACCTGTATCGCTTCAAGAAGGTAAAACACTGAGATTGTTTTTGGTAAAGAAATAGAGATTTAATTGAGCGGTTGCAACTATATGATTTACAAGGAAACAAGTTTTCCATGTTAACAATTTTTTCAAAAACGGTGAAAATTATTGCGGGAAGATTTCTGTACTTTTAGAAAGTGTTAAATTTATGATAAACTTCCAGTTCGTAAAGGTTTAAGATTTCCAGTGGTCTATTATCATTTAAAGTAAAACAAAAGAAACAAAAAACCACAAAGCAAATATCGTATAAAATCGACAAAAAATAATGATAAGGCATTGTAAATTGGAGATCAGTATAAAGGGATGTAGTTGAGTTTCCATTGAACTGGACATGTTCTAGTTAGGACAACGAATTTATCTTTTTTTGCGCGCTTACCAATGGAAATGAAAACTAATTCCATGTGGTTTTGGAAGGCACATTGTTGAAGTCTGACTTGGCACGAAGGGAGTTAAGATTATCAGTTATTTTACGCAAGTTACTCAATTATTTTTCGTAAAAGTAGGTCAGTCCGGAGCATTTCGCATCTGACATAGTTAACCTTGTTTGAATAAACCAGTTGTTTAAACTAAACACCATTTTAACATTGAATGTAAGAACTGAGATTCATTTTAGTTTGTGGCTGATTTTCGGTGTTTTCTTTCATATAAGTTTAATATTGTCTTCCGTAAAGAAAGCACGTACATAGCCTTCCTTTATGAAAATATCAATTTTACATGTTGACCAAAGGAAAACAAATTATGTGTTGTGAAGTCTGTAGATCAAAGGGAACCCGAAATCAATATGTAAAAATGAAATCGTTATCGGTTCCGTTCTGAGGTAGCCATTCGCATGCTCTCACTGAGATCAAAGTGGGAAACCCAAATTTAATAACATGTCGGCTTTTTAGTAAAAAACCTAATGCTGACATGGTCAACCGTTTTATTACTTTGTTATTGCTTTTTACATCTCTTTTTTTCTGCTTCTTCTCGCTTATAATGTTCTGCCTTTAAAAACTATTTCCTTGTTTTGCCCTTTGAAAAAATACTCACTGCATTTTTTGAAAAAGTTTTACAAATTTAACATGCTTTTTTATGTATCAAGGACTGTCAACAAAAGTTGGCTGAGTAATTTAACAGCTATTTCAGTTTACTACTTTTGTTTTCAATATACGCTGTCAATCGTAATTGAAATTGTAGCTATGTTAACGCAAAGCAGCTGATAACATTGCCTGCAACTGTTCGAATTGCGTACATGTATACACTGTACACTTAACAATTTAGACTACGTACGAACCCACCCAAAAACGAAGCGCAGCGAGTTATCCCGCTCACAGAAAACGTAGTCTAATTGTTTTTGTAGACGCTCTAAAGAATTGCATTAATCTACAATTTTGTGTATTTTATACCAAAAACAACGTAACTATATTCCTTAAAAAAGCAACAAGCGTGCGATCATGTTCCATTTACCTACTAGAAGATGGTTTTCCATGTTCTACGTTTTTTTAAAAAAAAAAAACCCCAAAAAAACCAAAAAACACCTAATTTCTACAAAGAAATAAGTAGAAACTCGATCGTGATCTATTGAAAATCCGCAAATCTGATTGGTTCTCCCACTATTCAGTTTCTATTCGCTGATTTATAACACATGATCGAGGGCGCGTTACTCTTTAAAAAGACAATAATTCTCGATTTTCGGCTTAAAAGTGCATAAAATTGTAAGTTTTCGACTGCAATCATTTGGAGTGTCCGTACTAAAGCAATTAGGCTACTTGCCCACGTTTTCTATGCCATTTGGGCGATAGTCAACGAGGCGCAGGAAACTCGTGCTCGTAGTCTAATTGTTAAATAGAAAACAGCAAGAGAACCAACCAGATTCGAGAATTTCCAGTAAAACACGGTTTTAATGTCTACAGGTCTAAGTAAAGTTTATGCCTTCATTGAAATGCCACGTTTGCCCAGAAATTACTGATTTGTTTAACAATTACCAGGAACTAATTTCTTCTTAGAATTCATCAATACAATACCAGCAAGTCTTTGAGAATACAGAAACTGGTCACAAAAGTGAAAATGTCTTGATATGTGATCAAACTTTCTTAAACCTATGCTTTGAAAATGTACAAGGACCAGTAAGAATAAATTGTTGTTGTAATGGATCGAAGTACGCAATTTGAATGTCGCGCCGCGGTTAGAATCTAGGGCCTCTCGAGGGCATGCTTCCTCGGGACAAGTGCTTTAAAGGGTCATTGGACATGTTGGAAACTCGGAACGGCAATTTAGCATCACGTCTATTTGCATTTATTTACTTGTTTTTTAGTTTTATCAGTTTTGCATTTACCTGCTTGGAAAATAAGGGCGACAAAGGGTAGCTTAGATATATATGTGATTAAAGTTAAGTGGGAAGTAGGGTAGAAGGTTTACCACAATTTCGCGATTTATGCTTTAATGCATTTGTTTCTTCTTCCAAGTCAAGTATACATTGTACTGAGAAACCAAAACTTTAGTCTTTCATAATAAATACCTTTTTCTGGCGCTGGTTATAGCTCAGAGGAAATTGTCTGATTGTAGATAAGCCTATTTTTTGAAGGTCCAATAATGCTTATTTTTGGTTTAATAAAAAAAAACTGTTCCAGCGCTACTCGTGAAGCACGCGCCATTAAATCTTTAAGCCTGATCACCGTTCGATCAATATATTTGTCTTTTAACTCGCCTTTTTTAGTAAAATGTCTTTCATGTAAATAACTATTCTTACTTTTCTCGTTAAAGCTGTGAGATAAGATGAGACAATCTCCGCTTTTTTTCTTTAAAGTCGATTGTTCAATTCCTCTGGCTAACGTAATTGATTATGGATAGGTTGAATACACGTTTATTGATGTCAAAAAAAAAAAGAAAATTTTCGCACGTACAGGTCCTTGAAAAACTCCCCCAAATCTTTCAGAAGCACGTTTATTGCATTTTCCTTAGAACTCGCTATAAGTCCTTTCCTCCGCGTTTGTCACTGGGTGATCTCTGCTGACAATCAATTAAAGGAGCATTTGGCAGTACCACTGAGTGTCTTAATGTAATTTCAGTTTTTGTCCACTTTGGAGTCAGAAAGTCCATATCAGGCATAAAAATAGCAAAGATCCCCGTTGAGCCCCGCTTTGCCGTGCTAGTTCGTACATAGTGCGTCTCCGTCTTTGTTCAATAATAAACAAAGCCAGTTTTTCTTATCATCAGTTCCATTAACTTGGATGCAAGTTAAAATAATATATTATGTTAGAGGAAAGCAATTTACTCGCTCAAGAAGTCATTGCTGTTCATATCATTCTTTTAATTATTCTGATCTCGTATACAATTCTACAGATAATAACTTTTGCTCTTTAAAAAAGAGCCTATCTTTACAAAATATTACTGACAACAATTAAGTGTCAACAATTGCGCGAATTGTCTTGGTAATGGTTGATGTCTTAGCGCCTATTCTAATACCTTTTTGTAATAAAATTATAAGGCCTTTCGACCTAAACATAACTGTTTTATTTTTAAAAGACCGACATCTAGTACTACATCTGTCAAACTGAGGAAACGAACCATCGGCAAAAACGAAATTTGGAGAAAAACATCCCTAACAAAAGATAAACGTAGCCTGTTTCTGAGAACCTTCGTTAACTTTCCAGCTACAAAGCTGACAATTCTTTAAGCGGAATGAATAATAATAATAATAATAATAATAATAATAATAATTTATTTCTCGCGCATTACATGAAAATCTCAATGCTCTTACAAGTAATAAAAATATTTAAAATAAATAGGATGATATAATACTAAATCATAAAATTTAAAATTCATTTATTAAAAATACTAAAAATAAAAAATAAAGTTCACTATAAAATTATAAATAATAAAAATAAAAATTAAAAAAATGAAGGTGGGTTAGTAAATAATCTATGTACGTGGCGTAATCTTTAGAAACGTTTTTATTCTCGCGTTGAAACGATAATGATTATTAACACACGGTTTTGCAAATACTATACTCTCTCGTTTAGTTCATTAAGCTTTATTTCGATAAAACAGAACCTCTTGCTTAATGCTTTTACAATGTTGGGCTTCATGATCTATTATCAGTTAACTTATGTTAGACTTTGAATTTCCAGCCCTGATAACCACGGTGATGGTCAAATATATATTCAGCTGACCTTTCTTGGAAGTAAACGTAAGACGTTAAAACTGGTGACATTCGATTTTCAACATCAGCGTCACAAATCGAGGAATATATTCAAATTTCTGACGAAATGTCACAAGAATTTTTTACATCTCTGTAGGTTATAGGCAAGCATAAACAGGGAAAACAAATTATTAAATTGAAGTAAGGCGGTATATTTGCCATTTTATGCTTAATAGCATAATTTATCGATTACTGTACTGCCGACTGCTGACTCGAGCCTTTCTTTAGTATTCCTAACTGGCCGAATCACAGGAGATTTCGATGAT
This sequence comes from Oculina patagonica, assembly GCF_052425735.1. Taxonomy (NCBI): domain Eukaryota; kingdom Metazoa; phylum Cnidaria; class Anthozoa; order Scleractinia; family Oculinidae; genus Oculina; species Oculina patagonica. The sequence goes on along the minus strand of NC_135758.1, from coordinate 30,684,944 downwards.
TACAATGCTTCAATTTATTAAATTTTGTCTTATCAACAACACAGCATTAAAACTTAGTTTTTTATAGCATGACTGACAATAAGGAATTATCTTATCTGAGACCAAAAATTGCGAGGTTTTATCTTCCCGGCAAGCCTTTTTTAAAAGCAAATATTTGAACGCCAAGTCAACCCATCACGTACAGCATCTAGGCAGCTACTTCCTTTGTGAAATACTTACATATAATAATTAGCAAATTTCGCATCAGTAGCCTGATGTAACGTAAAACTGACAAACTGAACGTGCTAAAAGGTGATGCGTTTATAAGTACAAATTTACGATAACGAGGGAAGCAGAAATATGCCATCCGGCTCGACTAGGTAAATAGCGTTAAGCTGATTATTCATTCCCCTCACGGTTCGGGAAATAATTACGATTGTGTAGAAAGGGTCGTAAAAAGTAATTTTTCCGGGAATTTCACGATTCAGAGATAAAATAATATTTTATTACAGTTGTATAAATTGAACTAATGGACAATAAGGGAAGCAATCGTTGCATGAACTATTTTTAACCTCAACTATCATTTATATGCAAGCAACTAGAGCTCACTGAGCTTGGAAGGAGCTTATTCACGACATTGAATTATATAGCTAATCGTACAAATGTTTTTTCCTCCTCAGAATAACTCGTCATCTGGATAGAAACTGAACATGACAAACTCGTCATTTTTGCTGAACTTGACGTCATGTTATTCCACGAGCGTCTCAACCGCCTCGACCGAAGATGAAACTATTGAATTGTCCTATGCTGTCATTTTGTGCACTGTACTGGGCCTGGCAAGTGTTTTGGGAACTGTTGGAAACTCCTTAGTTCTCTTATCCATTATCAAGTTTGACAACTTGAGGGCAATCCCAGACTTGTTTATTTTCAGTCTGTCTTTGTCTGACATCCTGGTAACAGCAATTTACCAGCCTTTGAAAGCTTACAGGTTCGCACATTGGCAACAAGCCTCCACAGATGTTGAACTTATGACGATATCAAGTTTTCTCGGACATTTCTCGTTAATTGCCTCCATTACAAACATGTTTGGCGTGACTGTGGAACGCCTGGTTTCCATTCGATTTCCCCTGAAATACGATTTGTTGGTGACAAAATGCCGTGCTGTAGTCACTGTGATCTGCATCTGGATCTTTTCAATTTCCTATGGTGCCATTTGGTCCAGAGGACTTCTTCCCGAACAATACCTGGCCATTTATTTCATTCTGGTCCTCGCTGGAACAGTGTCAATTTACTTTTATATATTCCTTGTCGCGAAACGACTCGAGGGCTCGGTGACCCAAGCACATGCCGATTCAACTGATGTTGAAAGGCCTAATATAAATAGAGAAAGAAAAGCAGCAAAAACTATCGCGATCATTCTAGGAGTAGCAGTTATTTGTTGGCTCCCGCTTCTGATTGTTCCAAACGCACTCGCCAATCATGTAGATCGTGCAAGTTTCTTGAAGGTTTTCTTTCCACTCCACGTCTTGTCAGTTTGCAACTCTTCTATCAATCCTTATATTTACTGTGTAAGGAGTCGTAGGTATTCCGTGGCGTTTGTTAAGTTGCTTGGACTAAACAGGTTTGGCAAGGTACAAGCAACTGCTGCAGTTACTCCTGCTTATTCATTGCGTAATCCAGCAATGAGTGTAGACGACGCTCCTAAGGAGATTCAATCACCACAACGTGAAATCAACGACGTCATTCTTTGACAATGACACGAGGTCGTGGTTAAGCAACTGGCAGTTTCAGGACATTTCAGTAGACAAATTTTTATATCGTTATTCAGTTATAACTCAAGATTGTACAAGTTGATATTGCGTGTTACAAGGAAGTACAGAGTCATACTCCGTTTTAAGGATTCAGGCATGATTGTTTGAATTCGAACTTACCATAACGTTAACATTAACATTAGAATAAGTCCCTCTGTCGGTTATGGAAAGCCATAACTGCCTTATGTGATCATCAATTATTACGTTTTGACGTTTTGTCATTATTTGATTTAATTTCATCATGATGTATTTGTGATACATCGTTATGCGGTGCAGGTTTTGGCATTATGTTTTGTGGTTTTGTCATTACGTGATGTGGTTTGATCATTATGTTATGTTATGTGGGGGCTTCGTTATATGAAGTCGTGTGATCATTATTTGTTGAATAATAATTAAAAACCTTCATAACATAATGCCAAAACCTCACTACATAACGATGTATCGAAAATGTATCAGGACAAAACTACATCAAGTAATGACAAAACGTCAAAACATAATGATTAATGATCACATAAGGCAGTTATATTCAATAGTACTTCGCAGGGATGTTGCTTTGGATACATTTTAAGAGCAGGAATTGCCAAAAACCGCAATGGACGAAACTCAAATTTTTGACCATTATAATGAAGCTATTGAGCAGTATTTTATTTTGTGTTGTTTGTCTTCTTTAATATTTTGCAGAATGAGATATGAGTTTTGTCTTAATTTCCAATTAGCACTGTTGGGAGTGAGCCAGTGATAAAGTTCTATTAAGCAAAATTACAGATTGTAAATATATGTATCATCTAAAATAAAAGAGATGGCCCGATTATGTAGTGCTAGTGGCTCAAACGAGAGGGACGGAAACATATTGGTTAATGGCATTTTCACCTTCACTTGCTCACTTAGTGACTTTACAGCCGGGGATATGCTCAGATAGAACTGAAAGCAAAATTGCCTTGAAACTTACAGTTGAGGCCATAGTATTTAGAAAACTTCATTTATACCTCAGGTATATTTTATTATTTTATTTTAGGTTTGGTTCAAACACCAAAACAACAAGATTTATGATTACCGAGTAATCTGTACTTGACAAGATAGTCTTAACAAAATACGTAAACTTAAACACGTTGATAGCAAATTCAATAATAAGTTATTGGCTGTTAAATAAATACGACAAAAGTATACGAAATAGCCCCTATTATAATTTTCAATACCTATGCTAAATACGTCTTTTTTGTAGTAAGCATTTGAATGTGATAAAAGCCGCGATAGCTTCAATTTGTTTTGTTGCCATGAATTCAAAGTGTAAATATTTACAACTGTTTTTACATAAAAGTCGTAGTTTGCAACTTGACTTTTTTGAAAAATTTAAAGAAGATAGGAATATCCCTTACAGGAAAGGAACTAAGCAGGTAGAAACAAAGAAAATCTAGTAGCGTGTTATTGTTCAATTTTACTTATATTGAACCAGGGCTTCCTTCCTTTGTACTCTATCACGGTCCCGGAGGGGGGGGGGGGCACTCAAAAAAGTTTTATACGGGGAGGCTCCGCCCCGAGCTCTAACCCCTTACCCTTTTATATACCATTTTGACAGAAATTGTACCCCTTTCGTATACCTTTTACTGAAAAAGGGTTCCCCTTACATATACCTAAAAGACATGGCATAGACTTCGAACAGGACGTTTTCTTGTCATTTTCACGTAGCGCTTAAATAGATTAAAATAATGCAGCCGTAAATTGCGTCTGTTCGAAATATTTTAATTAAAGGCCCTTTTAAATACCTAAATGACAGATTTCCATACCCTTTAGTATACCAAAACTTGTAAAATCCCTACCCTTTCATATACCTTAAGCCTGAAAAAGGTACCCCTTTCGGGCGGAGCCTCCCCGTATAGGCCATTATAGGGAGTACCCCCCCCCCCGGGATCACGGTTAACCGAATATGTTGAAGAACGGCTTTTAGTTAAAAAATTTTTAGGTCTCACCGATAATGTCATTCGTATTTTTTGTTTATTGATGAAAGGAGAAAAAATTAAGAAATCAGTGATTAGTGTTTTGCCTTTTAAATTTGCATGCATGTTCACTGTTAGTGCAGTGTCAGCAAGATTTTATACAAAGTCAGTAACTTTCTCGTCTCGACTTTAGGCTGCAGAATTCTACATATAACTATAACTCCAAAACTTTTCACATGTTTTGCACCGAAGGATAGGCAAGTTATTGTCTAGCCTTGAAAATACATCAAGCGCATATAAATTATAATTAGGTACGAATCGTCGAAACCGAAGCTCGTAGGTAACACAAGCAGGAAACAAAGTTGATAAGGAGAATAAAAAATAGCTTCGTTGATTGCAGAATCATTGTTCCAGTTTTAATCCAACAAAAAGATTATATTAACAGCAAGAGCAAAAACCTCTGATCGTTGCCTTAACTGCTTGTCTCACTTCCCGGATCTTCCAACAATAAATGATCGGGTTCAGCGAGGAATTGAGAAAAACTAGAGTTGCGGTGGCTCCCTCCGCGAGCACGGTAGACCTACTCTCACCATGGATAATTTCTACAACTGCCGCAGAGGTAAATGGAAGATAAAGTATTATCCCTGCAAGGTAAACCCACAGTGAACTAGACACGGTCTTTTTATACCTTAATATGTGCCACTGATCACAAACGTTAACTTGATCTGGTCCAGATTGAGGCAGAACACGAGCTAGCCGATGACGTAAAGTAACATATATTTTCATGTAACAAAACGATGATGCTAAAAGACATAGGAGTACGCTTATACCCAAAGCAATCAGGAAAATGCGTTCAGTCCAAAAGTACAACATACCATGTGAAGCTGCAACTAGCCACAGGATAATAATAACTCCCCGAACTCGCGCCAGGGTTACAACTTGTCTGTATCTCAGTCCCAATAGCAGCGCGAGAAGTCTGTCCACACTTATTGCAGTCAGTGTGTAAAGAGAAATACCACAAAGAACAGCACTACTGATATATATAACACTCTCAGCTATTTGACAATTGCTCAACCAAGTTTGTGTGGCTGCGGAAATATGGAAGATGACAAAACATGGCTGTGAAATAAGGCCAACGCATAGATCTGTGGATGCCAGAGAACTAAACAACAGCTTCGATGGTGGACGAAGATGACAATTCTTGTGAAGGGCAACTAAGATCAGAATGTTTCCCAGAGTAGCAGTGATGCATAAAGCTGAATTTATAGAAATGACGAGATATAGAGTCCAAGTAAGTCGCAGATCTTCTTTAAAGTCAGAGTACAAAAAGCACGTGGAAACTGTTTCTAAGTTGATATTTTCCATTTAGAGATTGCTGAAAAACGGTCAAATTTTCCGGTCGATCTAACTCCTTGCCCTTACAATGGGACTATGCGAGGATTAATGTGACAGGTACAAAAAATGGACTGAGCTAAAAGAACAGTAATTTAAGCTTACCTTATCTCGTGACATTTACTGGCCATTAGATATTTTTTATTACTAATATGGACCTAAAATTACCGGGGAAAAAAGTGATAAATATTTGTTATCGACATGAAACATTCATTTCCATAAATAAATTATCTCATGAAACTAGCACCACTTAGTTAGCCTTGCTCGTTTTTTATATGTGGGAACAATGTGGAAGCGGAGTAAAGAAGAAAACACACAATAAGGGCCATTTTGCTTTGCCTGGCATGAAAAACAATCACTGATTAGGCTCACTTGAGCTTAAAGTCACTTTTCGTGTCCAGTGCGTATTGGTCAACATGGATTTCTTGTAAACCTTTTAAGTTTATTGATATCCATCTTTATGGCTCAAGTGTGCTTTTCTTTAGCTTGGAAGGAATAGAGGTTCACAGTATTAACTTTGACAGATAGAAGACCGTTTAATGATAAAGCCCCATATTAGTCGTTTGTTGAAAGAAAAGAAACTTTTGAGTTGAGCATAGTCTGGGACGCTTCTTTTTTCCTTATTTCTTATTACTAAAGCCAGTCTGAGATAAATATTTCTTGTCTGAGTAGAACATTCATTTCCGCGTTAACCTAGAGATAAATTTTATTACAGAATGGCTTTGCCCTGAACATCTTTTAGCTGAAATATCACTAAAACAATATTGAAGTTCAATAAATCAGCAAAATTAGTAGCTTCTTCATTCCCTACATCTCCTTTTCCAATTTCCTTCCGTTTGATTATATAATCAGGGCTTAATGAACTGGAACGCAGCAGAGAAGGCGGCAGCAAATAGAGTTCGGTGGCGAAGCATTGTTGACGCTCTTTGCTCCACCAGGAGCCTAAAGGAATAAGTCAGTAAGTCAGTTAATGAAGTGGTTAAATTTCATCTCTTTCAAAAACATCTTAGGACAGCCGATAAAATGGTATCGCTGACCTATTGTTCCAATTTTAATCCAGAAAGAAATTTATATTAACAGCAAGAGCAAAAACGTCGGATCGTCGCCTTTACTGCCTGTCTCACTTCCCTGATCTTCCAGTAATAAATGATCGGGTTCAGCGAGGAATTGAGAAAAACTAGAGTTGCAGTGATTCCCTCTGCAAACACAGTAGACCTACTCTCACCATATGCATGGATAGTTCTTACAGCTGCCACAGAGGTAAATGGAAGATAAAGTATCATCCCTGCAAGGAAAACCCAAAGTGAACTAGACACCGTCTTTTTATACCTTAATATTTGGCACTGATTACAGACGTTAAGTTGATCTGGTCCAGATTGATGCAGAACCCTAGTTTGTCGATAACGTAAAGTGAAATATATTTTCATGTAGCAAAACGATGATGCTACAAGACATAGAAGTACATTTATACCCGAAGCAATCAGGAAAATGCGTACAGTCCAAAAGTACAACATACCATGTGAAGCCACAACCAACCACGAGATAATAATAACTCGCCGAACTCGCACCAGGGTTACAACTTGTCTGTATCTTAGTCCCAATAGCAGAGCGAGAAGTCTGTCCACACTTATTGCGGTCAGTGTGTAAAGAGAAATACCACAAAGGACAACACTACTGATATGTACCATACCTTCAATTATTTGACAATTGCCAAACCTAGTTTGTCTGGCTGCTGAAATAAGGAAGAGGACAAAACATGGCTGTGAAATAAGGCCAACACAGAGATCAGTCGATGCCAAAGAACTAAACAACAACTTCGATGGTGGGCGAAGATGGCAGTCCTTTTGAAGGGCAACTAAGATCAGCAAGTTTCCCAATGTAGCAGTGATACATAAAGCTGCATTTATAGAAATGACGGGATATATATTCCATGTATGTCGGGGATCTTCTTTAAAATCAACGTACAAAGAGCATTTAGAATCCCTTTCTAAGCTGATATTTTCCATTAAGAGATTGTGAAAAGTTTTCTTGTCGATGTAACTACTCGCCCCCACAAAGTACTATTTGATGCTTAACGTAATAGATGCACAAACTAACTGAACTGGATGAAAAGGAATTTAAGTTCACCTTATCGCGTGACAATTAATGGCCATTAGATATTTTTTTATTACTAATATGAACCTCTAATTACCGGAAAAAACAGTGATAAATATTTGTTATCGACATGAAACATTCATTTCCATAAATAAATTATCTCATGAAACTTGCACCACTTAGTTGACCTTGCTCGTTTTTTTTATATGTGCATGGGAACAATGTTGAAGTGGAATGAAAACCAACACACACAATAAGGGCCTTTTTTTCTTTTTGCGTGGTATGGTAAACAATCACTGATTGAGCTCACTTAAGCTTTATGTCCCTTTCGTGTCCAGTGCGTATGGGTCAATATGGATTTCTTGTAAGCCTTTAAGTTTATTGATATCCATCTTTATGGTTCAAGTGTTCTTTTCTTTAACTTGGATGGAATTTAGGTTCAGAGTATTAACTTTGACAAATAGAAGACTGTTAAATGACAAAGCCCGAGATTAGTGGCTTGGTGAAAGATAAGAAACTCTTGAGTTGGGCATAGTCGTAAGATTTACCAGCTGTGACACCTTTTTTCCCTTATTTGTAATCACTAAAGCCAGATAAATATTTCTTATCTGAGTAGAACATTCATTTCCGCGTAAACTTAGAGATAAATTTTATTACAGAATGGCTTTGCCCTGAACATCTTTTAGCTGTAATATCACTAACACAATATTGTAGTTCAATAAATCAGCAAAATTAATAGCTTTTTCATTCCCTACATCTCCTTTTCCCTTCCCGTTTCGTACCTTCTTTCCTACTGTTTCCGTATCCTTCGGTTTTTTCTAAGTTTTTGATTATATAATCACTGCTTAATAAAGTCGTTTTACTTCATGTCCTTTAAAAACATCTTAGGCATTGTTGAACCACTGTTCCAGTTTTAATCCGGCAAAGAAATTTTTATTAACAGCAAGAGCAAAAACGTCGGATCGTCGCCTTAACTGCTTGTCTCACTTCCCGGATCTTCCAACAATAAATGATCGGGTTCAGCGAGGAATTGAGAAAAACCAAAGTTGCAGTGATCCCCTCTGCAATTACAGTAGACCTACTTTTCTCACCACTGATAGTCCTTACAACCGCCACAGAAGTAAATGGAAGATAAAGTATCATCCCTGCAAGGAAAACCCAAAGTGAACTAGACACGGTCTTTTTATACCTTAATATGTGCCACTGATTACAGACGTTAAGTTGATCTGGTCCAGATTGATGCAGAACCCGAGCTTGCCGATAACGTAAAGTGAAATATATTTTCAAGTAGCAAAACGATGATGCTACAAGACATAGAAGTACATTTATACCCGAAGCAATCAGAAAAATGCGTACAGTCCAAAAGTACAACATACCATGTAAAGCCACAACCAACCACGAGATAATAATAACTCGCCGAACTCGCACCAGGGTAACAACTTGTCTGTATCTCAGTCCCAATAGCAGAGCGAGAAGTCTGTCCACACTTATTGCGGTCAGTGTGTAAAGAGAAATACCACAAAGAACAGCACTAGTGATATGTACTATACCCTCAGCTATTTCACAACTGCTTAACCAACTTTGCCTGGCTGCAGAAATAAGGAAGAGGACAAAACATGGCTGTGAAATAAGGCCAACGCAGAGATCTGTGGATGCCAGAGAACGGAACAACAGCTTTGCTGGTGGACGCAGATGGCAGTCCTTCTGAAGGGCAACTAAGATCAGAATGTTTCCCAGGGTAGCAGTGATACATAAAGCTGCATTTATAGAAATGATGGGATATATAGGCCAGGTAAGTCGGAGATCTTCTATCAAATCAACGTATAAAGAGCATTTGGAATCCCTTTCTAGGGTGATGTTTTCCATTTAGAGATTGCGAACAAAAAAGTCAAATTTTCTGGTCGATGCAACTTTTCGCCTCCACAAAAGACGACTATGTGAGGTTCAACGTGAGAGGGGCAAAACATGAACTGAGCTAAAAGAAAAGGAATTTAAGTTCATCTTGTCGCGTGACATAAATTTCTTATTACCAATATGGACCTCAAATTACCGGAAGAAAGAGTGATAAATATTTGTAATCTCCATGAAACATTCATTTCCATAAATCAATTATCTCATGAAACTAGTACCATTAGTTGGTCGTGCTCATTTTCTGTATGTGGAAACAATGCTGAAGTGGAGTGAAGACCAAAAAGCACACACAAGGGCCTTTTTTTTTTACTTTGCCTGGCATGGCAAACAGTTGACTGATTGGGTTTACATAAGCTTTAAGCCACTTTTCGTGTCCAGTAGGTATAGGTCAACATGGACATCTTGTAAACCTTTTAAGTTAAATGATATCCATCTTTATGGCTTAAGTGTACAGTTTCCTTTAGCATGGAAGAAATTGAGGATCACGGTATTAAGTTTGACGACCAGATACCGGTAAAATGGCAAAGCCATTAGTGGATGGATGGGGGAAAATAAATTTTAAGATGAGCATTGTCGTAAACGTGAAATTCACCGGTTCTAATTTTTATGCACATATTTAACATTTCTAATTGCGAAAGCCAGATTAACATTTCTTATCTGAGTACAAAATTTATTTCCGCGCTAGAGATAAATTTTATTACTGAACGGCTTTAATTTGTTCTACTGAAACATCTTTTAGCTAAAATATGACACTAAAGCAATATTGCAGTTCAATAATTCAGCAAAAGTACTTTTTCTTTCCGTATATTTCCTTTTCCCTTCTCGTTTTGTACTTTCTTCTTTTACTGTTCTCCATTCCTTCGGTATTCTTCTAAGCAATTAAATCTATGTTTTAAATTAGAGATTTTCAAGTCTTTTAATTACATGTACATATTATAAAGTAGCTTTTCGAAGCAGACTCTTACATAGCCTCCCACGCAGTCGTTTTGAGGGGCGATCACTCCTTTGTGGGGAAGAGTGAAACATGATCGCCCCTAAAAACGACTGCGCGGAAGGCAGCCTAACTCTTACAGTATATCATATCTACCCATCATTTTGCCGTCTAACCAGTTTTTGCTTTATTTTCCATTTACATATTAAATTCATTTATTTGCTTGACACCTATTTTCGATAAGGGTTATATATAACTTACATTTAATTTTACCAAGGGAAAAATCTTTTACAAACTAACTGAAAGCATAGAGAAATCATAACCTTTTATCCGATACGGTGGCCATTTTGAATTATGTTGTTTCAAATAGCAAAATGGCCGCCGCATCGGTGAAAAGGTAAAATTTGCCTGGCTTTCTTACAAAGCGAGACGTCCACTACTAATTACTTATTATACGCTTATTTACAACACACTATTTACAATACAGAACCTACGTTACTTGCTATACAATATTTATACTACGTACTTTATGTACGAAAATTGTAATTAGCGTACGTTTTGTCTTCTTAAAAATTATATACCCGGTATTTGGAAGATAATTCCGTTAAACAATAACGAAAATGCTGGCACACGATGGAATTTTACTAATGTAGATTTCTTAGCAGAGCGCGTTTTTATGATACTACTTTTTGTTGGCACATTTATGACCATTTATACCAATGAGAAAAGAGGGTTCCGCAAGACAGTAAATTCTTGAATTCTTAATTTCTTAAGCATTTGTTAAAAACGTTACCTTGTTGACTAAATAGTAAGTTTTTTTTTAGGACAGTAGGTAGTTCTTTTATATTTTAGATCTGTGTCATTTGTACTTCCTTTTAGATTTTAATACTTTTTTATTTCCCATTTTTAACCTTAGTTAGTAGTATTTTAATTCTTGTCCTAGTTTTTAATCTTAGTTAGCATACAACATAGGTTTTGTCTTTTTATTGTATTTTAGATTTTAATGTATTTTAATGTTTAACATTTATTTTCTCAGAGGACCCTCCTGAAAACCACTCACTAGGTGATTGGAGGCCTCCTCTTAAAATATTATTTATTATTATTATTAAGACTGGTTTCCTTCTTGACCCTTCTTAAAATATTATTGAAAATGTTTTGACTCGCTTAATATTAGCTTCAAAGGTTACAGTACAGTGACGAAAAGGAAAGTCAAAAAGGAATACTAGCCCGTTCTAAGTTTCAAGTGCAAAATTGAGTCTGGGACTTCAAAACAAGTTTCTTTTTTTAACCTTGTTAACAAAAACGTGCAATCTTAACTACCACGTACTGCAATGTTCAGTTATGTATGTTTGGTTAAACAGCGACGTCATTAATGGCCGTTTTTATACTACAGACGTGTTACCCATCTGGACAAGCTTCAGCAAAAAAATCTTTGTTCGTCTGGTTATGAGTGTCTAGTAGAAAGACGGGCACAAGACGCGTTACGCGTCTAGACCAGCTTTCTTTCGTCATCCGTCTTTCAAAGTGCACTTCGAAAAGTAGCTCGTCTACTAGGGACGCATAACCAGACGAACGACAAATTTTTTTCCGAAGCTTGTCCAGACGGGTAACACGTCTCTAATATAAAAACCGCCAATTTCACCTTATACTTCCGTCTCTTGAATATTTTCAGGAGCTTCACGTGCATATACATTCGTTGCTGGGTTACGCGGTGAATAAGCTGGAGCAACAGATCCTTGCCTCTGAAGAACCCTACGTAATCCAAGTAGCTTAACAAACGCAACAAAATATCTCCGACTTCTAGCGCAATATATGTAAGGATTGATAGAAGAGTTACAGATGGACAAAGCTTGTAGCGAGAAGAAAATCTTCCAGTATCTTTTATAATCTGGTTCTTCGGAAATAACGTGTGGAACAACCAAAAACGGAAGCCAGCTACCAATAGCTACTCCTAGAATGATCGCGACAGTTTTTGCTGCTTTTCTTTCTCGCTTTATATTAGGTCTTCCATCATCAAGCGGGCCATTTTGTACCTGAATCACTGCGTCCTCGAGTCTTTTTGCGATAAGAAATATGTAAACGTAAATTGACACTGTTCCTATGAGAGCCATAGTTAAGTACATGGAAATGTACATCGGGGAAAGAAGTTTGGTGGATACCATTATCACGAGTATTGTAGAAACGATCCAGATGCAAATCAAAGTGGTTATAGCACGCCTCTTTGTCATCAAAAGATCGTATTTCAGGGGAAAGCGAATGGAAATCAGGCGTTCCACCGTCACGCCAAACATGTTTGTAATAGAGGCAATCAGTGACAAATAACCAAGAAAACGTGATATTGTTAAAAGTTCTGTGTTTGTGGAGCTTTGTGGTAGATGTGCGAACCTGTAAGCTTTTAAAGGCTGGTAAATTGCGGTTACCAGGATGTCAGACAAAGACAGACTGAAAATAAACAAATCTGGAATTTCCCTCAAACTGTCAAACTTGTATATAGATAAGAGAACTAAGAAGGTTCCAAGAGTTCCCACAACACTGGCCACACCCAGCACAGTGCATAAAATGACAACATGCGGTAGTTCAAGGATTTCGTACTCTATCGAGACATTTGGTCTGTTTGTGGGACATTCTGTGGTGAAGTTAAACAAAATGGACCGGTTTGCCATCTTTAGTTTCCCTCCAAACGTCTATAAATTATATATAAAACAGAACATAACAACTACATTTTACAAGAAGATAACATTTCAGTAAATCTGTAGCCACTATAATCTTTTTTAAGATTTCAAAGTGTCTGTAAAAACAGAAATTTATCGTTCAATTTATAGAAAAAATTGGATTAAACCTGAAGAATTGACAAAGCAATTGATTTGCAAATGTTTTTTCAACGCATCCCTCATTTTTTGCAAGCTTTAGGGGCATATTGTTACTAACTCTTGGTAGTTTGCTGCATAATAGGCCTTTTTTACCGAAAGCCCAAGCCATAGTCTTAAAAATAAGCACCTTGAGGCTTAGTACAGCTCGAATAATTTGTTAACTGTCCTATGTTCCTACAATATTCTGGTTTTTGGATATATTGCATGTGAAACAAAGTTTTCAATTCAGCCGTTTCACTGCCTGCTAAACATGTTGAATTAAGCAAAATTGAACAAAAAAACTGAAGTTGAAAAAGTTATTGATAAATTAACGGAATATTTCAAAATCTACAAATTTATACTTTTAAAATTGAAAATAAAAATTACCGTGTGTTATTTGGGAGTCACTTGTCTGTCCCGTGTAGTACTGAGTAGTGTCTTGTACTTAGCTCAGTGTTCAGATGAGCTAAGAAAACGTTTAAACCATTACTTTAAGATTATTTCTGTCGGGAAGATTAAAGACTCATAAACGTTCATGAGCTTAAATTGAACTTGAGAAACAATGTTCTCAGCAAGAACTTTTCTAAAAGCACTCGCTGAGAATCATTTAAGACTTTTTAATTAGTGATGTTATGACGCTAAATTAAACATTCGACCATTCCGGTTTACTTCTTGCGGTCATTAATGAAAACACGCTCTGAACCTCAATTAAATTCCACCTATTAATTTGACAGTTTAAAATATAACTCCCTAATATATTTCGTAATTACTTCACTACTATTTCCTTTCACTTAACTAAAGGATTATCATACTATTAATTGCAAATACATTTGTAGCTTTTTACTCCTCGTTTTGATAACAAAGATTTGTCCTCTTTTCTACGTACCTTTTATACGGCTCTAGTTCAAAGCCAAATGAACAAGAAACCCTGCGAAAATGTTGCATGATATTGTCGTGCCAACCGGAACAAGGTGTTTTAAGTAGTTATTTTTGAGTATTGATTTAATGGCATTAATGTTTCTAACGAATGGCACATTATAGTTTTAGTTAAAGTAGTCCGCGTTGTATTTGAAGTCTGTATTGGAAAGCCGCTTTAAATAACGGGACATCAAACGCTTTTCTTCTTAAAAGCTTGTCTCTGCAAACAAATAAGTTTCATCGTTATTGTAATGTGCGCTGGGATTACAGTGTTCGTTCAGGGGTCTTTTTTGTCGATAGGCCTTTATTTGGAAAGCCCTGACTGAAATTTCAGACAGGCATAATACAAGGTGAGAACTCTCAAAACAAAAAGGCGTGAAACACAAAACAAGTTCTCCATTACCCTATGAACATCAAAAGACTACAAAATATTTGAATGATATATGAAGAACAACGAGAAGTAAAGACATCTAGAAAATGTTCGAGAGGGCTATTGAAAGGATGTTTGAATCTGGGATATGGTAAGCTTATATATTCTGGTGGCCTTTCTTTGGTGGGGGGATTTATTATCAAAATGTTACGAATATCTTAGTAAAACCTGCAGTATAATCAGTGGACTTCATAAGATAAATTGTTTATTTCGCCGAAAATATCACTCTTATAACAAAAATAATACCTTCACCTATATTAATGATTATACATCATCTGTACAGTTGAACACAGTGACAATGCAAAACTTCTATTCATTTTTCGCTGTTTGACTTGCTACTGGTTTTAACCCATGAAACCACGAAAAAGTGTTACAGATAAGCAAATTACAGATAATTAAGCAGATTACATTACAAATTTTGATAAATATGACGAACTTGACAAAACTTCGTGAATTTCGTCGTTGCGTGCATTACTGGACATAAGTTTACTTCAGGTGCTGATAAAGGTGGGAACCAAGTAGCTTGGTCGTGTTGATATGCTCCAAGGTATTTCCTTCAACTTGAACGCTGTCGCTAACATTAACCAGAGAGTAGTAACGAGATAGCTGTGGGGTTGATACGAGCATTAGTTTCGTTTTTGGGGGGGTATAACTAAGTTATCTGTTTGCACGGCGGCTACGGTGTTTTCAAGGTTTTCTGGTTCTCTGAATGTAAAGTGTTGCATGTATCGTCCGCATATTGATGACATTTAGCATTTATTCGCGTTTCCGGGTCCTCGAGATTTAAAATAAATGGCTTTAATTTGTAAGTCAATTATATCCATCTCAAGTGAATAATTTTCGTTAGCTTGAAAGAAATTGAGGTTCGCGGTATTAAATTTGGCAACCAGAGACCGTAAATTAAATTGACAAATCCCGAAAATAGTGGCTTGGTGGAAGAAAATGAACTCTTGAATTGAGCATAGTCGTTTACGTGAGATTCACCGGCTGTGATTTTTTTTTAATTATTATTAGGCCATCCCATAAAATGTTTCGTTTCCCATCGCCCGACCAACCCATTTTTTTCGAAAAGTAAAAAAAAAAAAAAAAAAAATTCCAGATTCACTAGTTAAAGAAGCAAGTACTTCAATTTACAAGCACACGATCTTGTTTTATTAACAACGATTGGTATATGATGTCTTTGTCTTTAATAAACATCGATACAGTACAGTACGTTATTTAAAGACTGTTTAGACATTTGATAAGGAATAACGAACGAAAAGACCACGTTTTCGAGTTGACTTTGTAATCAGGCTTTCTTACTTAGCAGCCCGGCCTTCTCTGGAACCCAAGTGTTTTTTTTTTTTTTTTTTTTTTTTTTTTTTGCCCGACCGATGGACCCATCATCACAAAAGACGGGGAACGAAACATTTTATTGGGATGGCCTAACCGCAAAAGCCAGATAATTTTTTTTTTCTGAGTAGAACATTCATTTCCGTGTTAATGTAATATATATTTGTAATCTGGCTGCCTGCACCTTTTAAGGTGGCTCCATAGGGTTTCTTGACCGCGCGAAGAATGGGTACGAGCTTGAAAAGCCGGCAAATCAAAACAAACATGGCGGCTTCACGCGAGCGTGAAATTTTCGGCGAGAAAACGCGAGACTTGCTTCCTGCCAATGAAATAACACCCGTGCTTTCCTGTGTTGAGCAGATAAAAGAGTTTACAACACCCTAAAAAGGTGTTTACAACGTCCGCGGTGCTTCTGGCCGCTTTTGTAAAGTTCGTACGATCGAAAGCAAAAGATAAAATAAAGAATAGTCTCCACGATTGTAAGATACTTCGAGCAGAATTTCAGAGATTCTGCTACATAAAGGATTAAGGTATGTCTCTAACTAACCATTGTGTTAACAGATATTCGCACAAAAACCGACAACAACCGGGAAACGCTCGTCTTTACACATCAACTCGTATGGTTCGAAAGTTCGCGCATGCTCAAATAGCGATCTTGGACAATTTCTATTCTGATGACGTAATTGTTATTCGGGCGAAAATAACAAATTTTCCCCTGGTATTTACTAGAGTTTCCTTCGGTGAAATTCCTTAAAATTTGGCATAGATGTGATACCTTTTTAACTGCCCTTTTTGCCGTTTTTTAAAAAAAAATTTGTAAGCCAGTTTTTTTGCTTAGTCAAAAAAACACAAAATAACCAAAAACGCAAAAACGACCTGGACAACCCCTACTTTTTTTGCTTTTAAAAGTTACTTCTCATCAGATTCAATCCGTTGGGAGAATTTAAAAAATTTTCACCGAAGAAAATTAAAGAAATTTAAGATCAAAACCATAAAAACACCAAAAAATAGGACTTTTTGAGTAGATGTAGTTCAAAAACAAAGGCCGTTATTTTAAAAAAGAATAATGCACAACATATTTTAGTCCTTGTTTTTAATATTTCGGCAGCTTTTATTTAACTAGTTTAAGAAATAACGCGAAAATGATCTCTTGATGGGTATCACTTGTACGCGCGCCGTAATATCTCAAAACCCTATGGAGCCACCTTAACTTATTTTAGGCCTCAAGACCACTTTGAATTATTTTTAATTATTGTTAATTTTGTATTTTGTAATATATTTGCATAAAACTAAAGGGAAAAGAGGTCGTTGTTATTAAACTAAGAGATCAATTTTACTACTGAATGGCTTTGCCCTGAACATCTTTTAACTGAAAAATGACACTTAAACAATATTGTAATTCAACAAATCGGCAAACGTTCTTCTAAGTCTCTTTCTCCCTTCCCGTTTCTTACTTTAATTTCCTTCTCACTATTTTCGTATGCTTCGGATTTTCTCTAAGTTTTAACACCCGCCGTGTGCACACGGAGCTCTAAACTAATAGATTTTAATTTCAGATTTTTACACAGGCGGCTATCGACTAATAGCTATCTGCAAAAAATCGGCATTAGAGAGGACGGAAAATGCACCTTTTGCCATGCAATGCGAAAAAGCAAAAACGTTTTGGCAGAATCTTTCCGTATGGCTGCAGTCGTGTCTGATACTTTCACCTGACAATCATCTATGTATGGAAACCGCTTTCGGTCTTATCCCTGACAGCTCTAATTTTAAACTCCAAATAAATTTTTGTTGCCTCATCGCTAAACACTACATTTGGACATGTCGATCGAAAGAACGCCACCCAACCCAAAACAATTTCTTGTTTTATCTAAAACATATACATCAATTAGAAAAAAATATACCAAGCAGCACAAAAAAATGGAAGCCTTTTCTATCCTCGCTGGATCAAGTCTCCTGAGCCCTTGAGCGTGTAACCTTAAATGTTAGGGAAAGTAGTGGTAGTACCGTGGCATGCGTTGTATTGTATTTTATTATATCTCTGAGATAGTAGCACGCTGTGATTGGTCAATTTTACGGGCCGTATTCTGCAGTACGGCCCGCGAAATTTGACTAAGAGTTCTCCTGATGCCGTACGCCTTTGCAAGTTGAAATGTCTCGCGAAGAAGATTTTCAAAACTTCCTACAACGTTTGCAGTCAAAGGAAAAAAGCGAGGAACAAAGGCGAAGCGAAGAAGGGCTACCGAACTTTAAACTCAATTTTTGTGATCTGTTGGAAGGAGAAAACGTCCCTGATGTGGCGGACTTAGAGCAACCCGAGCAGGATTCAAGTCAAGACTTGAAAGTTTCATCAGTGCCGAGAAATCTGTAAACACGGTCAAGAAGACGAAAAGTGAATGGAAACGGTTCGAAAATTATTGTCAAGAGCAGACTGATGGAATATTTCATGTACAAACCATACCTGCTGGCGTCCTCGATAAGCTCCTCGGAAAGTTTTTCAAAGACGTACGCAAACGCGATGGAGGTGAGTACGAGCCAGACAGCATTTCAAGCTTTCAACGAAGCATTCAACGCCGCCTTAAAGAGCTTAGCATTACGTGGACGACGATATCTGAGGCTTTTTTCAAGTAGTTCCTTCAAACTTTATACGTGTTTTCTTGTTCAATATTTTCTAGAAACACTGCCATAAGTTTTCGAAAGTTTGATAAGCTAGAACATGTTGTCAATCGCGGCACTTTCGTTGCCAAGCAAAGAACTTTAGAAGTTATTCCAAAGGAAACTTGCACTGTATCTAGTTTTCATCCTGTCACTGAAATTACTGTAAAACTAATTGCAGAAATAAAGTAGTGAAGGTTGGATTGGAAATCGAGCTATTAAACGGCCGAATTGTTTACGAAAGCCAATGAAATTCACTCGTCCTTTCGCCTTTGACGTACGTCAGTCAAACGAAGCCGCTTCCCGCACGCTTGACTTGAAATGTTTTTTTTTTCCTCCAGAGTGAGAGATATAATAAATATCTTATTAACCTCGTTTTCTCGGTCCGTACTGTAAAATACGGATCCTCGTTTTTTCCCGTCTATTTACGGTCCGCGCGCTTCGCGCTTGGGCCATAAATAGACGGGAAAAAACTCCGTCCGTATTTTACAGTACGGACCTCGAACTCGATTAATAAGAGGTATGTAATGTAATTAAATAAAAGAATTGTGTAATGGCATTGTAAGTAAAGTTATAGCGTACTTAGTGCAACTTTTGTAACGTAAGTTTTTCTTTTCTTTTTAGCATTGTAAGTAGTTTTCTATTCGTAAGCATTGTAAGTAGCTTTTTTTTGTTATTGTATTTTTGAGTTTTTTTGTAAGCGTTGTAAGTAGTTTTTTGGGGGGTTTGTAAGCAATGAATTAAAAAAAAAAAGTTCTAAATTATACAAACAATACTTAATAAGGGATTTTTAAGTCTTTAAATTACATGTACATATTATACAGAAGCCTTTCGAAGCACCTTTATATAGAATGTAACATCTTATTTACTTGTCATTTTGCTGTCTGACATACCAGTTTTTACATTAAATTTTCCTTTTATATAATATTTTATTTACATTGCTTGACACCTATTTTTGATAAGATTTATATAACCTACATTTTACCGAAGGAAAAATCTTAGTCAAACTTACTGAAAGCATAGAGAAAACATTAAAGACCTTTTTACCGATAAGGTAGACATTTTAAATTCTATTGTTTCAAATAGCAAAATGGCCACCGTATCGGTTAAAAACTCGCCCAAATTTGTCTCGATCAAATTTAATACTCGTTAAATTTAAGTCCCCACCCCCTTCCACCCAAAAGATAATGAAAAAACATGATAATAATGATAATGTCATATATTTACATTAGCTAAGGACGCTTCATTTTTCTTAAACACTTCTTGTTTGTGAAATACTACCGTTTTGTAAATGACCCATAGTAATCTTCTTCTAACCCCAATGTGTTATCCTCAATCGATAATGGAATTCTCTCACAGCTAAAATATGTTTTGATTAATGATATCAGTAACCAGTAGAGCACTATTTCTTTTAACTCAGAATTTGGGACTTTTTAACTCAGACAGGTCCTTATTACAACATTTAGCTTCAAACGGGCTTTACCGTGCTACTAGTCACTTAACTGAGTATATACATACATAATACTATTTATACCATGCCATAGAAAATACAGCCAATCAGAATACAGGAAAGCCGTTGTATATTCGACGGTATTCAACCCAACCTTCCCATCGTGCGCTGCGATCTTATTCTCGATGAAACTTAGTGAGCGTATTTTCTATGGCATGGTATAAAATAGTTACACAACACTTTCTCGTGGTATACTATGGAATATCCCACTTGTCACTTGTATTTTCTTCGTATACACACTCGCCTTAAGGCTCGTGTGTATACCGAGAAAATACAAGTGACTCGTGGGATATTCCATAGTATACCACTGGAAAGCGTTGCATAAGTAGTATGTACTCTATGTACGAGGAAGGACTGATTTATATTTGTCCAAAATTCCAGCTAAGGTACGTTTAATACAATGGAAGATGACTTCCGCTCAGGTTGTCGAAACGTTAGTCACCAACAACAGTTCTTCTCAGAACTACTCTCACCCGGACGATCATACTTTACGACCTACTGATACTCCTGGGTTTAAACCATTTACTGTATTAGGAAGTTAATTCCTTTAAACAGTAACCGAAATATTGGCACACGATGGAATTCAACGTTATACTATTGTCGTTTTCTTGGCAGATCGCGCTTTTCACGGTGCTGCTTTTTTGTTGGCACATTTATGACCATTTATACCGAATGAGGTTCCGCAAGACCGTAAATTCTTTCATTCTTAAATTCTTTAGTTTGTGTTAGAAAAGTTACTTTGTTGAATAGTAGTACTTCTTCGAGTTAAATTGCCTCGCTTAACATAAGCTTCAAGGGTTACAGGTAGAAAAAGAAACCAGGGATACTAGCCCGTTAAGTGAAAAATTGAGTCTGGATTTTCAATGTTCAGTCGGGTACTGTCGGGTTCTGCAATGTTCAGTTCTGCATGTTTGGTTAAAGAGCGACGTCATTGATTTCACCTTATACTTCCGTGTCCTGAATCTCTTCAGGAGCATCACGTACATTCATCGCTGGGTTACGCGGTGAATAAGCTGGAGCAACAGTCCCTTGCATCTTTAAAACCCTTCGTAATCCAAGTAGCTTAACAAACGCAACAAAATACCTCCGACTTCTAGCGCAATATATGTAAGGATTGATGGAAGAGTTACAAATTGACAAAGCTTGAAGTGAGAAGAAAATCTTCAGGTATCGGTTAAAATCTGGTTCCTCGGAAATAAAGTGTGGAACAGTCAAAAACGGAAGCCAGCAACCAATAGCTACTCCTAAAATGATCGCGATAGTTTTTGCTGCTTTTCTTTCTTGCCTTCTATTAGGCCTTCCATCGTCATGTGAGCCATTTTGTATTTGAATCGCCGAGTCCTCGAGTCTTTTCGCGATAAGAAATATGTAAACATAAATCGACACTGTTCCAATGAGGGCCATAGTAAAGTAACTGGCAATGTACATCGAGGAAAGAAGTTTGGTGGATACCATTATAACAAGTGTAGCAGAAAAGATCCAGATGCAGATCAGAGTGGTTACAGCACGCCTTCTTGTCAACACAAGATCGTATTTCATGGGAAAGCGAATGGAAATCAGGCGTTCCACCGTCACACCAAGCATGTTTGTAACAGAGGCAATCAGTGACAAAAATCCAAGGAAACGTGTTATTGTCAAAAGTTCAACGTTTGTGGAGCTTAGTTGTAAATGGGCGAACCTGTAAGCTTTCAAAGGCTGGTAAACTGCTGTAACAATGAAGTCAGAGAAAGACAGACTGAAAATAAACAGATCTGGAATTTCCCTCAAACTGTCAAACTTGATTATAGATAAGAGAACTAAGGAGTTTCCAAGAGTTCCCAGAACACTGGCCACACCCAACACAGTGCATAAAATGACAACATGTGGCAGTTCAAGGATTTCGTACTCTGTCGAGGAAGTTGGTCTGTTCGTGGGACATTCTGTGGTGAAGTTTAACAAAACTGACCGGTTTGCCATCTTCAGTGTCCCTCCGGCCGCCTATAAATAACAGAACATAACAACTCGATTCAGGGACGTAACTAGCAAGAGGCAAGACGTGGCACTTGCCTTGTCTAGATTTGAACCCAAAAATAAAAACAAAATATCTTCTTAAAAATATAAAAAAGCGTTCTCTGGTTTAAAAAGTTTAAGAAAAATATGAGCTTTCGGCTATTTTACTATAGCCTTTAACGAATGTAAAAAAAAAAAGAGAAAGCGCGTGATATTTCCAATCACGCGCTTTTTTTTTTTACATTCGTTAAACGCTATAGTAAAATAGCCGAAAGTTCATATTTTTCTTAAACTTTTTAAACCAGAGAACGCTTTTTTATATTTTTAATATGTCTTATCCTGGTTACAGTTCAATCTTTAAAAATATCTTCTGTGGAAAAAATAATCTCAAGTTAAACAAGATTGATTTTTCTCAAGAAATACCTTATGAAAAATGTCGAAGAGAGTGTTTCTGAGCTTTAGATATCAAAATCTTCTGGAGGGTATGCCCCAGAACCCCCTAACAAGGTCTTGCCTTGTCTATAGCAAAGGTCTGGTTACGGCCCTGCGACTTTACAAGGAGATAACACTTTCAGGAAATCTCTAAACACTATTATTTGTTTAAAATCTTAAAATGTCCGTAATAACGGAGATTTATCGTTCAATTTATCCAAAGGTTAAAAACTTGAAATCAAACCTGAAATCAAACGTTTTATCAAAACATCCCTCATTCACCGAAAGCCTAAGCCGTAGGCTTATATAGAGCATAAGAGCTTTAAGCTTTAGGACTACGTACAGCCTAAAAAATTTTGTTATCTGTGAGTTTTTCTTTACCTGTCCTATGTTCCTACAATATTCTCTTGGCTGGAGATGTGAATACCTCTTATCCTGCTGAATACTGAGTGTTAAACAAATGTTTCAATCGAGCTGTCTCGATGTCCTGAGCGTGCTAAACTAAACGAAATAGAATACAAAAACTGTAGTTAAAAAAGGTGTTGACAACTTGATGGAATATTTGTAAATTTACCAATTTATACTTGTGAAATTACCTTGTGTAATTTGGAAGTCCCTTGTTTGTCCTGTGTAAACGTGTCTTGTTACTAAGCGCAGTGTTCAGACGACAAGATGAGCTAAGAAAACCTTTACTTTTAACATTATTTCTGTCGGAAAGATAAAACTTCATAAGCTTAAATTGAACTTGTGAAATAATGTTCTTAGCGAGAACAATCCAAAACCACTCACTGATCATTAAGGACTTGTATAGCGGTTATTAATGAAAACGCGCTCTGAACATAAATCAAATTGCACCTGTAAAATTGACAATTAAAAGATATAACTTCCTAATAAATTTCGCAATTATTTCACTACTATTTGCTTTCACTTGACTAAGAGGTTATCCTATTTATGATTTCAGATAATTTTTATTGGGCGTCTTTTAGATCTTAATTTCAAAAGCTTTTCACTTCTCTTTTTGATAAAGGTTAGTTCTCTTTTCTACGTACATTCTATACTGCTCCTGTTCAATCGCCAAATGACCAAAAAACCCTGACAAAATTTTACATGTTAATGCCGTGCTCACCGGAACAAGGTTTTATTTTTAAGTAGTTATTTCTAAGTGTGGATTTAATGGGATAAATTTTTCTAATGAAGGGTACATTATAGTTCAAGTTAAAGTAGTCCGCCTTGGATTTGAAGACTATATAGTAAGCCGCTTTAATGGGACAACTAACGCTTTTCTTCTTAAAAGCTTTACTCGGTAAACAAATAAGTTTCATCAATATTCTAAAATTATGAGCCCTGGGATTTCTGTTTTTGTTTAAAGGATTTATGTTGTTTTGCTTATTTTCTGTAAGGCTTTTTTTGGAGCGGCTGTTACTGGAAGACATTTGCGTTTCAAAAATGGTTCGTTTATATTTGGGCTGATAAATTTTAGGCCCGCATATATACTACCGAATGAAAACTCTAAACATAACGGTGAGAAACACAAAAACAGTTCTACCATTATCAAATGAACATCAACAGACTCCAAAATATTTAAATTATTTACAGAACACAGAATAATGTATTGTTCTTTTAGAGTTAAAGCCTGTGAACTTATGTTCGGGGAAAGCTGTTGTACGGATTTTTGAATCTGAGCGAGATTTGAGAGGCTTATTTTTGGGATAACAATTTTTTGGGGGAGAAGGGATTTATTATTGAAATATTACGAATAAATAAGTAAACCATGTTGTGCGATCAATGGGAAAATGGGAAATTGTTTATTTCGCCGAAAATATAATTCTTTCAACAAAAATAATACTTTTACCCAAAATAAAAAATATATATGCAAAATGATTATTATACATTATCTGTACATTTAAACACAATGTAAATGCAAACCAACCATTCTATTTATTTTTCGCTCTTTCGACTGATTTTAACTCATGACACCACGAAAAAGTCTTACAGAGAAGACGATTACAGTGTGTGCTTCTCAATTGACTCTAATGAGAACAAGTAAATGACTACATAAGTATTAACACGAAAGTACACGCAAGCATTCAAAACCTAGGACATTTGAAAAAAAACAATTTGCAAACGATAATAATAATAATCAAAATAATAATAATAATAATAATAATAATAAAATAATAATAATAATGGTTTATTTGCATTCCAAAAAACAATATTGGCTCTTCTATGCAAATTGATATAAAAACTAAGATATAATAAACGATATGGAAGGGTAATTGACTTTATTCTTCCCTCTTAAACTTTTAAAATATACAGCCGCAAAAGAAAAACAAATTAATTTTGAGTGATGGTCCTGAGTTAATTTTAACCTGCTCAATCTATATAAATTGTAGTGTTTTTTTTTTCAATTATAGTCACCAGTGAACCGAACAGGAGGTATAAATTAAAAGATAATTTTTGTGATATATTTTTCCTTAAGAAAATCTCAAATGCGATAACACACGGCGTTCGTCCAGGTTTTGCTTATTATTTCGAGCTCATGGTCTGGACTCTCCCATATAATATAACGCTGTTCCAATAGGCAGATTTCGTCTCGAATGACAAAAAGTCATCGATCTCTGCGTTGAGGATCGAACCATGGAAAAACTACTTTAATAAATTTAAAGCTAACTGTAATAACATCGTTTTACGTTAAAGTTGTTGAATTGCCGGTTTATAACCCAAAAAATAACTTGCACAAGTTGTCCATCAAGATGATCGACACCTTTGCTTACCACTTAACTTTTGTGCCATTTCTACCTTTAAGAGATGCACGATATTTACCGTACTAATGGAATATGATCGATATAGAAAACAAAGACAAGATGATAAGACAACATATCCCGCGGCATAATTTGCGGCACTGTCCTCATTGTTTTTCTAGCGGGATCAAGCTTTGATGATGATGCGAAAAACTGTGCGGCTCTATTCTTCACTGATATTACTGTTTAAAACGTAACGTGAGTATGTGATTACAAATGGAAGATTAATTAAAACCTACACCATAGCTAAACTAAATACTTTTTAAAGGTGATTTTGATATGTTTTAAAATTTCGGGTTTTTAAAAAAGGACAGTTATAAGAAGAACGAAGTGTTTCATACACCAAAGGTTTAGAAAAGGAGAGAGTCGCAACTCGTTTTTGCGATGATTAAGACCGAAAGTTTGGCTTCTTAAAACAATAATTTCTTTACCTTAGTTTTGGTTTATTTTCTCTTTCATTTATTTCTTGATCCATTTTCAATGAATATTTACTCTTACTCCAAGTTACGGCGATTACGGACACAGAAGTCTTCAGCTTAAACCGAAGACATATTTATTCTAACGACAGCCAAAAAAAGCCAATGCTTACGTGTTCGTGCTTGTATGAACAATTTTTATTCATTGTTTTATTTCACGGTGCATGAAAATTAGTTATTCACTTGTTCATTTTCAGGATCTTCAATTTATCCAGCCTGGTGTCGATAATAATTTTTCCTCCCTTCCAAATATTTACTAAAATTGTCACCGCTAATGGAAAATTTTATTTGAGTTAAACAAATAGTAAAAATGTTTTTAAAAGGTTTCGTGGTAGCAACCGCACGTTGTTTCTCGACTCTGGTGGTGAAAAAAGGGTTTGAACTCATCTAAGAAAAGTGTGTTTGTCGTATAATTAGTCGTAAAAGGCAACCGTGGTTCTTGTTTAATTTGCCTTGGCAGATTTGCCCTGCGGTCAACCAACATTATATTGTAGTTTGAAAAAAGACTTCATTTAAGATTACACCTGCATATGTTAAGCTTTAAGCCATTTATTTACTGGGAAATAAATTTCCCATGCAGATTACACATGTAATATTTTAATATATAAAAATTTATTTATTTCTTCCGGCAATCTTAATTAAAGTCACTTCTTCGAGATTTCTTTATAAATAATTTTGAAAAGGATGGCACGGTGTTTTTCATGCTACATATACATATAATTTTTTTTTCAGTTGCACAAACACTTGGGAATTTTAAAACACCTACCTTAGTCTGAATAAGAAGGCCGTTACCCGCATTGCAAATCGCATCGGGAAATCTTTTAGCCAACGACAACCTCAAAATGGAAAATACAAGCATGGAAGCACTGCAGATATCCACATGTGCCATGACCACTGAGGTTCTGCGGGATTTCCTACCTATCTGGATTACATACGTTGTCATTTCTATCAATGTCACTTTATGTATTACCGCTGCACTGGGAAACATATTGATCTTAATTGCTCTTCAGGAAGATTGTAGCCTTCGATCACCATCGAAGCTATTGTTCCGTTCTCTGGCATCGACTGATCTCTGTGTTGGCCTTATTTCACAGCCGTGTTTTGTCACGCACCTAGTTTTAATAGCCAAAGGAAGATTGAGCGTTAATATTTGTCATATAACTGAAGGCATAGTAGGTATCTCAAGTGCGATCCTTTGTGGTATTTCTATTTTCACTGTAACCGCAATAAGCGTGGACAGACTTCTCGCCTTGCTGTTGGCGCTGAGATACAGGCAAGTTGTAACTCTCGCGCGAGTTAGAGGAGTGACAATTACCTCGTGGTTGGTGTTCCCATTACTCTCCATGCTATACTTCTGGAACGTGGATATCTTCATGGTTACCTTGTGCGTAAATGTAATGCTATGTCTTGCAGCATCGACGTTTTGCTTCATGAAAATCTATTTTACTCTGCGTTATCGACAGACTCGCGTTTCTCAACAATCTGGACCTGAACAAAATAACATCGCTACTCGGGTGCACGTGTTACGTTATAAAAAGACAGTTTCTAGTTCACTGTGGGTTTATTTTACATTGATAGCGTCTTATCTTCCTTTTGCTGTAGTGCAAGTTGCGAGAGCTGTACACGGAGAAAGCCCGTCCATTGTTCTCGCAGAAGGAAGCACGACCTCTCTGGTTTATCTGAATTCCTCGATAAACCCAATCATTTACTGTTGGAGGATCAGAGAAGTGAGACAAGCAGTAAAGGCGACGATCAGACGTTTTTCCTCGCTCTGCTTTTAAATTGATTTCAAGAAAACATGAAATAACTAGAAAAACCAAGGTCTTGCATTTAGCCATGTACTATTAATTAATTAACTATTAATTAACTATATCTATATCTCCTAGTAAAACCCAAAAGGGTTTGTTGAGAAATCCTGCTGCACAAAACATATGTAATATATCCAACACCTCTGTAAAAATAGTAGTCAGGTACCCAGGAGTCCAAAATGTGACACCCACGGGCATTTTTGTCTGATTTTTGGCAACATAGCTATTTTTACTAAATCGAGTACGCTGATTTCGAAAATCAATGTTGCCAAGCTTAATTCTTGCGTTAAGATGATGTTTTGATGCATTTAATTATGACGTCATGGTCCAAATAAGGAATTTTATTTCCTTTAGCTATTTTAAGCATAATTCATCCAGAAATTCGTTCAAAACATTATTAGTATACTGTAAAATTATTTTAAGAATTTTCTGATAGTTTTTATACCGTTTCTATGAATGTCAAGCCGTCCAGTGAGAATTGACCACGCCCTCTCATAAAAATTCACTTTATCACGGGTATAGTGTTAACATTTTGTTTAAAAATGAATGTGATTCTTGTATTAATAGAAAGTTGTAATTGAATTGCTCCACAAACATCAGCGGTGTTTGACATACACCATAACGACTGCTTTTATCCACAAAGAGAGTGGCAAGGAGAGACAGAAGCAAGATAATGAAGCTGAGAATTCTCTACATTCCACACAACAAAATCCGGGTTGTTCTTGTCACGGACAAATGAGACATTGCAAAAAATTGCCAAGAAAGATCTCGTGACTCTAGAAATAAAACAAGATCTTTCGATTGGACAGACTCAGCTTGAACGATTCGTGGAATGGAGACTACTATCTTCAGACAGAGAGGAAGAACGGGAACGGGAAGATGGGATGGAAGACAAACTTTCGTGACCCTGTTCGCAAGAATAATCCACCTCTATTTGCCAGCCTTTATGAAGTTCAAAGTGCTGCAACTAGCCGCAAAAAGAGAAAGACTTTAAATTTGCATGGAAACCAGAGTATTCTATGTTGTCTAGTGACGGTATATGAAGGCAGGCGCGAGATAAACATGCAAGCCATATTGTAGCATCTGAGGTATAATGCCGGTGCCACTCAGGGGGGGCTGGCAGCGAGGTCTGGGACGAGTTTCGATGATCGCCCCAGTTAAGAAATATGGCCGAGTGGGACTAAGTACGGTTTAATTGAAAACAAAGATGGCGGAAGTTTACGGCGGACGGTCGTTTGCGAAGGTTCATAAACGTTCGAGAACTGTTTCCACGTTCGAACATCCAGGGGTTCGTTTAAGCACTTTTTATCTAAATTTCGATTTTTAAGAAGTATCACAGGTGAAATTTACGCCGCAAACCGGCGAACGGGACCACCCCTGCGTTTTTACATCCCAGTGAAGACAACGAAATCTCACAGCAGAATATTTTTAGTAATTGTTTCATACACTGGATAAGCTGAACGATCTTTATTTCTGGACTAGACGACATGACGGTAAGGGTAGCCATTTTCGGACTGTTTTTTTTTTTTTTTGTAAGACTTAGATCAAACCGTAGTTGACGTAGTTGTTATTGAGAAAGTGCAGAAGGTTTGATTAATGACTCGTTTTGTTTTATTTCCCAATATTATTAAGCCTCAGAGCCTAGTTAGAATTTGAATATAAGAATATAATATCTAGAGTAACATGGAACTGAAATACAGTTTATCGAAATAAAATATATCAAAATTTAATTGGCCTACCAGTATTTTTTATTTTATGTTTTGCACCAGTTACAATGACATTTTTCATGTTCAATTAGTGTTGTAAGATTAGGTGGTAATGTTTGCAACAGTTTTCTTTATTTAAACTTTTGAACTGAGCATGTCTTCGTGATAATGGCGCTCACTGAGAAAGCTGGTGGGGTAACCTTGCATTTAGACTTTGCCTATCACACCTGTGGGGTGAGAATTGAAACTTGCAGGAGGCTGGTTGGTTGTAGAATGCTCCAGTCATGGTCAGTCACCTAAAACTTAGTGACCACGGTTTGCTGTATTTCCTTGAGGAAAAAAAATGAACTTGAATTCTGAGGGGGCTTAAAATGTTTTAGCAATGCATTATCTTGAAATGCTTTTACAAATAAAATAATTATACCATGGTGGAGTTTGCAAAGGATCTGCTCCTTAAATGTACATGTGTGTACCCTGGTAGAGAAATAATTGAGACACTGCATGGGATCTGACACTTTTAAAAATCCTATTGAGACTTACTTAACCTGTTGATTCTTAACTGCCCTACCTGTCCAAAGAAAAAAATCAATTTCTACTCGCATCCAGTTGAATAATCTTCCTGCTGACCAGGAAAAAGTTTCAGATGTAAATGTAAAAAAAATATGTAAAATTAAAGTTGTTTACAGTGGTCATGCCCTTAACTTCAAGGGAAACAAAAATTTTAAATGAACATAACAGTTACAAATTCCAACTAGCAGGAGGCAGACCAGTTCCCTATCTACAAAGCATGACCAAGGATTTGATCTCAGGACAACCGAGAACAAATTCAGCTTGTTGCTGGGTAGAGGATTTTGACCTGGGATCTTAGAATTACAACACCAGTACCCAAAACCACTTGGCTACACTGTCTCCTGAAAGTAGTGATAGATGATAGATGAGAATTTTTAGGGTGGGGGAAAACAGTATTGCAATAATAATATTGTAGAATTTTTTTATTACCGGCAAGGGGTGCATCCCCATGAGTAGCTGATTTGAAGATGTGAAATAAACCCTGGGAGACAAAATACCCAGTAAGTATGGTAGGTCAATGTACTTGTTTGCAACAGACATTCCATTGTTGATGGGCAAATTTATCATTTTTCCAGTGCTGAAGTGTTTCCAGTACATAAGACAAGCATTGACTTTACCACCTTTAAATGTTGTAATTAAATTGTGATCCCTCTGACCCTGTTCAACCAAAGTATTTACCCAAAACATAATTAACGGTTTCTGTATGTGTCAGCAAGGCACTTCAGATTGCACAGTTTAGGTAATTGAAGCCATACCCTCTGCAATTATTATTATTTTTTACATTTAAATTTAAGTGAAGAAATTTATTCTTTTTGGATTTCTTTGCCTTGTTGACTTCAGCTTGATCTTGTACCGGCAAAGGAAAAAAAAGGAAAATCGAAATTTTATATCTTAATCTCTTTAAGATTACGTTAGAAAACGTTTATTCTCCTGTGGGCCCATACACTCGCATGGACATGATGGAAAATGCTTTGAAATTCGATTTTCAACCGAAAGCAACTCGGCACTTTATATGCAATATTCGGTTCTAGAAGTAAATGCTACTATAAACGTTCAATCAGAAGATGAATTTCTAAAAATAACTTCTATGTTTTATACGCAAACTACATGTGTTAGCTTGTATAAAGACACAGAACTTGAGACAGGTACTGTATATAAAATGTAAACTTTAATAAAGCTTAGCAGGTCAACCCTACTTGACAGGGGCAGTCGTGAAACACTTCGACGCCAATAAAGGACACTGTTACTGAATTTTCTGTTAAAAGTAGGAGAATCGCGGTCGAAATAATTTTTTTTGTTGTGGAGGCGTGAAGATAGAACACTCGACTGGGAAAATCTCAGCCCATGCAGTATACACAGAAACTTGTCCCGAAACATGTCACTCGCTCCTTGCTCATTTAAATTTTAACTGCTCTACTAACCTAAAACAGAGCTGATCCTTCATTACATTAGTCTTGATTGTCTCAGAACTGCCACAAAAAATTATAACGGGAAGTAAACGGCAATAACCAACAGCGAATTCGTTTTCTACAGTCAACTCGACACGCGACGCCATGTTGTTTCCTTTTTTTGCCAAGGCATTGTGCGCATGCTCCGTACGGTTCTCGAATGATTGACAGATTTCTTAACTGGGGCGATCATCGAAAGCGGAAAAGCGGTAAGATCAAAGATAGCTGCCAGCCCCCCCTGGTGCCACTGTTTCTCGCAGAAATGAACAGTTCTGTAGCAGCTATCGTAAGGTCTACTGTGATTGGCCCGTGATGTGTGAAAGGTTGCGAGGGTAGCAAACCAATAATATTGCACATAGGAAGTCACGTGGTTCATCAGCGTTGCTGTAGTCATGGAGTCATTCAAATACCGCTTGTTGTTGCTTTTGGTCTCAGATTTGCGGCATTTATATTTCATAGTATCCAGGGTATCCTGAGTATCCAGGGTATCCTGGGTATCCAGGGTATCCTGAGTTTCCAGGGTATCATCCAGAGTATCCAGGGTATCCAAGGTATCCTGGGTATCCAGGGTATCCTGAGTATCCAGGGTAACCTAGGTATCCAGGGTTTCCTGAGTATCCAGGGTATTCTAAGTATCCAGGGTATCCTGGGTATCCTGAGTATCCAGGGTATCCAGAGTACCGAAGGTATCCCGAGTCACAAATGCTACTTTATCAGCTGCAACAGTTCTTTTCATATCCGTCACCAAGATAAACTTCTTCAGCACACCACAAATTCCACATATATATTTTTGTAGCATCGTCCAAGTTCCTCTCTTAAATTGCTTCGAAGCAATAAAATCCATTGTAAAGCAGATCTGTAATGCACCCAAGATTTGTTGAAAATTTGAGTACCAAAAAATAATAATATATAAAATGGAATTTCTCGTTAACTTCATCTGACTAAACTGACATCCAGTGAAAAAGTTTGAGTTAATATTATACACTTGCCATTTGCGTAAAATGTATGGTAGGGAGGTTGCCAAATAAACGTCTTGCTGAATTAGTAAAAACTAACCAAACTAATCAAATAAATCAAAGGAAACATTAAAATTATTAATAATACTGCTTCCGTAAATACTCGCGTCTGATTAGTTGACTTCAAAACGTTATTATTATCCCAAATTGTATCGCTAGCTGGACAATTAAAAAATAATTGTATTGCTCAGAATTTTGCGCCTAAAAGCGGGGCTGAACCACTAGTATCACAACTCGTTTCCATTCTGCTTCAGTCACGGCTTTTTTGCAATGATCGATCTATGCAAATGGACAAGGGGCCGGTGAATAAACAGTGCATCATTTATATAGAATCAAGTCACCTTTAAATTTATTAACAAGCCTTGGCAGCTAGATTTCTTTGACTAATAATATACATGAAAATATTTTTCGAATCTGATTGGCTTAGAGAAATGCAGTTTTGAGTAGAAATGCAAAAATGAATTAATTTAGATTTGTGCAGAAAAAAGGAAATTCAGTGCAAAAAAGAGAAACATACAGAGCATTCTGATTGGTTAATAAACAAAGGCACCCATGCACAGAGGGCCAATCAAACGCTTCCACGTGATCTGAATGGCGCAAAGTTTGGATCTGCTTTGAGTGGCGAGTGAAAAAAGGCAGGCGTTTTGAGCACAGTAGAGGACCGGAAGACAACTCTAAACACCATAGCATTGAAAAGCACGGGTTTTTGGTTCTCTTTTTGGAATAACTGGTTTCTCAAGAAGGGAATTGCCAACGAAATTAAAACTACGAGCCGACTAAGCTTCACGCTTTGCTTGAGCGAATTTATTTACGCCAAATTCAAAAGCAAGCACATTGGCCAATATGGACCAGATAGCCTCAAACAAGTAATGACTACATCGCTTAAACACCTGTTGAAAGACACTGTACTTAGTGAACAGAACCTATAGGCTTTCTGTTGTACGGGACAGAGAATTGTTTTGTCCTAGGAAGTGTTGAAGGGAAAGGGAAACAGCTTCACTCAGCTGGCCGTCGAAAGCCTTCATGCTCGACAAATATTAGAAGCAGAAGAAAGAGATAAAAGAAAGAGGTAAAACCCAGGATCTTTTATCAGACAATTCGTTGACTTTTTTACCAGATTTTTCGGCTAAGAAACTTTTAAAACATTGAGAAGCCTTATTGAGAATGAACGCATGATAATATTTGCTAAGTTTGAATAAATAGATTTGCGCATGATATTTTCTCGCAATTTTTTCATAAATATTATTAATACATAATCACACGATTTTTCTCGTGCAATTTGGGATAAATAAGCACTCGTAATTTTTTAAAAGACTACAAATTACACTCGCCCTACGGGCTCGTGCAGTTTTGTTAGCCTTTGAAAAATTGACTTGTGCTTATTTTTCCCAAATTGCACTCGAAATCATGTGATTACCTTTACAAAGTGGCCAATATAATTTCCACTGCATGCAGTTGTTGGTGGAACTCATCGCTTAAATTATTCCCTGCACTCAAGCGAAATATCAAGTGAAATTTAAACTTTGTTACTTATGTTGAACAAACCTATTGAGGAAATCAATCATTAAAAGTCAAATGAACCGAGATTTGCGCAATATGAAGGGCTCATCGCCAACCCAAGATCCGCAAGAGCTACACTGATATACCGAAGTTCCGCTTATAGACACTACGAACACTCCTTATTCTAACGTAGGTTAATTCGTAGCTAATTTACTTGCCCCTTTAACTCATAATGAATATACTGTTAAGGATTTGTTTGAGGCAGCTCAACGTTTTCATGAAATTAACACTCATTATTTTGATCAAGGTTATGTCTTTGTTTCTTTTGATGTTGAATCTTAATTTACCAATGTGCCTTTTAAGAAAACTGTTGACCTTATTTTAGACAGAATCTATAATAAGATCAGAATACTATATCCACGTCCTTTAGCAATTAGACCGCTTCCAGTTTCAACAACAAATAATATAAGCAGGTTGATGGAGTGTCTATAGGTTTTTCCCTAGGCCCTGTCTTAGCTAACATTATTATGACAGAATTGGATGACCAAATTATATCTAAATTGGTTTCAGATAATACGATTAAGCTCTGCATTAGGTATGTGGATGATTAATTCGCCGGTTCTCGTATGATGCCCCGATTATAAAGTTCCGTACAGGGGGGAACAAAGACAAGGAAGGCTCCATAACAATCTGGCTTTCTGTTCCGTACATTGGACATAAAACATCGCAACTCTTAAGATCCTTCGGAAGAAAGCTTCGCAGATGTCTTGCAAACTCGAGATAAAAATACGCCAAAAAAAAAAAAACAAGAAAAAACAAAGAAACTATCTTTCTACACAAACAACAAAGATCAAGTGCCACTTTTGAAAAAAATCACGTTATTTAAAAATTCAATTGCCTTGGTTGTCAATCAGCGTAAATCGGCTCCTGTTAGTTGTGACAAAGAATATTTCACCCAAGTAGTACTTGATAATACAACAGTGTTAGATTGTGACAATAATTGTAATCTGAACAAAGAGGCACATTGCATCAAACGCCAGCACCTTCATCTCAGCTTAATTCATTTCATAAGAATTTGAACGTCACTGTAGACGCGTTTCCTGATCCTAAGAAACATTTCCTGGACCTTCTGATTAACAATAATCTTACAGACCTTTATTACAAGGACATTCATACCAGTAGGACAATATACGCTGTTCTCTAGTTTTACCCCTTGGCGTCTTAAAACTGCATGGATTAAAGCATTATATTTCAAGAGCTAACAAAATTTGCAGCAATTCTAAACATTTTCCGAACCAAGTTAGACGCATTGATAAGTTTTTGTCATAGAACGATTTTCCTAAGAGAGTTCGTCGTTCTATTCTCAACCGTCTTGATACCCTGGATACTCTGGATACCCTGGATACTCTGGATACTTAGGATACTCTGGATACCCTGGATACCCTGGATACCCTGGATACCCTGGATACTCTGGATACCCTGGATACTCTGGATACTCTGGATACTCTGGATACTCTGGATACCCTGGATACTCTGGATACTTAGGATAACCTGGATACTTAGGATACCCTGGATACTCTGGATACTTAGGATACCCTGGATACTCTGGATACCCTGGATACCCTGGATACTCTGGATACTTAGGATAACCTGGATACTCTGGATACTCTGGATACTCTGGATACCCTGGATACTCTGGATACTCTGGATACCCTGGATACTTAGGATACCCTGGATACTCTGGATACTTAGGATACACTGGATACTCTGGATACCCTGGATACCCTGGATACTCTGGATACTTAGGATAACCTGGATACTCTGGATACTCTGGATACTCTGGATACCCTGGATACTCTGGATACTCTGGATACCCTGGATACTCTGGATACTTAGGATAACCTGGATACTTAGGATACCCTGGATACTCTGGCTACTTAGGATACCCTGGATACTCTGGATACTTAGAATACCCTGGATACCCTGGATACTCTGGATACCCTGGATACCCTGGATACCCTGGATACTCTGGATACTCTGGATACCCTGGATACTCTGGATACTCTGGATACCCTGGATACTCTGGATACTCTGGATACCCTGGATACTCTGGATACTCTGGATACCCTGGATACTCTGGATACCCGGGATACTCTGGATAGTCTGGATACTCTGGATACTCTGGATACCCTGGATACTCTGGATACCCTGGATACCCTGGATACTCTGGATACTCTGGATACCCTGGATACTCTGGATACTCTGGATACCCTGGATACTCTGGATACCCGGGATACTCTGGATAGTCTGGATACTCTGGATACTCTGGATACCCTGGATACTCTGGATACTCTGGATACCCTGGATACCCTGGATACCCTGGATACTCTGGATACTCTGGATACTCTGGATACCCTGGATACTCTGGATACTCTGGATACCCTGGATACTCTGGATACTCTGGATACCCTGGATACCCTGGTTACTCTGGGTAACCTGGATACTCCCTATAACTGACTATCTGTCTCAATAACTCTCTATTTTCTTCCATAACGCTCTCTCGATAGCTCTCTATAGCTCTCCCTCTACTGTAATAGCATGCACAACTCTTTATCTCTAACCCTCTATGACTCTCTCTTTCTACCTGTATCACTTAATAACTCCCTATCATCAATTAACTGTTATTATACTTTTCAAAATATGATAAGCAAACTTGTTATTAATAAGAAATTTAACCAGGAAAGCTCTTAGCCAATCAGAAAGAGTCTTACGATAGCTGCTACATCACTCGAAATGAACCCCACAAGTGTGAAACAAGTCAATTTTAGGAGACGTTCTCAGAAGAAAAGGTCAAGTGCCTGGAGTCAGTTTGTTCTTCGATGGCTTCGCCCTGTTGGCAGCATACTAATTATGGTGGAAGCTATTGGTAAACCAAAAAATGCAAATGCTTTCGGTGGGTTTGCGGAATGTTACGTGAGCTATGTTCACGGAAAGGTCTTGGATACCAGAGGATTGATGTGTTACTCGATGGGAGGCACTCCATAAAAGCAACGACAGGAAGTCGACGTTCCGAGAACACGGCGCGGCCTGTGAGCAGAGTCATTGAAGTACGTAAGAGAGGTTCAGTTGCGGCCGATGAAGTGGCGAGCATTTTTGGCACTAGGAGACAACAAAGCGGACTTTGCACGGATTCTCTCAGATGAACTTATCTCGCAGGCACTGACTTTCAATCGTAGTATATCTGGTGGTTTTTCATACGAAGTGGATTCTGCTCAGATCCTGGCCTAGATCCTTTTTGAGATCCAACCAAGAGTCAGTCATAGCGGGCATGTCGACAACATAATAGTTTCCACTCGAGGCACAGACTTGCTGTTACTTCTCCTGGCACATCGATCGCGCTAAGCTCTCATCAACAGTGGATATGGGCAGGAACTTCAGAGAATCCAACGTAAATAACTTTAGAGGATGTCTCAGCAAATCTTCCTAATAACCCGTCAAGTTCATTGTTACCATCTCACACCATCACCGACTGTAACAGCACCTCTTTCATCTGTAGAGAGTTTTCACATAACACTTTGTTCTTCTCTTCTCGGTCGGCGAAGATGTCCTCGAAGCTGACACCACTACCTCCGCAGAAAACGTTTGTTTGTTGAATGTATGAAATCCGATCTGACCACTGGCTATACCGTATTTTCTCGATTAAACGCCGGACCCCGATTAAACGCCGGCCTCGTTTAAACGCCGGGTCAAAATTGCTAGTTTTTAAAATAAACGCCATGGGCGTTTGTTCGAGGTCCCGGCGTATATTTGAAGTCAAGTTAACAAGTAAATATATTCAGTTTGTCACAAATCTTGATGGCAACACAAACTATTCAATCCGTAATAATGCACCTTTGGGAAATAATCATCTTTGGATACCCAGGGACAGTTTTACGGGGCAGAACGGAGAAAAAAATTGCCCTGCTTTGACAAACTGCCCCTTGGTCTCAAAGATCGGTAACAATAAATCAATCTGAAAAATTGGCAGAAAATTGCAGTCCGTTAATAAACGCCGGGCCCCGATTAAACGCCGGCTTCAAATAAACGCCGGGTTCACGAAGCCAAGTTTGTAATAAACGCCGGGGGCGTTTAATTGAGAAAATACGGTATATGTGCCTCTTCGCTATGAATTTAGAAAAACGCATGCCATGTGCACTGGGCTGTGTGGATGCACCAAGACCGACGCTAATTGCTATATCAACCTGCGCTAAAGCGCTTTAAAGAAACTTGTTTAAAAAGAAATATTAGTTCAGTGTTTATTAAAAAGTTCAGAAGATATATTAAAATATTTACCGATATTGATTAAAAATATTATAGACAGATTTAAACCTGAAAGCAAGGAGCAATGTTATGATCATTTTGAATTCGTTAATTTTACATGCGTTCAACCAAAGTCTTTATCATGAGGCTATAACAGACAAAGTGCATTGTGAAATAAGTTAGATTCAGCAATATACAAGACACTCAATAAAGTTTTATCTCTAACTATAACAACGATGATATATTACGACATTAACTATGATGTTATTTCCATTTATTTTACCACAAAACTTAAACGAAATGCTGAAACAAGGGAAACTCAATATATGAAAATTGTAATGGCGTCATTCTTGATGCTCGCTAGCTCGTAGCTTCAGCGTGGCACGACGACAATATTTTTCTTTCTTATTGCAACTATAGCGATTTGTTAATACAAAAATCGCATTTGTTCTTTGACAAAATAACAAAACTACACCCGCGATAAGGTTCCCGCGATAGGGTGAATTTTGTTTAAGAGGGCGTGGTCAATTGTCACTGAAGGGCTTGATTTTCACAGAAACAGCGTAAAAACTCTCAGAAAATTCTTTAAATCATTTTTACAGCACACTAACAATGCTTTAAATGAATTTCTGGATGTATTATGCTTAAAATAGCTAAAGGAAATAAAATTCCTTATTTGGACCATGACGTCATAATTAAATGCATCAAAACATCATCTTAACGCAAGAATTAAGCTTGGCAACATTGATTTTCGAAATCAGCGTACTCGATTTAGTAAAAATAGCTATGTTGCCAAAAATCAGACAAAAATGCCCGTGGGTGTCACATTTTGGACTCCTGGGTACCTGACTATAGACTTCTACAGGGGCAAATGAAGATTGACTTGACTTGACTTGAAAAGAAAGTCATGTTCAGCATTTATATACGCTGCTCTTAGCCAGGACTAAAATTTAGGAAATAATCAAGGCATAACTTGCTTTGAAAACAGTAACTTTGGCATCATTTGGAGATTTGTTTCTATAAGTTAAGCTTAACATTATCAAATAAATTTTATATTTAAGTTGAGAATAATGAATTTATGTACATGAAGTAGTTATATGATTATAGCAGTTATAAAGTAACTGAAGCACTAGCATATAGATACCTTACTAAACAATCCGATAAAGAAGTTCTCTGAGGTCATTTTTACAAAACATTCATATTTAAATATTCATATTAAACATTCGTTTTCACAACTCGTATATCCCATAATGTCATAATGTTTTAAAACATCTTTCTAGGTTTATAGCTTTGCTTTATGTCCATACTGCGAGTAAACCACGGTCATCATTTACCAGTAAAATTGTCCATAATGCAGTCTTTTATCCATTGCATGAATAACTGATTCAAATGCGTAACAATGCATCAACAAACCCCTTCATTTTACAGCTAATTTGTTCATTGGAAACAGTCCGGAGAAATCACGTTGCTCAGTCATCTGTTACAATGAACTATGTTTTGTAATCTTTGAATTAGTTCCTCTCAGTAAAATGTCATAAGGCAGTGTGTATTACATGCGCTAATTCTAGCAGTAATGCGCCTAGAAAAAAAGGAATGATAGCTTTGGAAATACAACATTTTTCACTTAAAAGTGGGCGCCAAAACGGTTTGAACCTTGGGGCGTACAGTCTTTTAACAAAACGACGGAGCTTCGAGGGCCCGCTGGTACCTTCCTCTCGAGTCGCTATTGCAAAACTTAAATAATCTTGTAGTAAATAATAAAGATGGTAGATTTTAAGCTCGGTGATAAATAGTGAAGAATATTATTCTACATGACACGAGCGTGGGACAAAGAGCTGATCTTGCTGATCCTAGCAGTATGCAGGACGCGTGTCACATATCAACCTAGTAAATGGCCTAGCTCACAGCGAGTCTCACGTAGCTCAGTTGGTTAGAGCGCCCAACCGGTATTCTGGGAGGCCATGGGTTCGATTCCTGTCGGGGACTCAGATTTTTTCTTTGTCCCACGCTCGTGTCATGTAGAATAATATTCTTCATTAAATAATCTTGTTTTCCAACCTTTTTCAAATTCTTTAATCCTTTGCAAACTGGGACGTACATATGCGTTTTTGAAGCAAATGCGTTTTTTGTAGCAAATGTGTCGTGTCATGATATCATAGCCGGCGAACAGGCTCCCGAGTGGGGTTTCCGCGAGCGAAGCGAGTGGGGTTACGCGAACGAAGTGAGCGGCGTACGCGAGCGGAAGAGCGGGGCCTGAGGGAAGTACGGGGGCGCTCTTCTTCCCGCGAGCGAACCCCACTCGGGAGCCTGTTCGGAGGCTATGATATCAAAATTAATTCGCTCAAGAAGCTTAAGGAAAATCGACCCAACCCAACATGGCGCATTATTCTCAACTCAGAATATATTGTCAAACAATCAAATTTGCAGTTTAGGCTTTTGCAACAGAGGTTTCCCTATAAAAAAGTCATTTTTCACATTTGTTGGAATTAGCTATCCTTGCATATATTGGGAATTACACTTGTACT
Source organism: Oculina patagonica (assembly GCF_052425735.1). Classification (NCBI taxonomy): domain Eukaryota; kingdom Metazoa; phylum Cnidaria; class Anthozoa; order Scleractinia; family Oculinidae; genus Oculina; species Oculina patagonica. The sequence goes on along the minus strand of NC_135758.1, from coordinate 30,644,631 downwards.
AAGCTGTAGATTACCACGGTTATGCGGTAAATGAACTTGACCAACAGCCTCTTGCACATTAAAAACCCCTTGCAGTCTAAGCAGCTTCACAAAAGCAGCAAAATACCTCCGACTTCTAGCGCAATATATATAGGGATTGATGGAAGAATTGCAAACTGACAAAACATGCAATGGGAAGAAAATCTTCCAGTATCTGGCATTATCTAAATCACCTTTGGGAATAATGTGAGGAAGAATCAAGAACGGCAGCCAGCAACCAATAGCTACTCCCAGAATTATCGCGATAGTTTTTGCTGCTTTTCTTTCTCGCCTTACGTTAGGCGTTTCCTTGTCAAGTGAGCCATTTTGCAGATGAATCACCGAGTCCTCAAGTCTTTTCGCGATACGAAATATGTAAAAGTAAATTAACACTGTTCCAATGAGAATAAGAGTAAGTTTAACGCCCAGGTATTTTTTGTGAAGAATTCCTTTGGACCAAATTGCTCCACATGTAGCTGAAAAAATCCAGATGCAGACCACTGTGGCTATTGCACGTCTTCTGGTCACCAGCAAATCGTATTTCATAGGAAAGCGAATGGAAATCAGGCGTTCTACAGTAACACCAAACATGTTTGTAACGGAGGCAATCAGCGCGAAAAGTCCAAGGAAATGTAATATTTCATAATATACAGTATTTACGGAGAGTTGTTGCAAACGCGGCAGTCTGTAAGCTGCCAAAGGCTGGTAAACCGCTGTAACAATGAAGTCAGATAAAGACAGACTAAAAATAAACAGGTCTGGAATTTCCCTCAAGCTTTCGAATTTGATTATCGATAAGAGAACTAAGGAGGTTCCAAGAGTTCCCAGAACACTGGCCACGCAAAGCACAGTGCACAAAATGACAGCGTCCAAATATTCAAGAGTTTATTCTGTCGAGGCACTTGGTTCGCTTGTGGAATAACTTGGAGTCAAGTTCAGAAAAAAAGAAGAGTTTTCCATGTTAAACTTCTGTCCAAATAACAGGTCAATCCTATAAAATGGAATAAACGACACGATTAGCTCTTTATCTCGTTCTGCTGTAAAAAGGTTATTAGGTTTTGTTCCATAGTGCGATCTTTGCATTTATTAACATTAAATTCAGTCTAGCAAAGTTAAAGACTATACGAATGCAGTTGACACGTTGATAGCGATTGTCTTAATTAGGGCCCTTTAAAATAGTCTCGGGTACCCGAGATAACCCTCTCCCCGAGTTGCCCTGGCCGAGCTAAATTTTCACATATTTCGTTGAAAAATTCAACAAACCGTTTAAATGAGAATCGAGAACTCGTCTCGGGGGCGATACAACTTGGGTAGGCGAGTTGTCTCGCCTCGGCAGGTAGGGTTGCCCTGGCAAGCGGGACAACATTTTCTCATATAAACACGTTGGCTCGCCAGTCCGGGACAACTCACGGCGAGCTGAGTGTCACGTAATACCTAGATTTTATGTTTTAAAGTACCAAATCATGTTAAAACTAGTTATACGTGACTCGCAGGGCCTCGCGAAGCTTTGGGTTGGGGAGGGAGGGGGGGTGTTATAAATAAGGAGTGATAACCAGTTTTAACCGGTGATTTGTTATTGTTGCCTAGTAACGGACATGGCCGCGACACCCTCGTTCCCAGGGTCTACTCCGCTTTGAAAATGGCGGCTCTTTCTGGTTCGTAAAGAGGTATAAAGCGTTGGAAAGCGCAGGCTATTTTCAAAATCATCGACAAATTATTGGATATTCGCATTTTGGACATTTATTTCAGGGCATTAAAAAATAAAAGAACGAACGGCAGGAGGATTCGAACCCTCCGCCCGCGCTCCCCTGATGGCCATGAAAGGTTTATAGCCTGAATAGGCGTTGAGGGAGTATTATGTGGAAATCAGTGTTATTTTAATCCAAAAAGAAAAACGATAAAAATAAAAGGCTCAGGATTCGAACCCACAAAAAAAAATAATAATAAAAAAAGAAAGAAAGAAAAAAAAAACCTTAGCCGGATTCGAACCCCCGCCCTCAGTCCCGAAGATCTGATTTGAAGTTCGACGCTCACACCATTAGGCCACCAGCGCGCGGCTGTGTGACGCCATTTCCGCCAGACACCAAGCTCACAAATATATATATATATATGACCGTAAACTCCACACGAGATTTCATCCCGCCTGAGCCCTTTGAGGGACAAAATTATACACCCCGCTACGCTCGGCCTTCGGCCTCGCTTCGCGAGGAATAACATAATGTAGCTAACATTGCCCACAGTACTCGTTTGAACCGAAAAAAAAACTTAAAGAAAGGAGGAATGTGTTAGCGGTTCGACTAAAATCACCCACCGGCCAGAGTGAACTTTGACCCGTCCTACAGGAACAACTTTTTCTCATATAAACGCTCGATAAAGCTGTCTCGGAGGAAAGGTTGTTTCGGATACGCAAAACCATATCAATGGGGCCTTAGTATCTGTGGCAAATACAGACCTTGTCACGATTTTAGGGCTTGTTTATATGGAGGAGAGTTGTCACTTGTAGGAGGGTAACCCTCCCCCCAAGCTATCTTTTGTAGGGCTTTCCACAAGTTGCTCGGCAACTTTTTGGCAACTTTTCGTGTTGCGAGCAACTTTTTCCCCTTCGAGCAACTTTTTTCCTCATGAGCAACTTGTTGCATTTTGAGCAATTTCCATACCGAAGATCTCCGAAGTTTATCCGAGTGTTGTTCAAAGGCAATACGAACGTTTCCGAAGATTTACGAAGTTTGCCGAAGATTTTCGAGGAACATCTGAAGACGTTTCAACTTATGGCTCATTCCGCATTAAAACATTTCAAAACTCGTTATCAAACATGACGTCATTGATATCTTCACGATTTTTCTCAGTTAAGGAAATCCTTGTTATCTTAAAAATTTTCCCCTTAATATTTTATTTAGATACTTCTTTTGCTATAAAATTGCATAAAACTGCTTAGAAATCTTACCCTAAAAGGGAAATAAGCATATATTTAGAGAAATTCTCTTGATTAGAAGCAGCGTTTTGGAGTTTTTAGAGCAACTTTCGAGCAACTTTTATTATCAGAAGCAACTTTTTTGGATTTTTGGAGCAACTTTTGAGCAACTTTTTGAGAAATTACGGGCAACTTTTTGAGAAATCTCGAGCAACTTGTGGAAAGCCCTAATCTTTTGCCAGGCTTTTATATGAGAAAGTTGTCCCTGTTGGCCGAACCAAAACTTGGCACTCTCGGTTAAAAAGACTGGCCATAGTTGTTTTGAAACATCTATTTTGGCGACCCTTTCTAAAATCAGGTTCGCTGAAACATCGACAAAGTCCATTTTTTGAACAACTTTCCCGCCGATAATTTTGTTTTGGCCGATTGTAGAGTTTGCGCATGCTCCGTATGTTATAACTTGTCCCTGGCAGGCGAGGCAAAAATAACCAAACTGTTTAAATGAAGAAAAGGCTGGCTCGCTCCCCAGGGTCACCCTACCTTCAAAGCGAGTGGCCCTCCACCCAGGAACACTAATCCCTCGAGCCAACTTTGCAATTTCTCATACAAACGGTTCGCAGCTGTTTATAAAGAAACTTATGAAAACAATCTTTTGCCCGGGGTGGCTCGGTATGGAGGGTAACCCTCTTACCAGGGATAACTCTCCTCTATGTAAACAGGCTCTAAGACGCAACCTTGGCGGGTAGGCAATGTCGTCAGAATTTAAAGTGTTTGTACGGAAATCCGATGGCAGATAATTTGTTCAAAAATTGAATTCTGAAAAACTTATGAATCGTAAAGTTAAGATATTATGGTAAGGATTGTATTTTCTAAATTTGATGGATGTGGTTGGGCTAGAAAGCATTCAGTTCCGTTTTAAATTTTCCATTCATTCAGGTCTATTTTACATCTGCAGAATTACGTCCCGTTTCGGTGAGTTGACGCGTTTCGCGGGAAAAAAATATAGACAAATGTATGAAAAACTAAAAACGTAACTAAACGCTCTCTAGCCCAGCTACATCCTTCAAATTTGGTGAATAAAGTCTTAAGCCTAGTATCTTAACTTTACAATTTACAATAGATGCCAGAAATAAATTTTTGAGAAATTTATTTGCTATCGGATTTTCATACAAGCACAGCGTCGGTCGAAAACCGTGACAGTTGTACGCTTAACATTGAACAAGGCATTTCCTTGTAGACCGTACGAGTTAGATCCGGCATTGAAGCCAAAACAGCTCGGTAAGTGTCCCGTTGTGGATGATTCATTTTTATAAAATCGTAAGCTGCCTTTTTTACCGCTATAGAAAAATAGTTTGGTGAAATAATAAAATCTAAAAAGCCTAACAGTACCTTTTGATCGCTGTTTCTAGCGCGTTCAGTCCATAGAATATGTTCTGCAAAAATATATTAAAACATAGGAAGCAACTTTTTTGATGTCTTACCTTTACGCGAGCTCTTTTCCTGCCCGTTCAAAATGAAAACAACATGAACCTCTTTCCTCGAACAGACGATTATTGGATATTTGTAATCGATATTTACATTTTAAGTAAAATAATAGCAGGATATTTACCAAAGCGATGACAATCCTTTTTTTTAATTACACAGTTATCAATCTAGAAGGCGAAAAGTTGTGAATCGTCCTACTGTTTTTTCATTACGAGAATTCTACCTAACTCCACAACTCATCATTTTTTTCCTTTTCACATACCCGATTTGCCCTGGCTAAAAAAAGAGCACATTTTATACCGATTTTTGTTCAACACTTACTCTAAAGAGATTTGTTAACAAAAATTGACCACTATCGTCTTGCCACAAACGAAAAGTGTTTCTTTTACTTTAATAATTTTTAGATGTGGCGCATGCGCTTTTTATTCATGGTGTTTCAGTTAGATAAGAGTATTATTAATTTTCATTAGTGGCAAGAAAATTGAAGCTTATTTGAATTAAAAAAAAATCTCAAAAGCCAGTGCTAAATAATATTGGGATAAAGTGATTTCTTTCTTGACACAAGTCGTTGTCCGAGTTCAGTGGCTCATAGCCACTTTTATTATCCTTATCCAATGTTTTATTTATTAGAATTCTTGAACATAAATTACTAGTCTATCTGTATTGAACCTCTCCTAGATTGATAACTATTGATTCTAACTTGCCAATAAATAGCAAACAATGATTTTTAATATTTTAATTTTAAACTCGGTATGATTTTTTTAAATCAAATTAGACCGACAGCTCTGTGTGTGGGTTAAATGATATTTCTTGACAATAAGATTTTATCTTACACACACACACAAATGAAAAAGATATGTTTTAATTTTAATGCTTTACGGACGTGGCAAATACACTAATTGTTCATGTTATGCCAGTTAAATACGAATATTAGAAGTTTTTATTGGTGCATGGTAAAAATATTGATGCTGCTTTGGATTAAGAAATGTCTAATGAGAGATCTCATTAGAGATCTCCTTTTTATGCTTTACGGACGTAGCAAATGCTCTAATTGTTCATGTTATGCCAGTTTAATACGAATATTAGGAGTTTTTATTGGTGCATGGTAAAAATATTGATGCTGCTTTTGATTAAGAAATGCCTAATGAGAGATCTCGTTAGAGATCCCATTAGAGATCTCCTTTTTATGCTTTACGGACGTAACAAATGCTCTTATTGTTCATGTTATGTCAGTTAAATACGGATATTGGAAGTTTTTATTGGTGGTAAAAAGATTGAAGCGGCTTTTGATAAAGAAATGTCTAATAAGAGATATCTTATGAGATCTCTTTTTTTTAAAAAAATGTACTAATTGTTCGTGTTATACGCCAGTTAAATACGGATATTGGAAGTTTTTATTGGTGGTAAAAAGATTGAAGCTGCTTTTGATAAAGAAATGTCTAATGAGAGATATCTTATGAGATCTCTTTCTTTTCTTTTTTAAAAAAATGCACTAATTGTTCGTGTTATATGCCAGTTAAATACGGATATTAGAAGTTTTTATTAGTGTTAACAAGATTGAGGCTGCTTTTGATAAAGAAATGTCTAATGAGAGATATCTTATGAGATCTCTTTCTTTTCTTTTTTAAAAAAATGCACTAATTGTTCGTGTTATATGCCAGTTAAATACGGATATTAGAAGTTTTTATTAGTGTTAACAAGATTGAGGCTGCACAGAAAGAAATCTCTAATGAGGGATCTCATTAGAGATCTCTTTCTTTTTGTAAAAAAAAGCAAAGTGAATAAGTGCTTACTCCAAAAAAATAGGATGTGAAGTCAAGTATGATAATTGTAATAAAAAAAAAGAGTCACGCCTTTTGGGACCTCTACAGTGAAACGAATCTCAACTCTTGGCCTCTTATTTTCATCAAGTGAGTTAAAAATGTAAATATTATGTCTGTTTAGATGTTCGGTTAGGAAAAAGGCTGATGTTGTTTTCGGTTGGAGTGGACAGGAACAGATCTTGCGTTAAGGTAAGACAAAACTTTTTCTTAAGAGAAACACTCTTAATATAGTGATTAAAAGGTACTATATGTTAATCCTTTCAGATTTTATTGTCTGTGTAAACATATCAGGTTTTGCGCATGCGCGTGAGGACTGGACAGAATCATACACGTGTGCTTGTACTGATCTGTACTCGTTAGATACACTGTTAGATAGAATAAAAGTTAGCTTCAGCACACTTGGAATATCTTTACATGGTGTCAGAAGCGGGATTGTGAAGTAACCAAACATACCATTTAGCTCGATACACTGGAGAAGGTGGAAGAGTGAAGGATTTCCGAACGACACGCGTACGATTGATTCTGACAAGAAGACAACATGGCCGCCAGCGCCTCATTCATTGACAAGGGTCCAACCATGGACTGGAGTACGGATGAAAACCTATACTCACGCTTCAAAATGTGGAAACAACGCTGTGAACTACTCTTTACGGGGCCGATGGCCAAAATTGACGAAGAAATCCAGTGTAAGCACCTGCTTTACTGGGCCGGTGAGCACGGCTTGGAGCTGTTCAACAGCTGGGGCCTCTCGGCAGACGAACAAAAGAAACTCGAAAACTACTGGAAGAAATTCGAAAACTACGTGAAACCCCACTCAAACGAGTTGATCGCCGCTTGGGAACTTCATAATCTTCGACAAGGTACACTATCGTTGGAAGAATTTATTGCAAAGCTTAGAATCCTTGTCAAAGCAGCCAACTATCCATCGGATCATCATGATCGATTTTTGAGAGACTTCCTTGTACTCGGCATGAATTCAGACCATGTCAGAAAGGAGTGTTTCAAAGAAGGAAATGCTCTAACATTTAGCAAAGCTAGAGAAATGGCAAAAGCAGACGAATCAGCAGACAAGCAGCTTAAGCTAATGAACCCAGTGTCAGCAGTACACCCAGTTAGCTCAACGATGAGAAACCAATTCCCAAGCGACCAGCTGAATGCAGTAGCCGGCGGATCAAGGCAAAACCCAAAAGGCAACAAGTCAGGAAAAACGCAACTCTGCAGGAATTGTGGTTGGGGTCCTCACTCTCGTGAACAGTGCCCAGCAAGAAATGCAACATGTCATTACTGCCAAAAGGTGGGACACCTTGCTAAGGTATGCATTTCAAAACTTAAAAAGAAGAATGTGCATGAAATTGAAGCTACTAGTAATAACAATGCCCTAGCTGAGTCAGAGCCTACCCAATCATTAGGTGATTATGTGTTCCTGGGCCCAATTGAAGCAACACCTCTGGCCATGAATGTAAATGTTGTATCCTGTAGAGAGAAGGCTCTGCTCGAAGTCTCCTTGGCATTGAAGCCAGAAGGAAAACAAATGAATGCACTTTGCAAGATAGACTCAGGGGCTGAAACAAACATTATACCTAAGTCCCTATACCAGCAACTAAGCCCTGAGACACTAAGCTTACAACAACCTACAGTGAAGTTAACTGCTTATGGTGGAGCCGAGATCCCAAATCTTGGATCTTGCCAAATGTATGTGAAGGGTCCTAACAATCCCAACCCCAGAGTCATCCAAGCAGAAGTTGTTGACGTTGATGGTCCTGCCATAATTGGTAACATGTCTGCACAAGATCTAAACCTCCTAAAGCTCAACTGGCCAGTCACAGCCAGCACAAATGCAACTACCCAGAATGTTGTGCAAAGTGAAAAGCCAATGCCCAATGTACATACTGTTAAACTATTTGACATCAGAGGCAAGCAACACCCCTTCCCACTGACAAAAGACTATCTGTTGAAAGAATATCAGGATGTCTTTACAGGAATTGGCTGCTTCCCAGGACCCCCATACCACATCGAAACTAACCCTGACATTCCCCCAGTACAGCATGCCCCAAGGCAGGTTCCAGTACAACTAAAGCAAGCCTACATGGAAGAGCTAGACCAGTTAAAAGAATCCGGAATTCTGGTTGAGGTCCAAAATGAGTATACCCCTTGGGTTAACTCCACTGTGGTTACCATAAAACCCAACGGGTCGATCCGTCTGTGCTTGGACCCTCGGGATCTCAATAAGGCAATCAAACGCAACCCCTATTATGTGAGAACCATAGATGATGTGATACCAAAAGTCAGTGGCTCCACCCACTTCAGTATCCTTGATGCACGCAGCGGATTTTGGCAAGTTGCTCTTGATGAGGAGAGCAGTAGGCTGTGCACCTTTAACACCCCATGGGGAAAGCATAGATGGACAAGGCTTCCATTTGGCCTTACCTGCAGTGGAGATGTGTTTCAAGAAAAAATGGATATGGTCTTTGGCAGACTGGAAGGGCTCAGCGGTATCGCAGATGACACATTTGTCTATGGTACAGGCGAAGCATATCATGATCAGCACATACTAACTGTCCTTGACACAGCAAGAGAGAACAATGTGAGATTTAATCCAGACAAATTCCAGTTTAAAGTGAATGAAGCGTCCTTCTTCGGGCTCACATGGACCCCCGACGGGATCCGCCCTGGCGAAACCAAAATAAAAGCAATCCGTGACATGCCTTCCCCGAAGAACCTTACAGAGCTGCAGTGCTTTTTGGGCATGATTAACTACCTGAATAGGTTCTCACCCATTCTAGCCCAAGTGTCAGAACCTGTGCGACAGCTGATGAAAAAAGATGTACCATCCTTGTGGCAACCGGAACACCAAAGGTCATTCCAGAACCTCAAACAAGCAATCACTGAAGTACCAGTCCTAGCCTATTACGACCCCGAAAAGGAAAACCTTATCCAGTCTGATGCGAATCTTAAAGGCCTTGGATGTGTCTTGATGCAAGAAGGAAAACCAGTATGCTATGCCAGTCGATCGTTAACTGAAAATGAGTCTCGATACAGTAACATAGAGCGAGAGTTACTTGCTGCCTGTTGGTCGCTTGAAAAGCTTAACCATTACGTGTTTGGTAAGAAGGTGGTCATTGAAACCGACCACAAGCCACTCGAAAGTATCTGGAAGAAGAGCATATCAAGCGCTTCACCACGTCTTCAGAGGCTCCTACTTAAAATGTCCAAATACAACGTGGAGATCAGGTACATTCAAGGAAAAAGCAACGTGATAGCAGATGCCCTTTCCAGGATTAGCCACATGGAGCCCCCTGTAGCAGACAACGAAGTCCCCGTGGTCGAACTGGACACGATTTCTCGAACCCTGCCAGCCAGCCCTGCCAAACTAGATGAAATGCGAGAGTGCACTGATCAAGACGTTGTACTCAGTCACTTAAAAGATGTCGTGCATCATGGATGGCCAGAATATCCAAATGAATGCCCACAAGACCTGAAAGAGTTCTGGAACTTCAGAGAGGACCTGAGTGTTGAAAATGGCCTCATTCTTAAGGGACACAAACTCGTAATTCCCAGTAAGCTACGCCCACAGATGTTACAAATCATACACCAAGGACATATGGGAACGGAGAAATGTCTCCTGAGAGCAAGGGACAGCCTGTTTTGGCCAGGCATATCAAGAGACATTAAAGAGATGACAGAGAACTGTCCGACATGCGCACAATTTTCCAAACAGCAACCAAAAGAAGCATTGCATCCACACAATGTACTCAGTTATCCATGGCAAAAGCTTGGATGTGATCTGTTCGACTATCGAGGTGCCGAATACTTAATAGTCGCAGACTATTACAGCAAATACCCCATAATTAGAAAGTTGAGCTCCACGACATCTGCTGCAATAATTAACCACCTCAAATCAATCTTTGCAGAACACGGCATACCAGAAACCCTGGTATCTGAAAATGGCCCTCAATACAGCAGCAGGGAATTTGCAGCGTTCTGTGACCAATGGGGTATCAATCACATTACTAGCTCACCAGTGTATCCAAAGAGCAATGGATTTATAGAAAGGATGGTACAAACCGTAAAGAACCTTCTAAGGAAGTCCGAGGCTGCAGGGCAAGACCCATATCTTGCACTCTTATCATACCGGGCCACGCCTGTTGACAGCAACTTACCATCACCAGCCAAGTTGCTGAACAATAGAGAATATCGCACACAACTACCCAGCAGTGGACGACTCCAACGGCCACAAGCAAAAGAATGCCACCAAGATCAGCTGCAGCACCGCCAAGATGTTCAGAAACTGCAGCATGATGGCAAGTCCACACGTGAGCTACAAAAGCTAGTACCAGGCCAACCGGTATCGGTGTTTCAACCAAAAACCAAGACCTGGACTCCCGCGCAAGTGAAAGAGGAAACGAACCACCCAAGATCCTACATTGTAGAGACAAACAGTGGTTCTGAACTAAGGCGCAACAGAATACAGCTAAAACCGTCAGGCCGAGTACCAGCAAGCTTTGAAGGGCAACTGCTCTCTAACCAAGATAACCCACCACAGTCCAGTGCACCTACATCTACATCCCACCAAGTCCCGTCACCAGGATTACCACAGACACCCCAGAAACCAGCTACAGCTGCTGAGGGAAGTCCCGACCAGCATTTGACAACCAGAAGTGGTCGCGTTGTAAAGAAGCCATTACGGCTGGACCTTTAAACGTTGTTAACCAGAACAACTCAGCTTAGCCGTCTGAGAACTTTGTTGCGTTGGATTTAGTTTGAACAATCTTGTGTTGTTTAGGTTCCAATTTATAGGCCAAGTTAGTTTCTTTCACCCGGCAAAGTTTTCAGGGTGGAGATGTAAACATATCAGGTTTTGCGCATGCGCGTGAGGACTGGACAGAATCATACACGTGTGCTTGTACTGATCTGTACTCGTTAGATACACTGTTAGATAGAATAAAAGTTAGCTTCAGCACACTTGGAATATCTTTACAGTCTGCATCAAGCTAGTTTCCTAGCAGTAATAAAGGCAGCTTAGATGTTCGTTTAGGAAAAAGGCTGATGTTGTTTTCGGTTGGAGTGGACAGGAACAGATCTTGCGTTAAGGTAAGACAAAACTTTTTCTTAAGAGAAACACTCTTAATATAGTGATTAAAAGGTACTATATATTAATCCTTTCAGATTTTATTGTCTGCATCAAGCTAGTTTCCTAGAAGTAATAAAGGCAGCAACGATTTTACAAAAATTAATTATCTACATCTACATCTGACCGAGAAATTGTGGTTTCGATGCATTTTACTCGTACGGTCTACAAGGAAATACCTTGTTCAATGTTCAAAGTGAACCTCTTATATTTGCCACTGGTACTACATGGGAAAGTCGTTATCAGTGTGTCCATTTGCTAGACTGAATTTAATTTTGAGAATGTTGATTGACCTGATTGACGAGGAGTTCAGACAGTTGTGAAAAATAAAAAATCGCTTTGTAAAACAAAACGTTTAAAGCATTAGGACAGCAAAACCGTATATAATCGTATGTTTACTTCCTTCCTAGGATTGGCCTGGTATATGGACAGAAATTTAAAATGGAAAATTCTTCATTTTTCCTGAACTTGACTTCAAGTTATTCCAAGTGTGAACCAACTACCTCGACAGGAGCCAAAATTTTTGAAATGTCGGATGCTGTCATTTTAGGCACTGTACTGGGTGTTGCCAGTGTTCTAGGAACCCTTGGAAACTCCTTAGTTCTCTTGTCCATAATCAAGTTTGACAACTTGAGGGAAATTCCAGACCTGTTTATTTTTAGTCTGTCTTTCTCTGACTTCATTGTTACAGCAGTTTACCAGCCTTTGCAAGCTTTCAAGCTCGCACAATTACAATTTTGCTCCAAAAACGTTAATCTTTGGACAATAACAAGTTTCCTTGGTTATTTCTCATTGATTGCCTCAATTTCAAACATGTTTGGTGTGACGGTGGAACGCTTGATTTCCATTCGCTTTCCCCTGAAATATGATCTTGTGATGACAAAGAAGCGTGCTATAGCCACTCTGATCTGCATCTGGAGTTTCTTCTATACTCGTAATAATGTTATTTACCGAATTTTTTTCCCCGGTGTAAATTTCCATTTACCTTATTTTGGCTCTCACTGGAACAGTGTCGATGTACGTCTACATGTTTCTTATCGCAAAAAGACACGAGGACGCGGTGGTTCAAGTACGAAATGGCTCACTTGATGATGGAAGACCAAATATTAAGCGAGAAAGAAAAGCAGCAAAAACTATCGCGATCATTCTAGGAGTAGCTATTGGTTGCTGGCTGCCGTTTTTGGTTGTTCCACACGTTATTTCCGAAGAACCAGATTATAACAGATACTGGAAGATTTTCTGGTCACTTCAAGTTTTATCAGTTTGCAACTCTTCCATCAATCCTTACATATATTGCGTTAGAAGTAGGAGATATTTTGTTGCGTTTGTTAAGATACTCGGACTACAAAGGGTTTTTATGATACAAGGAACCGTTGCTCCCGCTTTGCCACTGTGCAACCCAACAGTAAATGCACGTGATGCTCCTGAAGAGAGTCAAGCCATGCAAGTACAAGCTGAAATCAGTGACGCCACTCTTCAACCAAACGTACAGAACTGAACATGGTATCGTCGTCGGTAACAAGGTTTTTAGAAAGAAACTTGTTTTGAAGACCCAGACTTATATTTTCGAACATCAACGGCTCAAAACGGGCTAGGAGCGAACTCTGCTTCATTTTTGATAAATTTTCAATTTTCAACAAAGCAACGATTCTATCACATCAGGTTTTTGAAATTTCGAATTTTCGGTGGTACGGAACCCTTAGATCTCGTTTTTTATGGTACATATGTAACAACATTAAGGTCATTGCCCCGAAATAGAATTGAACATAGATTTTCAACCAAAGTTTGCTTACTGGTTGATTACCTAAAGGGGACCTAAATTTTGAAATAAAAAAATGGGGTCACCATATTCGTTTAGGAGCAGGAAGACCTTGTATACACCACATAATTCCTTATTAATTACGAGTACTGGCAAAGTACACATTTCCAGTAATAATTAACTTTTCAAACATAGGAATTGATCTGTTTTCATTTTATAGAAAGAATAGGATCGCTACACCCAAAATATGAGAAAAAAATGATAGGTGACCATACTCGTTTACGAGAAAGCGACGATATGTTTCTCTCGCGGACTAAGCCGCGTAGAAAAAAAACGCCATTTTGTTTATGTGCGCGTGCTAAAAATTCCGCGCAGTAAGGATGCGCAATGCAATACAGGGCAATGACCTTAAGCAGCATCGTAAAGCGCGATCTGCCAGGAAAACGACAATTGCATATTTCCATCGTGTGCAATATTTTTCTTACAAATTAACGGAATCAACTTCCAAAATACGGTTATTTAAGTTTAAGAAGATAAAGATAAGAAGATAAAGAAGCTCGGCTTATGAGGTTATATTCACTCCGCGCGAAGTGATTATAGCTTTGAAGGCCTGGTTACTTAGCCATGCCACCTTTGACATCCAGGCAAGTAAACATGGCCGCTTTTGCTGAATGAAAATTTCTTTGATTTGAAAGAAACCAGTCCAAGACATGGATTTTTAAAACGTTGGGAATTTTGAAAAATGACTATAAAGGCTTTTGGACTGAAAATAGTTTTAAGAGATGGTTCTCAAGGCATTAGAAATGATCGTGAACACGACGGTTTTGGTGATCGACTGATCGTAGAGAAACTCTGTCAGATCGATTGAGCAAACATTATTCAGTTCTCTTCTCACCGGAGCTACTCATTTTTGAGAGGATTCTTGACAAAAGTCATCAACAATCATACAAAGGTACCGGACATCTCTCTTTCTCATATTGTTTGTTTTGTTCCGTTTTATTGCTTTAACTAAATAAATTCTGATTGCAATCGATGATTTAAACTGGTTTACACCTTCTGCAAGCGAGCACTTGTGTTTGCTGTTTGCTGTTTTCTTGTTTGCTGTCGTTATTTTGCAGTTCTTGATGATCACCTCTAAAAATTATACTTAAACAATTATTCACCTCAGCCTCCGTGATTATTGTTGAATAATCCCCTCGACTTCGTTTCGGGGATTATTCAATACTAAAGATTGCGTTACTTAATCACAAAGTTCTTGAGAAGGAATCTGTTTCTGTGTGGGCACGAGCTTGCTAGTTCATTTCGCTTGTTAAGACTGCATAAATTCTTCTTACAAATGATTACAAATCTTTAGTATACGCATTTTCTGTTTTTAAACCCTATAGTTTTTATATATCATAGCAACTGTTTTTATATCGCATAGCAACCTTAAGTTAGCCTTTTATTGCCAGTTTATGTATTTTAACGGTCATTCGTTGATGTTGCCTGATGAGTGTGGTCATACTTTGATCACACGAAACAGCGTTGTCGCAATAAAACGATGAATTGAAATCTTCTACTTTTGATCATTATTATCACTGCTCCTCTCAGAGTTGAGCGCTCTACAAATTTATTCTATTCAATATCAAGAAGTATTATATATTATATATTATAATTATAACTCAATGCATTTCCCATTACTCCTGCCAGTTAATGGGTGATTTTTATTGATTGTGGCAGAATATCTTGACATTGCATGAAGCCCTTATACTTAGCATGTCGCTATGCAAATATTTTCTTGTGCATAGTACACCAATGTATTACAGGGTATTATTTAATAATTCCATTTAGCGGCTCTTCATGATCAGCTCCTTCCAAAAAGGGACCCTTTTTATAAGCCCCCTCCTCTTTGTAGTGTTTAATTATTTTAATTAGCGCGTGCTGAAGTTTGGAATAATTCTCGGTATTTATTTCGGATTTAGTGAATCTGGCGATTAATAAGACGTTGACGACTGAATGAGTGCCGAATAATGACTTTATTACAGCTTATTAAAAGTTACACTTGTCTTACGCCACAAGCAAACGAATTTTAACAGCTATTACTACTTCAGTAAGGCCTTTCTATTGTATCGTGGCAAAACGATCAGTCTGTATTAACTACCCCAGTTTCCTACAGAAGCCATATTAGCGATACATAGGATATTGATGCCTTCTTTTAGCACCATGCAGTAGCCTGGTGCGCAGATATCACCAATCGCCATTAAAGAGTTTTGAAAAAACGGACTTCAGCTTGGACAGCCTGCACCAAAAACTACAAAAAGAAAAACGAAATAAATAGTTGAACGTCTGCTGACACAAAACTGAGCATCCAGCATTGACTGTGCACAAATACAGTCGAACCTCTCTGTACGGACACCTCTCTAATACGGACACCTCTCTATTACGGACAATTACCGATGTCCCGACAAAATTCTCAGATATTTTCTTTGTAAAATACCTCTATAATGCGGACCCTCTTTTATACGGACAACGGACACTAAATCGTGGCCCTAGGAAGCAAAGTCATATAACATAACCTCTTTATTACGGACACTCCGGTGATCAAGTAATGATAGTTTATAAATGTAATAAAATTTCCTGTTTTTGGTTACAAAAACAAAAACGTTTTATTTTGTTTGAAAACAGTAGCTGAGATGTGCAAAGTAGTACCCCACTGATGGACAGTGTCTCTCAATGCAGCAAATTGATCAATTAAGATGTTGCTAAACGAGGAGTGTGGGCCTCATTTTAGGCGTGGAGTCAAAAAATGACGTCATAGTGAAAACCTCTATAATACGGACACCTCTCCAATACGGACACTTTGCTCTGTCTCTTCAGTGTCCGTATTAGAGAGGTTCAACTGTAACTACAATATAAATTATGTTGAGACTTCTAACCCAACTAATGTCATAGCCATACCCACACCAGCCCGGTAGTTAGAGTTAGTCGTTTATAAGAATGGGCTCTCGTAAGCGAACAAACGCTGAAACCAATAGTAACTGGTCGCCGGTTTACCAGAGCTTTCAGCATAAAGCTGTCTATCTCAGCTATACAATCTCGGAATCAGATGCTCTTTCTCCAGCTGCATATCTCAGAGAATTCGCAGAAACCTGGCTGCCAGGTTTTCGCTTGAACTCGGGCGCAGCCCGAGTTCAAGCCTAGCCAGCAA
This sequence comes from Oculina patagonica, assembly GCF_052425735.1. Lineage (NCBI taxonomy): Eukaryota > Metazoa > Cnidaria > Anthozoa > Scleractinia > Oculinidae > Oculina > Oculina patagonica. The sequence continues at coordinate 30,628,320 of NC_135758.1, read as the reverse complement.
CCTTAACTTGAGGTAAACCGTGGTATGGGGACCTTGCCCAGGCCTTGGGCTTTCTGCTGGTGTCCAGCTGGGGGGTAGCCGTCAAAAGCTGGGGGGAGGGGAGGGTGTCACTTTTGACCGCTGGGCCTAGCTTGCTTCATGCCCCTTTGAGAAATTTTGTGTGAACTTGGAATGCACCTGTGTAGTCTGTGAATATTTTGAATGACACCGGTGCAGGCTTCCCTGTGTAGAAGGCACCCGGCCGGTGTTGCAGCTGCCAGCTGGGCTCCTGGGGTGACAACCTCCTAGCCTGGGGGGAGGCCTGGGGAATTTTACTAGCCCCGGGCTGTTTTGGACCTTGGGCGCCAGGTTCTTGGAAAATCGAACAGATATATATTACGGTAAATGCGATCAAGTATTGTGTACATCTATTAAAGTGCTAATATTTGAGTAACCACTTACGAGAGCTTGAAAACAAAGGAAAAACCAGTTGTTAATGTCCAAAGGTGGTCACGGTCTTAAACGGGATTTACAATGGTGGTCGTGGTAAAGGTGAGGTCTGCGTCAATATAGGCCGGGGCTTATCCCGGTTTTTATAGCATGGACCGACTAGGAGTATTTCTACTCCCCCTTGATGGGATGCTAGTCCATCGCAGGGTTGCATCCCAACATTAATTCGCCGGTACCCATTTATACACCTGGGTGGAGAGAGGCACTATGAGAGTAAAGTGCCTTGCCTAAGAACAACACAATGATACCGCTCGATCCGGAGTCCAGCGCTTTAAGCATTAGGCCACCGTGCCTCCCACAATGGCGATCGTAGCTATATGTAACTGAACGCTTTCGATAGAGAACTTCGACTGTACTTTCTTTATGAGAAACATCCCTGGTAGTTATTACATTCCCGTGTGGTAGTTCACCACTACAAATACCGAGATATAAACAGCTCTAGCCGATAAAGTATTTGAGAAGAAACGGTTTTACCCAATCAAGGTATGAAATTCGTTACAAGCTTATGGTTAGAAAGTAAGTCGTTAAATAGGACATCAACACATAAAATCAATCTTACTCCGGTGGGCAGCTTCGTGGATCAGTCTCTCTATCTATGACCAATTCACTTCTTCGACACAAATATCCGGACGGGCAAACCTCAGGACTTGGTGTTGTCTGGCACACAAACCCTCGAGGACATCCAGCAGTATCTTGCAGTTCCCTTTTTGTGCACCAGTACCCATCGGGACACAAATTGTCTTTATGTGCCTTCAAGAATCTCTTTTCAACCTCTTCAGCAACGGAGGACAAACCCAACAAAAGGATTATAATCACAACTTTATGCAACATTCCTTAAAAGAAAAACATCAAAGCGCAGTTAATGTTTGTCTGTCGGTTTGATTTTGCTTTCTTGCAATAGGTTTTTGTCACGGTTTCTGAATCCACGTTATAATTTTCATAGATTCAAGTTCGTGAAACAATTTTATTATCCATCTTCAGTCAGTAGAAAACTACAAAAATACCTGCGAAACGAGCACAACTATCGCGCGATACGGTATATTTATTGACTTAGTTATTCAGTTGCCATGAAAACATAACTTCTTTTATTGCGGTCAAAAATCAATTGGACATTAAATCTCTTACTAGACAGTTTAGAGTGTCGTATCGCTGTTTACTTTACTCATCTTTTCTGAAGTTTCGGGAACCCAAAAACGCCGAGGAAGCGACTAAAGTTTTTATATTTTATAAAGTGCCCAAACTCTGTTCTTTCGGTAGCTAAGTGAACCGTTGAAAAATTGTAGCAAAGTGAGGAAGAACGAAAACCCTACACCAGGCTCACTCAGGTAATTTTTAAAAATTAGTGTAAATTTTTGGCCGGTAAAATTTGTCGAAGTGCGTAAAAAGAATGGTGAAAGGTATTATCCGCGGTGAAAAGGTAGTTTTTTACTTGAAAATATAACTAATGTGTAATGGGTGCTCATTTGATGTGTAAGTTATTGTTTTGATTGCTGCTGACATTAGTATCCTTGATACAAAGCAAGCTAATAAAATTCAAGTAGTTTACAGTATCTTTCATTATATAACTGAGAATAAAGAAGCTTTCTGTCCTTTAAGGAGAGGTCGAAATCAGGTATATATCATAAAACTGTGTTAAAATATCTTAGCTTTCCGATTCAAAATTCATCCCAACAAAGGCAATCAGAAAATGACAAAAAAAAATTAAACCATAATTCTAGGAAAGAACTCACTACGAAATTCAGTGTAACGAACAAAAACATTAACCTGATTCAAAAGGAGGAAACGAAAAAACCTACCATAAATTGTTCCAAACTTTCAGTAAAAAATAATTGTATTTATAAAAATGTCTTAACTGACTTACCAGAGACTTGCTGCAGGACGTAGATTCGGAAAGGCAGGTTCTCTAGATCTTCTTTAACGTATACGTAATCTGCGTTCTCTTCAGAATACGCAAGAAGTAGCAGTATGATTAAAAGAATTTACACTGATATTCTTCTGTGTTCTGTTGTTATGTTAATGTAGATTGAAAATTGCTAGCGGCCTTTGTACCTTAGCACAACTGTTTTATTCCTTCTCAAGTATCTCGTGGTATAACTTTTTAGATTAAAAGCTTCTGACTTTTTTCTATCTTGATTTCTTGAGATAGGCCTAAGAGCATCGGAGGAGTTGAATTTTAGGCCGCACGTAGGCAACTTTTCAAAATTTCTACGTGAAGAGTAAGCTACTAAATCACTAAAACCTGTTAAGCAACCCAATGTGAGCCTTTTTACCTCATCTGCAAAATTATGAATCGCAATGCATGGAAATTATTTATTAGAGTTAAAAAAAAATTAGACTATTTTGGGAAGCCTCGAATGGTATAAGAACTTGGCTTAGGGATAAGCCCTTGATTGACACGAAGCCAATCCGTTACGGCCCAATCCATTAGACTAAGTGCCATAACACCCCGTTTGTTTCCTATCTAAAACGGCTTTTAGTATCCTTAACCGATAAGCAGTTAATGGACATTTTATCTTTGTCATATAATGGTGGGAACAATTTTTAAAACTCCAGACAGCCAGGAGCAAGAGGATTGAAAAAAATATACTTCTTCTATCTTACTAATATTTTTAGAAACATTGGCAAGAAAATACTGATGAGGCTTAATCTATTTGAAATCATCTTTATTACATGTTAAGCTTGTGGTCAAAATATTGCAATTCCATAACTTTCTCACACTTACATCTTACATTATCTACATCTACAATGTCCTCACTGAATGTCATATTTATTTGAACCAATCAAGCCACGAAACAAATCAGTGTAGAAATACCATCCCCAAAAGTAGCCACAACTTTAGTGGTGATTTGATATCTGATTTACCCTTAAAGTGCACCTAAACCCCGAAACAATACGTTCAAAATTGATTGTACATGAGTTAGAGAGTTGAATGGTTAAATATTTCTTAATCTCAATGTTGCGTTTTTAAGTTATGAAGGTTTATTTTTCCAATATGTTAATGAGTATGACGTCTACCCAGGCTTTTAAGCATACTTGTTTTGCTTATATCATTATTTACTCGCCATTACCAGACACCAAATTTACAATAAAAATTGTGGAAATTGCGAGTATTATGATAATGCTTTTAAATACTGCTTGTGTGAACCAGTCAAAATCTGTATATTGAATGAAGACTGGGTAGACATCATACTCATTAACATTTTGGAAAAATAAAAAAAAAACCTTGATCACTATTTTCAGAGCGTTCCTCCTTAGAAAATGTTCTACAAAAACTAAAGCATGCGAAGCAATTTTTATGTCTCACCTTAACGCGAGGTCTTTTCCTGCCCGTCCCAAATGAAAAAAAAATACGAGCCTTTTTCCTGAACGGACATTTGAACACAGTCAGATGATTATTAGCTAATTATAATCGATATTTACATTTATCTACACATTGGCAATTATTGAAGAATATTTACCAGCGCAATTGCAATCATTTTGTAATAACACAGTATTAGTCATCAATCTACAGAATCTGGGAGGCGAAATGTTGTGTTTTCTCATACCCAATGTTTCTTCATAAAATATATTTTCATAAATTCAAACTTGCAGTCGAAGCTTTGTCAATAGTGGTTTTCCTTTAAAGGCAAACGTCGTTCGTTTTCGGTTAGTGCGCTGGACAGGCCTCGAGCCAGGACCACCCCTACAACAAGCACCGGCCTGATGCCAATTCGCTCGAATACAGTAAAAAAAACCGCGAGTACGAACCTAGTTTTTTACATGTTAGTTTAAACAGGTTCTTAATAAATGGTAGTTAACAAAAATTTGGGTTATTTAGGTTCTTAACAGGTTTTTATTTTCTCAGGAAAAATTTATACTGTTACTAACAGAACTTTTAGTGATATTCGGTCCATTAATAGCCCATTTCCGAGTTCTCGCATTTTAGAGATCTGGTGCCGAAATCGACTCATGAGATCGAGGCTAAGTGCATTGCATCCCATCAAACATGGAGGCTTCGAGTGAAAAAACAACATGCAGTGAAGATTTCTCGAAAGTAAAGGTCAATAAATTGAAAAATTATTTGCGAGAGAGAGGTATACAATTAAGCGATGGTGGCAAAGGAAAACGAGAAATTTTCACTGCATGTTGTTTTTTCACTCGAAGCCTCCATGTTTGATGGGATGCAATGCACTTAGCCTCGATCTCATGAGTCGATTTCGGCACCAGATCTCTAAAATGCGAGAACTCGGAAATGGGCTATTGTACACAATTTGCATACCACACAAGTGTTTATGTAATAATGAAGCACTAAACATTTAGAGCATGACATTGTATGCATGTACAGTAAAGCCCTGTCCAAACTTATTTTCCCAAAAGTAAACATTATTAATCAATTTTAGAAAATAACAACCTGTTTTCAAATTTTAGGCTAAATAGGTTCTTAAATGTTAGGTTCTTACTCGCGGGTTTTTACTGTTCAGGTTTTATCAACCGTCTGTTTTGCCTCGTGTCTTAGCGTTCACTTGTGTTTGGAAAACGCGGTACATGAACAGGAGCAGCAGGAGCAACATTCCCATGCACCTTAAAAATACCTTGTAGTCCTAGTAGCTTAACAAAAGCAACAAAATACCTCCGACTTCTAGCACAATATATGTAAGGATTGATGGAAGAGTTACCCATTGCCAAAACATGCAGTGAAAAGAATATCTTCCAGTATCTGGCGTGATCGGGATCTTTGGAAAGAACGTGAGGAAAAATCAAAAACGGCAACCAGCAACCAACTGCTACCCCCAGAATGATGGCGATAGTTTTTGCTGCTTTTCTTTTTCGCTTAATATTAGACACGTCTTCATCAAGTGAGCCATTTTGCACTTGAATCACAGAGTCCTCAACTCGTTTCGCGATGAGAAATATGTGGAAGTAGATTGACACTGTTCCAGTAAGAAACAGAATGATGTTAATGCCCAGATATTTTTTGGGAACAATTCCTCTGGACCAAATTACTCCACATGTAGCTGAAAAAATCCAGATGCAGACCACAGTGGCTATTGCACGTCTTCTGGTCACCATAATATCGTATTTCAGGGGAAAGCGAATGGCAATCAGGCGTTCCACCGTCACACCAAACATGTTTGTAATGGAAGCAACCATTGAGAAAATTCCAAGGAAATGTAAAATTTGATAATATACCGTATTAACGGAGAGTTGTTGCAAACGTGGCAGTCTGTAAGCTTCCAAAGGCTGGTAAACCGCTGTAACAATGAAGTCAGATAAGGACAGACTAAAAATAAACAGGTCTGGAATTTCCCTCAAGCTTTCGAACTTGATTATCGATAAGAGAACCAGGGAGGTTCCAAGAGTTCCCAGAGCACTGGTCACACCCAGTACAGTGCACAAAATGAAAGCATCCGACAATTCAAGAGTTTGGCCTTCTATCGAGACAGTTGGTCCACTCGTTGAGTAACCTGGAGTCAGGTTCAGCCAAAGTGAACGATTTTCCATGTTAAATTTTTGTCCATGAAACAGGTCAATCTAAGGAGGGATAACACATATACAATAACCTCTTTGTCAGGCTCTGTGTGAAAGCTCTTAGAGTTTTAACTTGTTTTAACTTGTTTAGAGCCGTAATTATTATTATTGTTATTATTATTATTATTATTATTATTATTATTATTAGTATTATTATTATTATTATTATTATTATTATAACTACTATTATTTTTATTATTACTATAATTATTATTATCATTATTATTATTATTATTATTATTATTAATCCTAAACTGCAATAGTTTTGCTTTACTTTTTTGTGATTAGTTTAAAAAAACTCGCACACTTTTTCAAGCAATCAGAAGTGAAAACTGACGCTTATATACTGACAATTTTTTGTTTCGCTTTGCGTCGGCACATGTATTTGTTTCAAGTTTTGTTTTTAGTCAGTGGATTCTCCCCCCTGTCCTCCTTTGTGATTACTGAAAAATAATTACTTTGGTCTTGGTTTTACGATCCTCAAACGGAAAACCACTCTTGTGGAGCGATTTTTGTTTTCTTCGTAATTCTCCGATTTCCTCGTTTATGACACTTTTAAGTCATCCATCATTAATGTCGGATAAGCAAATTTGGTCGCTGTGACTTATTTATGATATAGTACACTATTTATAAACCTGCGCAACTGTGGTAAAAAGTCCACCGATTAACGATATAGAATATACCATCATGAGCAAAAACTTAAGAAGTTCCTTTTGCCTAAAAATTGAAATACAAATTTTAATTTGTTTTCATGTAAGATGCATTTTTGGAGGTTTTTGTTACTGATATACATTTAGTTTAATACGTACCACAAAGACTGAATACTTTCCGTTTACTTTCTTTAGTTCACAGTCTCGAAATTTATTAATTTCTTTGAAAGTTTTGGGTCGTCGTTGAAAGGACAGCGTAGCTGTCGGAGTGGTTAGAGCGCTGGACTTAAAATCCGGTTACACCTGGTCTCGGTGTTCCAGGATTTATCTCCTTGACAATGATTAGGCGTAAGCTAGAAAACTGGTAGACCTCTTGCCGGTTGATTCTTACTTTTATGCTTTTTTCACTGTTGGTTTGCCTGTTTACATTGGGCATTGGTCAATTAAAAAATTTATTGTTTTATTTGTGAAATATTGAAAGCTTCCTTTCTTTGACATGAAATTTCCATTATCCTATTTCTGAAACTTTCACCTCTCATCTTAAGAAATTAAAATTATTTACTGTTTTCCGGGATCTTTTCCGAGGTTAAGAATATTTAAAATTCGACGTTTCGATCAGTTTCACTGATCTTCTTCAGGCTGTTGTTAAAATGACAATATGGCGGAATGTTTTTTCTATGGCGAAACAGTCCGCCATATTGTCATTTTAACAACAGCCTGAAGAAGATCAGTGAAACTGATCGAAACGTCGAATTTTAAATATTCTTTACCTCGAAAAAGATCCCGGAAACAGTAAATAATTTTAAATTTCCATTAGTTTAATTAAATTAGTTGTGCAATATAAATGGAGAATATTTTTGATTGATCAACTCTTTACTTATGTACGGGTTGTATGTCTCTTGGTTTTCTAAAAACCATCTTTGCACTAAAAAGTCAAAGAAACATGATCAATGCGACTTGGACGTAAAATCCTTTTAAAAGCTATGAGAGCGATGAGAGCCCCCAATAATTTTACTTTTAACTTTGCAAAGACCTCAGGTCCGAACGGTTTCAGACAGTAGTAGAAACTGCAACACTAGCCAGAAAATCTAATAAAATCCGAAAAATCTTTCGATATAATTGACATTGAAATCACCATTGACCAGGTGGACAAAAAATGACCGCTTTAAAATTTACGCAGTATTTATTCATTATTCTCAATAATTTTCTCCGGAACTTAATTTCGCGGAAAAGACAGAGCCATATTCCGCAAGGTTTGGTTTTTGCGATTTCAAACAAAAATGGACTCAAACTAGCAGTAAGTTTTCCAATGAAAAGAACTCCGCATTCACACAAAATAAACGCTTTTAATCGACTGAAGCATACATAGCTCAAAAATAAGTCACAAATACCTTCATTTAATAAGTACATTAAGGTGCATTATGGGCGCGCGTTTTCGTCACCAGCGAACGGTATTTCTTGTATTAATAATATGGTGTTAAATCTCGCGCTTCTTTTCTTTTAATTTTCGGGGAACCTTTTCCCGACTGTCTACACTTTCGCATTAATTTTGTTTAGTTGGTGAGTATTGCAAATTTAAGACTCGTGAAGATAAGTAGTGACAATACGGAATGAAACAAAATATCTCTTTTAGCATCATTTGTGGCGCGCGTAGCTTACTTCCGTTTGTTTCCAAGAGATCGAGAAATGGGACGCATGCAACATAAGATCAGGATTTGAACAAGACCTTAAAAAACACAAACAAAGAATAACCATTTGAATATCAATTTACTTACTGAAAATTGGATGCGACCTAAAGACGTACCAATTTTTTTATTTTTATATCAATTCCCCAGATAGTTGTTTTGTGGTTTTAACTTTCATTCATTCAAGCAGTATTCATTCAAAAGAAGCTGCGTGTATGATATGGAATTAGCAGCATGTTACGTTATAAACAGAGCCGTAACTAGCAAGAGGCAAGACGAGGCACTTGCCTCGTCTAAATCTTTACCCAAAATTAATAACAAAATATGTTTTGTTGGGAAAATAATCCCCAGTTGAACACGATTGATTTTTTTTTTCAAGAAATTCCTCATGAAAAAAGGCTCCGAAAGCGATTAAGAGCTTCTAGATTTCAGACTTTTCTGGAGGGCATGTCCCCAGAACCCACTATTAAGATCTTGCCTCGTCTATGGCAAAGGTCTGGTTACGGCCCCGTTACAAATGAAATACCAACAGCACCTCAATCAATTAAAACTTACCCAGAACTGAACAATTTGGTTCTACCCGTTCCGATTTCAATTTCATGACCTCAGTGTCTTGGGTTAGTGGTCGTTTCTGTGTATAATCCGCCAGAAAAGATAGGGTTAAGGCTATTTGAACACCTTATCAGTTTTAACTTAAAAGGATCAATCCTAATTAGTTCAAACCTGCTTTTTGAGCTTTTTATTTGTTTTGATCTTTGATCGAGATAAACGTTTGACAGCAAATGGACAGACCTTGTCAGGAGAACTCATATAGCTTTTTTAACATCGTTGACAGAACTTTCTGGTGCTAATATCCCGACAGATGGCATGGTTTACAGCTGTTTAGTGGGTAAGTTTTTCTGTCACTCATCGACCATTGTAGCTTCGGTCCGGCGTCTCGTTTCAAATTAAAAAGTTGCTTAAGGTAAAAACCAATCTAGCAAAAGAAGGAAGAAGGAAACCACAGTTGAATCCCGATAACACGAACCCTCAAAGGAAATTGAAAAGGGGTTTAAATTATCAGGTACTTTGAGTATATTCAATGATTAAATTGGTAAGAAAAAACCCAGAAGGGAAATCAAAAAAGGTTCAAGTTATCGGGATTCAACTGCATTTTCGTTTTCGGTGAAATGCATTTTCTATTTTGACCCTCGGACTCCTTCAGGATCATAAGTTTTAATTTGCTTAAATTAATTTTCATAGTATTATTACGCACCTACGCGAAATTCAATATTCAATGAAACCCAGGCGTATGAACAACCCCGTCCTGTTTTTACGGCGATCTTATTTTTGCCCAAACATGTTTTCAATCAATTTTGCCTTGAAACGACCACCTTGTTAATACGACCAAGGACTCCCTTTTAAAGTCGCATCCGTAATTTTCTTTATGGTTATACGGCCAATCGAAATGCCTGATGAGATAAATGACAAAAAACAAATAAAGGCTTAGTAAAATTGTGTAAATGACAGAGATGATACAATGACACAATGCGTCATTTGTCTTTACTTTACACAGCATAAAAATTGGGATTTACATGAAATTAAAGTTGGTTAAATCCAACTTTACACCATCAATTTAATGTTGTAAAGGTGATTAAACTGAGCTTTACACTACAGTGTGTAAATGTGATTTAAAGTTGGTGTAAAGAAGTCTCTTTATCTGCCTTTATACTTGAGTGTAAAGCTGGGATAAAGATCAGCTTTAAAAAATGTAAAGTCAGCGAATAGCTGAATGAATTCCAAATTTACGCCAGCTTTATTTGAGCTTTACACCACGGTAAAGTAATATTTTCATGCTGTGTTAGTGCGAGCAGGTCTCAGTAGGTTAAATTAAATCATAGCGGTCATGGAAAAGTATTAGTACCATAACTTGAACCTGTCCCCTTTAAGCGGACCACATTTTGTATTGCCCAACGATGATCGTTTTCACGAGCCACACCGTCCCTCATTTATGAAAGATGCGGTTCTCGGAGTGATGATGCGATTTTTCCTGCCTTAAATAACGGGGCCCGAAGAGTTTTTTGGGCCTCGGCTTTCGCCCCTACCCGACCCTTTTTTCCTCAATAAAAATAGGTAGCAGGATCCCTGGGCCCATCTCCTACATCCAAACGATGTACCGATGAAAAAGAAACGATAAAACGATTGAGAAGTAGAGGGTTTCTACCTTCATTACAATCCGTGTCACTCAAATCGTTCCACTTTCATTTTAAGAATTGGAATAAAACTCTTTAAATTCCATGTTCCTGTTAGTTTAGCAGCGGTGGGATTAATACTGTACGAATCAAATTGTTAAACTTCTACAAGTTTGGTATATCTTCCCTTTTTTACTCGTGAATGTAATGAAACGAGTATGGTTATGGAAAGTGATATGCAAATTTTCACTCGGTCAGTCGGTCGGTCAATGGGCTGTTAATTTTAATTTATGAATAATAATTTACGCTTTAAATTATAAATTAATTTTCCGTGTTTTTTTTTTTAATTTTTGTTTCACACATATGAGGTTTGAACCGGCGACTCCTAACATCAACTATGGTTTTGAAGACCAAACGCCTAACCGCTAGACCACTTCGACTTGCGTGTCATTTAGGCTGAAAATTAGCATATAGGTTTCTTTGTGTTGGACGATTAAATGCAGAGAGCCACACAACGTTAGGAAGACTATGGCACAATTGTTGTCGGATCTCACGTAACTTGGAGATGTCTAGAACTCACTCGAGGTGTATAAAACAGTAATTTTAAATGCACGGCTAGTACGACGACATTTGTTGGAAATTATTTGGCCGATATTTCGACTAGTCAACTAGTCTTCTACAGGGCCAGAGCTGGAGTGAGATAAAATAACGGCTCTAAAATTAAATAAAAGTATATAAGTGGATAATACGTAACACGATAGCATATAAGGAAAAAGCATAAAATACAGCGTCGAGGGTGTAATATATACGTAAAAGAAAAAACGCACTAATAATATATAAAAGAGAAAAAAAAAAAAAAAAAAAAAAAAAAAAAATAATAAAAACTAAAGCTAACTTTCATATAACGATCTAAAGAAAAATATCACTTTCAGAGCGTCTATTGAGGCCATTAGGTTCAAGAGTTTTGCCTCGGTCTATGAGTATGCTTCTCTTGCTTTGCGACGAGAGTACTTTTAGTGGGTAGCAATTCAAGAGGAACTAGAGACATGTCTGATGTGCAGTGCCCTGGCTGTTGAATGAGTAGGGACTGTAGTGGCTGCTTTCTTGTGCCTTGGATTATTGCTGGCCTGCCTGTGTTCACAGTACTTACTGAACACCTCAAGTCATCCATATCATACAAAACGGTCAATCCCTTACATCTTGCTCTACGTCTACGCCGAATCTTTCCACTAAACTTTTTTGAACATCGCGTTAAAAATTCAGAATATCTAGTTAAAAGAGGCTAAAAAACGTTATTTCAGAATCGAAAGCACGTTATCACGGGCAGAGTTTGCAGAACAACTCGCAAACACGATCTGATAATTCTTAGTATCAATAATCATTGTAACTTCAAATTAAAAAATTTCTTACTCCTCTTCATTAATCCTGTATCTACCGCGCTCTCCCAACCTTCTATCTCCGAGCGAAATTAAAGGCCCTAACCAATCATCAGCCGCCACCCGCACCTTCCGCTGTAACTCAAATCATCATCCTCACTCCCCCACATCGAAGATGGCAAAAAACATATACCTTCAGCAGTACTAACAAGTCAGACAATTAAAATCACATAACGTCAACTAACTAACCTTATTATACAATGTAAAGATGTAATAAAAATATGTAGGAGAAACAAAACGAACTCTTCGGGAACGTTTCACTGAACACAGGCAGGCCAGCAATAATCCAAGGCACAAGAAAGCAGCCACTGCAGTCCCTACTCATTTCAACATGCCAGGGCACTGCACATCAACTCTCTAGTTCCTCTTATTGCTACCCACTAAAATACTTCTCGTCGCAAACAAGAGAAGCATATCTCATAACCGAGGCAAAACTCTTGAACCTAATGGCCTCAATAACGCTCTGAACAGTGATATGTTATATCTTTAGATCGTTATTGAAAGTTAGCTTTAGTTTATTATTATTTTTTATTTTTATTTTTATTTTTTATATTTTTTTCATCTTTTATATTTATTATGCGTTATTTTCTTTATACGTATATATTACACCCTCGACGCTGTATTTTATCTTTTTCCTTATATGCTATCTTCTATTATCCACTTTATTTTTATTTAATTTAGGAGCCGTAATTTATCTCACTCCACTCTCCCTGTAGAAGACTGTTGATAGTCGATGGCCATTCAAAAATTCGTCGTACTACCGTGCATTTAAAATTTCTTTGTGTTGTCCTTATCCCGCTGACCGCTACCGTAGGTACAAATTAATGGCTTGTATGTATAAAACTTTTTCGATGGCTCGATTATCTCTTAATTTCATACATAAAATTTAAAAATAAATTCAAGCTTATTTTTAATTTTTAGATTTTGCAGGCACGAACTGTGGACTGCGACTGCGTTGGGTAAAAAGGTTGATTTAGAAATTGTATGAATAAAGTCAATTTTAGCAGTCTCTGAATGTTTTATAGTTCCAAGCGTATTGTACGATAATCGATAGTCATGATACGTAAATAATTTATCGTGAAAAAGCTCGCCAAACTGACGAATTTTGTTGCCTTTTAATAATATACTGTATAGTACTTGATTTGCATCTCTAATAGATTCATAAAAAAAAGGAGAAAGAAAAAAAAGACGTCGTATAAAATTGTAAAATAGATTGTCGTAAAAAAAATAATCGTCCCAGCTGAGAATCGAACCCGGGCCGCTGGACTGTAGGGGCAACGCATTACCACTACACAACGCGTTAGCAAGCTTCACTTTATGGTAGAAATTAGTGTTATATAACGAAGGCTTTTGAATGGATTACCCGCGTCCTCTGTAAACACAAGGAACCAACGTGATCATATCTCCCTTCAAACAACTTCTATACTAACATGCCGCTCACAAAAAGACAGAATCATTTCATAGCTCTACACCAATACATTTAGTATTCTCATTCACGAGTGGGCTAACAAACCCCTTTGATTAATAGATAGTCATCGTCTGATTTATAAAATATGTCAACTTAAAATTCCAAATTCGTTTCTTACAATTAGGGCTCGTAATTGCGACTCACTTGTCGGCAATGCGACCAAAATTTCATCCTTGGCGACTAAAAATTCTGGTTCAGTCGCCAGTGTGGCGACTACATTTCTGAGGTCTCTGTCTTGAAAAGGCAACACGTTTTTGTCTTTGGGTTTGTAAGTAATGAACATACCTATTAACTGTTTTTTGTGAAAAAAATGAACATTGGCCTTTTTCTATAATTTCCAACAGTGAAAATTTTCGTCTCATAAATTTGACAAACAAGCCGGCAGAAATTGGGCGTCAACCAACTTTTATACAGTGCAGTGTTACTGAGCTGAATGTTTTTCCCCCTTTTGGGTGCGTGGCTAAAATGTATTTCACCCAGAAGTGGAAACTCTCCCAGCATTGGCCCTTATCGATTGTCCTAACATAATTTTTTGGCATTTGGAAAAACGAGCATTATTCTTGGCAGCACTTTTAATAAAAGTAGCACTTCTAGCATAATTGGCATATTTTTCTAGTTTTAAAGGAAATTACCAGATTAATGACTTGCTTACTTTCTAAAATTCATAATTTTCAAGTTCTGTATATGGTTCAGCCTATATTTTCAATCGTCTGGGGGGATCTAGGAAGGTCACCGCAATATTGCGTTGTCTGTCGCCTAGAGGACTGGGCACACCGGAAGTAAAGATTGCGTCAATACCAGTTGTCGCTTTTACAGGCAACGAATTGGCGTCAAGAAACCTTCAGATACAAAAGAAGCAGCCGCCCAATAGTCCAGCACCCCTTGAAATTGCTAGAAATCGAAGCCTGAAGCAAACAAAACGCATTTACAAGACCAGGGGCATGTATCTGACGTGAAAAAATAGCAGCATACTTTAAGAAAAGCATGCTTAAGAAAAAGTAGCATAATTTTGAAAGAAAACGGGCACTGCTACTGCCTAGTAGCATAATATGCTACTTTTACTAGCACAATTGATATGGGCCTGTCTCAGAAGCTTGATAAGGGACACTGGCCAGTCAGGCCATGCTCCACACAAAACTAAATTGTTTTGACTAAATTAGATTGTTAGATTTTTAGCATTATTTTTAGTTCTTGATTGTATTTTATATTAGAGGGCCACTGGTTTGTCAGTTTTTTACTGTTATGTGTTCACCCTCTATAAATAAAGTTGATTATTATTATTTTTATTATTATTATTATTATTATTATTTTTATTATTATTATTATTATTATTATTATTATTATTATTATTATTATTATTATTATTATTATTATTAAGAGGTTAGGAACTAAAATACTTACAACTTAATTTAGCCGACGAGGCAATACAATTCAGATTTTGGAGCATACTACAGGGTCTCGATGCTCTTACAACATATCTTATACTTAGCTTTATTCTATGAACGATACTGAGTGGCGACTGTGATCATTTGAAATTGAACACCCTATAAGTTGTGCCAAGGCACGATTTTCAACCCCCAAGAGGTATGAGCAGCATCTCCTACAACGCTACAGAGGGACTATGTCAATAAGGTCGATGTTAGATGGAAAGCTACAAGAACAGTTTAATTTTCTTTTGTGTCCTTTTTTTTCTTTTGTTGTTTTTGTTGGTTTTGCTGTGTTGTCAAAAAAGGTTGCTACCTTGATCAATATGCTCAACTAAATTTTCTGTACTTAGTTTGTTGTATTATTTGGGCCATTGAGATTGATTTGATCATGACCTTCAAAACCGATGGAAAACCACTGTAGCTTCACGATAAACCAAAACACTGCCTCATTGTCCCTTTCACTGCTCGTCTCACTTCTCTTATCTTCCAGCAATAGAGTACTGGGTTTAAGGATGAGTTGAGGAAAACCAGTATTCCAGTAAAATTCCAAGCAATAACGTTGCATGGAGTTAGTCCACGCAATGTGCTTAAAGCAGTAGCAATAGTATATGGTAGATAACACACTACGAGCGTTAAATGTATCCACAATGCGCTGGAAACCGTGTTTTTTTGTACCGCACCATGTTCAAGGATGCCCCAGAATTGACTTGGGAACCGTGAACTTGAGCTTGTTGCCGGCGAAGTGAAACGTAAATTTTCAAATAACAGCAAGACGAGATAATTAAACATAACAAAAGCCACACGCAAGATCCTATAAAGAAAGCACGCTTGTTCCATAAGTAAGTCAAGGCAAAAGCAAAGCTCATAATCCACTAAAATATAACGAACAAACGAACGCGGGTTAGAGTAACAATCTCTCTGTATCTTAACCTCAACAAAAGAGAGAGAAGTCTGTCCACACTTATTGCGGTTAACGTGCTGATAGATTCTCCACACAGTAAAGCACTTGAAATGTACGCCAAATTTTCAGTTATTCCACAAAGATTCCTGTTCTTGTTAGCAATCGTCATGAAGTAAGTCTAAATATGGGTTGTGAAAGACGTCCAACGAAGAGATCCGTACTCGACAAACAACGAAACAAAAGTTTCGACGACGAATGAAGCGATGAAACTTTCTGAAGAGCGACGAGAATTAGTATGTTTCCTAACAGTGCAGTAATGGATAAAATCACATTCACTGGAACAAAAAAATAAGGGTTAAATATGTATTTGATCCCCTTGCTTTCTTCGACACTCAACGAGCACATGGATAATTTGACGTCCTTTTTACCGAATGGTAATGAGGTATAGTGACCATTCTCGAAGTCACGTGTCACAACTGGATCACTCACTCACTCATTCCATTCTGATATTAAACCGCAATTAATGCATGCATTTAACAGTAAACGTGCTGACAAAAAGGTTCTTTAATACGCCATTCAGCACATGTCAATCTAAAACAAATTATTCTCCAACCTCGTTTCCAGGGTCTCTCTCTTTCACAAGGTTGAATTTTTACAAAACAAATTATGGTAATAAAAGAGAATAGAATTCGCTCAACGAAGCCTCAGAGCATACGATATCAATGACCCGTTGCGTAAGAAAACATTCCAAGGCAAATGAAGTGACATTATGACATTACTGATAGCAGCTATAAGGTACATGCAGTTACGCTTGCCTTCTGACGTGTTTAAGTAAACACGACATTCATGGCACGCTTTTGTTTCGCGTCACGTCATCTCGTGTCACGTCATCCGTTTTTCATCTTTCATCGAGCAGAAACGCACATCTTTCTCTCAAATTTTATTCGCTTCTCAAAATATTGCTATACGTGCTGATCGTAAAAGTAAACATATTCACAAAACAAATTTACTAAATGGTAAAAAGGATCAAATGTTGCACTAAAATATTTTGTGGTGAAAAAATAGAAATCGCGCTACGAAACCTGAGAGCACGGACCATCAATGCCGCAACTTCCATGGAAAAATTAAACATTCAAAGGCAAACAAAGTGACATGTTTGGACGCTTATTTGAAAAAAGGCAAATTAAGTGAGATTGTGGCATTATTGATGGCAGCTATAAGCTACATGGAGTTATGCTTAAATTATAAAAAAATATATTATTGCGCTTGCCGTGTGACGTGTTTTAGTTAACACGACATCCACAGCACGTTTTTGTTTCGTGTCACGTCATCTCGTGTCACGTTGGTATTGAACGCTAGTAATAAAGTAAAATTGCGTAACATTATTGGACGCTTATTTCTTTGGAAAAAAAATGCGAAGGTCGACACTTCATCGAATTACCATGAGGTTGCTCGAAGAGCCTTTGATCTCGTATATGTGACGTAAAGTTGATCATTTTTACTGTTGTGTGAAATATTGAAATTAAGCTTTCTTGCTTTGACAGGAAATTTCTTTCCGACTTTTTTTCTTCGCAAACAAGTGGATCACACCGACTTACGATCGCATGACACGGCGATACGTTTGCACAAAGTTGAAATTGTCACTTTAGCGGGGAATTGTATAATTGCCATCTCTTATTTTTTTTATAAAAAGGTTGTCTATTTACAGAGTAATTAATAATATATAATAGCGAAATATGAACCAAAAAAAATAATCGAAAATAAAAACAAACAAAAAAATATGAAAATTCGATAAAACTAAGTTAGGCGGGCGGTTGTGTTATCTATTGCAATGTCTACATTGTTAGTGCCCTGTGTTCTTCTTATGGATCTTGATCCTCTAAGGCACAGTAAGGCCGAGCGTATTAGAGCAAAGGAGACTCTTGCTCTCACCCATTGCATGGTATTCGCATAGCTTTCTCCTTTCTTAGTAGATAGCAACTCAACTAAGCGTTTGTGATAGATCTTACATTCAGTTCCCATTCCGCCTGTACTGCTGAAGATTAATGTCGCTGTATGTTTTGTTATAATTTATCTACACGAGCCTTACGCGATGAATACACCTGCAATTGCAAATGCGTTTCTTGCGATGGCTTTTAGATTTAACTAAAACGTTATGCCATGTGGAAGTTTTCTCCTTAACGATTAGAGTCAATGTGAATTAAACAAATAGCTTAAAAGCATTAAAAAATTGCTGCCCCAGTTGTAACTTGAAACAAGTTTGTGGAAGAACGGCACAGCACCCGAAACCAAACGCGAATAAAATTTCAAACGCGAAATATATTTTTTTCTTTTTTCTGCAACTTCTACATTTTATTCTCATTTGTTATACCCCCTTTTTGACTTCCGCCAAAATTTCAAGAATACGCAAACAGAGAAAAAACTTTCGGAAACCGCATAGTACCTAGAGTAAACATTGCGGTAATGCGCAGTTTTGCTGACGGAAACGTGGTATTTACTTATGCTTCCGTTGCTGCTCCACGCAGAGGAAAAAGTCCACTCTTATTATGTTTACGAAAGATTTCCGTCAAAACAAACGAATGTTTCTGTTGTTTTCGACACTCTGTTTTAACGTTTTAGAGAAACTAACATATTAAAAAAAATCTTACACATTTCCAGTCGCATTAGAAAACAGGGTTTATTATACAAATAGCAAAATAGAAAAAAGTCCAACGGAGATGAATATTATAGAATTTTTTTAGCTTGTACTTCAGTGCTTGCAGCTGCCTGCAGCAAACAGTTGTGTTATGAGCTACATCATACACTTGAATTACAGCGCAGCCCGTTTAACCGTGAGTGCTAGAGATCTTTTATGATTGTGCTTGTGCTTCCAGTTGGTAGTGAAGTAAAACCGCTGGCATTAACCGTTAGCCATTAGCCTCAAACGCGAATCTAACCACTCGTGGCTTACAGTTTCATGCCTCCTCCCCACGATTGGTAGCACTCAGCAGCACTCGTATCGGGTTTCACTTAAATCGAGATTTGCCCTCTCGAAAGGTGGCAATCTTTTCTGAAATATCACTAGGAATAGTTAACAATATGGCTGCCCCCGCTGCTAATTAGTTTTTCATTTCTGCACAGACGTTACTACAGTCAATTCTTTTGCTTGACATGTCTTAGCTATTTTATCTACTAAATAGTTTGAAAATCAATTTTCGGTTTGGGATGTTAATAAAGAAGATACTCCCTGACGGCTCATGCTTTCTAATAGTTTCTGGCCTTTTCTTCTTCAAGATGGAACGAGGACATACGATTTAAAGCCAAGTGAATTAACAAAACAAATTGAAATTTTGCATAAAAACAATCTGACAGATTCAGTTTATGGTAAACGTAAATTTAATTATAAGAACGCGACTGCAACAGCCTGACATCGGCATCTAGCGATGTTTTGCTGTAATTAGTGATCTCAGCGAGGATAAACTAAGTAACAGCAAAACGTTTTAAAACTACCATTTGTGGTGAAATTACCACTTCAAGGATGCCTCCTCGGGTCCAAGACCCTGCAGGGGCAATAAAATGAGGTTTTGGTTAATGGATTTGACTGAATTACCTGCAGGAACTATGAGACTGAATGAACGGATTATTATCAGCTGTACACACGACATAAAGTTGTAAGAGAGCTGAAAATACTGATTTATTGATGGGATAACGACATGTCGTTATGTCCTGCTGTTTATTATGAATGGTTCACCCAGTTGGCGTACCGGATTCCCTTGTTGGTGGCAGTCTAATCATTTTGCATATAAAAAGAAAATAATCAGCAGAAGTCATGAAACGATGTCTCTTCAACTACTGTACGAAGGGCTAATGGGCGTCTTTAACTTCTAATTCCCGTAATGATATATCCTAGCCCCGTGATTAACAGCCACATTGTCTAATAGCAGCTGTTTCTTTCGCTGTCATCTGTACATTTTACTTTAGATTTTTCTCTCAGCAAAGAAGGCAGGTTCAAGTCCAAACCCAACAAACGTGACTTTCCCGCGCTTGTTATAAATCAGTTCGACAATAATTTCGCTTCAAGTCATAATCCTGCAATTACTTCATCAGTTCTCGACCTTCATGACATTATAAAACGCTCTGGTGTCAGGTCTTTGCCTCCCATCTCATGATAAGCAAACACACTGTCTAATTGTCCCCTTTACTGCTTGTCTCACTTCTCTTATCTTCCAGCAATAAAGTACTGGGTTTAGAGATGAGTTGAGAAAAACCAGTATTCCTGTAATGTTCCAAGCAATAACATTGCATGGAGTTAGTCCACCCAGTGTACTGTAAACAGTTGCAATAGTATATGGTAGATAACACAACACCAAAGTTAAATGTATCCACAGTGCACTGTAAACAGTCTTTTTGTAGCGAGCCATGTTCAAGAATGCACCAGGATTGACTTGGGAACCGAGTACTTGTGCTTGTTGCCGCCGAAGTGAAACGTAAATTTTCAAATAACAGCAAGACGAGATGCTTAAACATAACAAAAGCCATATGCAAGATCCCATAAAGAAAGCACGCTTGTTCCATAAGTACGTCAAGGCAAATGCAAAGGTTATAATCCACGAAACTACCACAAACAAACCAACGCGCGTTACAGTTACAACTTGTCTGTATCTTAACCTTAACAACAGAGCGAGAAGTCTGTCCACACTTATGGCAGTCAACGTGTTGATAGATTCACCACACAGCAAAACACTAGAAATGAATGCTAAACTTTCAGTTATTCCACAAAAGTTCCAGTTCTTGTTAACAATCGCCATGAGATAGGTAATAAATATTGGCTGCGAAAAAAGTCCAACGAGAAGATCCGTGCATGATAGACAACGAAACAAAAGCTTGGATGGCGGGTGAAGCGATGTTTCTTTCTGCAGAGCGATGAGAATCAACATGTTTCCTGACAGTGAGATGGTGGACAAAATCAAATTCACAGAAATAAAATAATAAGGATCAAATTTGCATTTGATTCCTTCGCTTTTTTGCCTACTGAACGAGCACATGGATAAATTGAAAATGTCTTCGTTTCTTTCCGACGTAAAATTAATCATTTTAACTTGATCATTGATGTTTTGCTTCTAAAATAAGTCCGTTGATCGTTTACGATCTTGTGACGAAAATGACGAAATGAATTTGTCGACAAGACTTTTCTAAAGAGCTGCTATCGTTATATTGTGATAAAAAATCAGCAATTACCATGATCCTCAAAGGAATTCTTTGAGAACATTAATTTAAGTCGCTGTTTGATAAATTTGTTAGCCTGGGGGCGATGATTTCACCTGCTGTTGCAAACAAGTTTGAGGTGATAAAAACTGATGTCAAATCGTATCAAAGATTTTGCTAGCTTGTAAACGCTTCATGAGATTAGACGTAGAAGTCAAAATTGTCATGTGCCTCATCTCTCGGTTCTAACGATGTGAGTCAGTTTCAAACGGTTTTTAATTTACAAAAAAAATAACAAAACTAACTACATTCAGTGCTCGAACTTAACGGTCGTCCACTCGTCCAAAACGAGTGAAAATTGCACAAAACGAGTAGATTTTTTTGCCACTAGTCCTCTGGACGAGTAAAGTAACAGTTCTCCGATAAAGAATTGTCTTTGTATCGTACTAAAAGGACTAAAAGTGTCAAAGCAAACGAAGAATTTCCGAAAACGAATGTTTCGAAACAACGAGCAAAAAATGCTAGGCGTTCTCTTGGCAGGTAAAAGTCTGGGTTCTATTCGAAATGTTCAAAATGCATCATGGGATCATAGTTAGTAGATGGTGGCTTTTCGTGTTTGCTCGACACAGGTCTCGACTTGATATATTTTCTTCCAAACTGATACAATTTGTCGAAATGTCCAAACGAAAACCAGTTTAAAGTTCACTGAGTTCTTTCTTTGGAGGAAAGCAAGATCAAGAAATTAACGCAACACCTTCAATGCCTGCTGCAGCTCCGACCAAAAGAACACGGAAGTTTCGGGAATCGTGGGAAGAAAGGTACAAATGGCTCCACAGTCCAGTTTGATGAAAAAGAAAACAAAACGTTTTGCAAGTCTTGCAGGGAATTTCCAAATGGAACAAACACGCAATAATTTTATTCCCTGACGATCGGAACAAATAACTTTCAAACTGCTTAAAGGCACACAAGGCCAAATGATGCATGTACGTTGCAGCTCTTACGTGTAACGGAGAAGAAATTGTAGTAATACTTACTAAAAAAATGCATATTATATGGTTGTGTTTAATTATTTGATCATGGTTTGGCATGTATTTACCTGCAGGCGCAAATTACTTATTGCATTTGCCATTACACGTGGGAAAAAATGTAAAGAGTGACCAGTAGCTTTGCTCCTGGGACGAGTAAATTCTAAGCATACTCGTCCTGTGGAAGACCAGACCTAAAAGTTAATTTCGAGCACTGACATTATCAGATTAAAACTAAGATTCATTACATGTAATTATTCATTAAGGAGATAGACAGGAAATGAATATTTGAAGACTATTTAAAAACAATAGAAATTGCGAAGGAGGAGGAGGAGGAGGAGGAGGACGACGACGACGACGACGACGGCTAGGTGGAGGAAAACAATAGAATTGTGAAGGAGGAGGAGGAGGAGGAGGAGGACGACGACGACGACGACGACGACGAGGTGGAGAAAAACAATAGAATTGTGAAGGAGGAGGAGGACGACGACGAAGACGACGAGGAGGTGGAGGAAAACAATAGAATTGTGAAGGAGGAGGAGGAGGACGACGACGACGACGACGACGAGGTGGAGAAAAACAATAGAATTGTGAAGGAGGAGGAGGAGGACGACGAAGACAGACGAGGAGGTGGAGGAAAACAATAGAATTGTGAAGGAGGAGGAGGAGGACGACGACGACGACGACGACAACGACGAGGAGGTGGAGAAAAACAATAGAATTGTGAAGGAGGAGGAGGAGGACGACGAAGACGACGAGGAGGTGGAGGAAAACAATAGAATTGTGAAGTTGGAGGAGGAGGAGGACGACGACGACGAGGTGGAGGAAAACAATAGAAATGTGGAGGAGGAGGAAGAGGAAGAGGGGAGATGAGGAGCAGGAGGAGGCGAAAACAATAGAATTGTGGAAGAGGAGGAGGAGGGTCGCTGTGAGTCCGATGTTGGGCCGATGTGAGGTAGAATTGTGGAGGAGGAGGTAAACAATAAAATTGTGGTCGTGGAGGAGGAGGAGAAATAATTTTACAAACGTTTATTGCATAGGACTTAATTTTAAGCGCTTTTTATCACTGAGTTCACTCAAGCGTATCGAGTATAAAACCATTGTTCGAAAACAATGATGTCGGCCGTGGGTTATTTATGCACAAAAACCTTGCATAATTACAGACTGTATGGTTCAGTGATTTTGAATAAATGAAAAAATTAACAATAGTTTTAGATGCTACTTTGATCGAAAATTAAAATAAAGCCTGTCAAACTTGATATACCAGCAAAGGTAAAAACAGAACATGACAAACCCGTCCACCTGGTTATAAGATAATGAGATTCCACAGCATTTTATTCATGATTTTATGACGTCACCTACTTACTTTATTCCTCCCCACGCTAATGACATCCCCCGCCAAAAAAAAAGCGGATTAACCGGTCCCTACTATACCACTATCATGTAACAACTTTCTTCCATAACAGCTTCCTTAATGTGTTCAGTGTTTTTCTGGTATTTGTGCTTATTTGATTAGTATCCAGTTATTTGTCATCCATTATTAATTTTTGGGGGTTATTTGCTCTACTAGTTCTCTTGATTTGTATGGATATTTATTTACATATCAATGAAATACCAAAAACATCACTTCCTAGAATATCTACGTGCTTTTAAAGCAGTTTAAAGCGCTTTTAAAGCAGATTTTCTTGGTTCAATGAATTATCTGCAGCCATATAGGTCATAGAGTATAGTACATGAACTGCCTAAGTGTTTACTTTGGTTTTACTTTCACAAATGAGTCATTTTAAAAATAGATATCACAACGCCATAGAAAAAGGGTTCTGTCTTAAATCTTATGATAAGCAAATAAATTGCCTTATTGTTTGTTTCACTGCCTGTCTTACTTCTCTTAACTTCCAGCAATAAAGTACTGGGTTTAAAGATGAATTGACGAAAACCAGTATTCCAGTGATATTCCAAGCAATAGCACTACACGGACAAAGACTGTGCAATATACTAACAGCTGTTGCAATAGTATAGGGCAGATAACACAGTACGAGTGTTAAATTTATCCACAATGCACTGTCAACTGTTTTTTTGTACCAGGTTATATTCACTGAAGCGCCAGGATGAACTTGGGAACCGTGTACTTGTGCTTGTTGCCGGCGAAGGGAAACGTAAATTTTCAAATAACAGCAGGATGAGATGCTTAAACATAACAAAAGCCATACGCAAGATCCTATAAAGAAAGCACGCTTGTTCCATAAGTACGTCAAGGCAAATGCAAAGCTCATAAACCACGAAACTACCACGAACAAACGAACGCGGGTTAGAGTAACAATATGTCTGTATCTTAACCTTAGCAACAGGGCGAGAAGTCTGTCCACACTTATTGCGGTCAATGTGTTGATAGATTCACCACATAAAATTGCACTTGACATATGTGCTAAACTTTCAGTTATTCCACAAAGGTTCCAATTCTTGTTTGCAATCATCGTGACATAGAAAATATATAACGGCTGTGAAATAAGTCCTACACAGAGATCCGTGCATGATAGACAACGAAACAAAAGCTTCGAAGGCGGATGAAGCGACGTTTCTTTCTGAAGAGCAGTAAGAATCAGGATGTTTCCTAACAGTGAAGTGATGGATAAAATCACATTCACTGAAACCAAAAATCTAAAATTAACAACACATTTAGCTTCCTCGCTATCTGCGATAGTCACCGAGCACGCAGAAAATTGAATTGTCTCCTCGCTTCTGTGTGACGTAAAATTGATCATTTTCGTTTGTTTTTTTTCGTGTCTTTTCCCAAATAAGTTGATGGAACCTGTGTGGTAGGTTTGGCTCCGAGAGGTCCGTTTTCAACACTTAGAACAAGAATACGTAAGCGTTTCAAACATAAAAAAATCAATTTTAAGTACTTAGATGCAGGAGTGACTGACGTGAGTATAAACATCCTTGTCTTTAATTTATTTTCCTAATAATAACTAAAATTAAGTTATCAGCGACCGGAATAGCTATATCACTATCCTAACCTTTTTTATTTTAAGAATGAAACATTTTTAGCTATTTTTCTTCACATTTAATTATTTATTCCTTCTAAAAATGAAGCAAATGGTATTCTTAGCCGGTTTTTTGGCTGACGCGATTGCGAAGTGGAACTAACCTGCCCTGAATGTTGTCACCTCGCATATAGACAGGTGAAATTAAAAGTGAATTTGGAATGACATAGTGAGAAAATAATAAATAAACATATAAATTAATGTAATATAATATTGGGGGATCTTTGTTGGCAATATTTGCCTCGTTAGCATTAGCGCTCAAGTTTCTGATTGAGTTACAGAAATATCAATTCTGAATATTGAAAGAGAATGGCACGCTTAACTCTCCCTATAAATTTTAGCCCGATGTATTTATTTTTTTCTGTGAAGCGGGTTTAAAAACTCAAAATTTTACAAAGAATTATAGGCTCATTAGTGCTTTGCAACCCAGAAATTTTTCAGTTTCCAAAAGCTGATTTCTCCTTCAATATTACACGCAAAAAGCTGAAACTTTCGCTGATTGTTAAGATTCATTGACAAGCTCTTTAAAAACATCTGGAGCCATTTTGTATATATCTTGCTGACTTCTCTACGCAACGTCGTATGGTAATAAGGAAAAATGTAAACAATGACGTCAGCAAAGATCGCCCTATGTGACACCGGATAAAACAACTTCAGAAACATGATTAAGTTTATAAAGGCCAAACAGTTTTCGGGCCATTTGACAGGTTTCCATTAATAATGGTCGACATTTCTTTATTTGACATTTTCTTTTCGTGTACTGATCAGTCTTGATATATAGTTTTACCTTTTTCTGACCTTTTCCCATCAAAAAAATATATATATTATTTGGCGATTACTTCAATAGCAAGCAAAATCTAAAGAATTAGAAATAGAATAGAAATCAACTTTATAGGGAAGGACTGAAGTAAATACAAAATATTTCAGTTGACGTAAAAAGACCATAGAACAAAGAAACAGAGGTTCACTGTCATAAACAGTACTTGCCTCATAAACAACTGTCACAATGTAAGGCGAGCTGAATAGAGCTGAATATTATTAAACAGTATTTAAACGTTACGGTACCAATGATTATCTGAAAATTTACCGGTGCCTTTACAAGTTAAAGTGAAATGTGAAATATCCTAATTTCACAAACCATAGAACAATAAATTTTACTTAATAATACAATGCGTGACACCTTATTTACCTAAACCGTCACTAAGGAAATTTTAAAATAATGATTTTTTTCTAAGAAGTGTTTTTCAACAACATTTTGTTACATCAAACACCCTTTTCATTGTCGTCTCACACAATGTCATCGCAGAAAGCTACTCACTAGCTATGCATACAATTATCACAGAATTTATCCGACTAAAGCACTTAAGTGCACGAAGTTTGACAGTCTTGATAATAAAATATTTTAATGATCAGTGAGAAATGAATGACAAATTGGCAGATCAAGCTGAGCAATTTCTTTGCAGATTGCTACAATGCGACACGGTTTGTCCTGCTTACACCACGTGCCAAGTATAATCGAAAAAAAGGAATTAAAGCACTAGCAACAGAAATTAACTTTTTCATTGAGGAAATAAATACAGTCATTTCAGTTGACATAGCACGAACAAACAAAGGTTCATGTCAGCTCAACCATTTTTTGTCATAAAAATTACTTGCCTCGTAGTCAGTAACAATGCTGAAAGGCTTGCTAATTTTTACTTAACGTTTGATATAAGTATTAGAATCAGAAAGTTTGTGTGAACACGTTAATCAAAATAAAAATGAAATATCGCAATTTTAAGACACGAAACGATAATATTTTATTAACATACTAAAGAAAAACTTAATAATACAATAAGTGACACCTTTACGTAATCATTTTCTGATTTTTTTTTCAAAAACTGTTCTTTAACAACATTTTAAACACCTTTTTCCTTGTCTTTTTACACAACGTTATCCCAAAAAATTATTTATCACGCACACGCCCACGGAATTCAACTGAGAGTCGGAGTAGAATCCTGCCTACAAGCAAGACGTTTTAAGTGTTTTATCTGATTATGCACTGAGGAGCCGTCAAAAAAATTGTCGCTCGTAAGCTCTCAGTAATTACGTATATGATGCATCCTAGCCTTTGACATTACCGCAGCTAACCCCTCATGTTTAATTAAGAAAACCTTTTATCACAATAGTGCATTGTTATTATTAGCAATGAGAGATCCTCAGGAAGCCATCATCAGTTGCCATGGCAACACTTGATGTGGCACACCACGCTCTTTTTTCCTTTTAAGGTAGTTTAAAGTGACTCTGAGTTAGTTGTTGTCTTGGCTCAATTTACTAATAGTCTACACAATTTAGATGCAAGCTGTGTGAGTTTTAAGGATTTTTGTGTTCTGGTCATGTGACTTACCAAATACGGTCATGAATATCAAAAGTGAAAGCAACCTCCAAAAGAACAAACATGGCCAAAAACTAAAACCCAGGATACTAAGGTAGCCCAAGATAATACGGTGAGAAGTCATCCATAGTAACCATTATGTAGTTAAGGGTCTCCCCCATTAATATCAGGTGTTAATCAATAAGTCATTAGATTCAGTTCAAGAATCGTTTAACTAAACGAACATTAAAGACTGTCAAAACGGCTATTATGGCTCAAACGATTTCAATAGTGTTTCAATCTGTATTCGTCTCTTTTAGGGAATATTGAATAAGTGGAACGTACCAACCTTGTAGCTGTGAAAATAAAAACAGACCAGAAAAAAAGACCGGATTTGAGTTTAGTTAAAATGTCTGAAGATTTCTGCTTAAATGAAACATGTTTTAATACCTGTTTCTTTCTTTTAAATGTGCCTTTGTGTTGTTTGAATGAAACCCCAAGTGTTTGCAGTCTGTGATGTTGGCTTTGATCGAGGTATCGAAGCCGGTTTAATTTTTGTGTGCAATGTTTACTCCTGTTCAAACGAAGAAATTATTAAAAATTCTAGTTTTTACTTTCCATGTCAAGTAGTTTCACATTCCTTGAGAAAATGTTGCTCCATTCACAAAGTCACTGTAATTGAGCCGGTTTGGTCACTTTTGGTGCATTTTACGACATACGTCATGTATGTCTCCCACAAACATTCTTTATGGTCTCCATAACAGCTTCTCGTACTTTGGGAATTCGCCAGCAATAAAGCATTGGGTTAAAAAACGAGTTGCAATAAACCAACGTTATAGTCCATAGTTCGACGCGTAAAATATATAAATTGTTTGTAACGACGTTACTGACAGCCTTGTTTACTGCAAATGGGAAAAAACAAAGTATCAGTGCACAGAGAACCCAGAGGACGCTTGCTACTGTCTTTTTAAATCTGCGCATATTCAGTGGCGAGTTCATCTCTTGGTTTGTGTGCTATGAATTTCATCTTGTATTCTGCACCGTTGCTTGAGCGTAACGTAGATTTTCAGGTAACAAATTGTTGTTATTATGCCACAAAGAAATACGAAAACAAAAGTTAAGACAAAAAACAGTTTTTCTTTCCATAAAGAAGTCATCGCAACTGCAATGTCCAATACCAAAACAAATGAAATAAGCTTACGAACTCTCGTGGCAGTTACGACAGTTCTGTATCTTAGTCGTAGCAACAAAGCAAGGAGTCTGTCTATAGTTATTGCTGTCAAGATGCACAAAGACAGTCCAATCAAAACTGCACCAGCAACGTGCTCAAAAGCTTCGAGGAAGCAAGCGAGTTTCCACCGTTTCTTCAGTAGAGATAAGAGGTACACTACAAAAAATGGTTGCGAAACAAGTCCAACAAAAAGATCGGTGAACGCCAGACAGCGAAACAAGAGTCTCGATGGTGGGTGTAGCGAGCAATCCTTTCTTAGTGCGACAAGGATCAAAATGTTTCCAAGAGATGTAGCAATAGAGAGAGGAATATTTCCAGCGAAGAGTGCAACCAACGTAAAATTGAAGTTTGCATTGCTTGTCATCAACTGGTAAGCTCTTGAGCATCTGATCTTCGTATTTTCCAGTTGTGATTTTTCATACCTATCGAAATCAGTGAAGTTTTCCATCAATGAAGTGTAAGCTTATAGCTTAAAGCTGAACGTGGAAAACAAGTCTTTCGAGCCACTTGCTGTTTTACCTATGACTACGGATTTGCTACTAGTAATAACCTTTCCATGCGGCTCTGATCTTTGAAAAATAAAATAGTGGCAGCTGTATCATTTAAAATTTATGTATTGTTTCCAGTTTTTTGTTTTCGACAATGAACAATCTTTTTTCGAACAACGAATCATTTTCAACGCTTCAAGAGTCTTCGACCCCATTTTCAGTTGTTTTTGCTTTGTTAGTTTTCCATTGAAAAATTATTTTTAACGATATCTCAAAGAAAAAGATCCAAAATAATAACTTCAACGCCTTCAAATAGCCTTGCAGGTGCTTCCATGAGTTAAAAAGTCGCTTCGATAATATGAAAGAAGTCATTTATTTTAAGAGATAGTAATTAAACGACATCTTGTCGCAGGAGCAAAAGAGTTCATTGTTTTAATTTTGTATTTCGTGCTCATTTTTCAGGAGACATTAAATGTTTTGTCTCCTGCGTGTGTTTAAATCGAACTCGTTATCTCCCTGTTTGCAGTTATTGGTCGACGTGACGTCACATCCAATATTCTTCAGAATGAGAATTCTGAAACAATAGCAATTCACCTAATATCGCGTGTGTTTTAATATAACTGAAAAGACACAACACTTGTCAAATTAAAGAATGGAAAGAAAACATTATGAACCCTTAGTGCTGAAAGATAAATGACCCAGTTTTCCAAGTAAGGAGTTCAAGGGTGAAAGGACGCATTTTTTTTTGGCTTTTGACTTATGAATTTTACAGTGAATTTGAATTGAATTCGTTTAATATATGCCTTTCCTCTCTTCACTAATCTTTCTTTTCTAATTAAACAACTTAACTAGCCGTTCCAGTGTTTCCTTTTGCTTGAAGACGGAGGCAGGCGAAAAACCTTTCATATGAAAATGAGTTTGGTTGCATAGATTACATACTGGAGTTATATTGTAAATAATGGTAATACGAGCCCGGGGGGGGGGGGCACTCCCCTATATGGCCTATACGGGGACGTGCCGCTGGATAGGGTATGGTTTTTGACTCCTCCGGTCCTGAACAGGGTATATAATTTCAAGCTCCTCTGTCCTAAACAGGGCCTAAAGCTGTCCTAGACAGGGTATGGCTGCAAGACTGTCGTTCATGTATTTACATTGTTTTCGCTTTCGCTTCAATAAAAAGCATTATTTTATTCGGTGGGATAGGTGTTTTTGCATTTCAATGCTTCAAACATCGCGTATGGGACGCAATCACAATAAAGCGTAAATGATTGTTGATGTTGTCCTTTGTCCTAAATAGGGTCTTAGAATAGAGGGTGTTGTCCTACACAGGGTAGGCATTTTAAGTTTTTATTGTCCTAAACAGGGTCAGGGTTTCAAACCTCCAGCGGCACCCCTATACCTAAACTTAGGTACCCCCCCCCCCCGGGAATACGAGTGGTCAACAAAACGCTCGGACAACCACATAGCGGGAGTCCGATTTGTTCAATCACGAGTGATGATTACGGACCAGAATTAGACGACATGAAGTCCTGTTACCAATTAGTCATATAATAACTATAACAAAGTTCGAAGAAAACTTTAGACAAAGCGAAGCCTGTTAACGATGTTTCAATTTTTCCGCTTGTTTTTGTTCAGCCTAGATCATTTGGATAATAAATATCTTATTAGACATTTAAGTGTCTTGTATCGCTGTATGTTATATTTTTTGTTTGTATTTTGACTCTTCCTGTGGGTTGTGTCGAGGGACATGGTGGGGGCGGGGGGGGGGGGGAGAGAAAGTCGGCACTTTTCTTTGATAGACTAGTCGGTATTTGTGCAAAGCCATTCTCAGATAAATCAAGATGGCGCCTGTTTTGACATCATGATGTAATTGTCACGTGATGTGACGTTATCATTCCACGTGACGTATAACAAAAAATAGATTTTAAGACATACTATATATTCTCTAAGTTTCATTGTGATTGCTTTAATATTCTAAAATACTGCAATATCACAGCGACAAACCGATGAGTGGTGCCGGATCTATTGAAGACCTGGATCAGTAACTAAGTTAAAACGGAAAATATCGACGGCAAACTGATCCTGACGGCTAAAGCGGTCAAAAATAAACAAAGTGGATAAAAAGAAAAAACTAGAATATATAGAAAAATATATATTCTGCAATGACGTCATTTTAGGTGTATTTTTGTGACGTCATTTGAGACTGAAGATCGCAACAAAATATTTGGTAACAAGCATTTTCGTTTTGAACAGGTCAAATTATCTAAGAAAATTCCTGTTACCAATTTTTACTACAAAAATGCGTCATAACTTTCAAATTTTATGAAAGTCGTCTTGTCTATGAAGACATAGCAGTGCCGCGACACGGTGCAAATGGTAAATCACCTGGGAATTATTGGGATTCTTCTAATTAGTATAATATTCGGATAACCTATCTTTTGCCAGACCAGTGGCCGTTATCACTGTTTTCACTTTCCTTTGAGCATGGTTAATAGAGGAAAATGGTTATGAAGCCCGGCAAACTTCAAAGGAGTAAACAGGCTCTGCTGGCAAAGATATCCAATCTTCTCTTACCCCAAAAACGCATAAAAAGTTTTTTTAACTTCTCCTATTTATGTCAATTTGTCAATTTCGCTAAATCAGACTTGTATTCAGTGGCTTTTATGCGAGAAGTAAATATTTAGTATAGTCAAGGTTCGATTTAACGAAGACCCCTGAATAAAAAGACTGAGAAGCATTTTAAAATACATTGTCAGTCTTTAAAACCAGATTGATTGCAAGGCTGGTACAACGGCAGGAGAGCAAAATTTATTGGCCAATAATTCAACTAACAGAGCCAGTCTTCTTCGTGTGTAATGTATTTGTTTCTTCCGTAACTTTGCGCACCATTATAAGTAATAACTTTAATTCCTCCTTAACATTTCACGATAGGAATTAAGTGAGTGTGTCATGTGATGTACACGTGACACTGAATTGCTAGATCATTCCAAGTTCTAGTGCTCTTAGACTACAATTTATTTTTTCGAGTAAACAAATACAGTTTTACGCATAATATTATTTTTATTATATTATTATCTTTCATGCGACGCTTTTAATTTATATTCCATTCTTAAAGATTTTTAACTTTACTCGAAAGTTAAAACATACTATACAGTGGTTGATAAGATATTTAATGAATTGAGAGATATTTATATTAAGAGTTTTTTTTGCATTTTTAAACCGAATAATCTTTATACAGAGGTCATAACACTTTCATAGCAATATCTAGTTATTTTTAAAATCTAATTTTATTAAAGAATTATAAATAAATATATCTGGCGTGTACGTAGCCTATGCTGATTCTCTTTGGACATTTTTGGGCTCGCCGAGACATCGCGTGACGATCCTAGAGGGCGTCTACCTGATATTGCTACTTAAAATTTTAATGAAATAAACCCCCTCATTTTCAAGGCAAATGTTAATGATTTTATAAAGTCAAATACAGAGAAATGTTGGTTTATATCGTATGATATCAACAGCAATTAAATTTTTCAGTTATTGCAAACACATGCATGCTTGCGTTATTAAAGGTGGTTCAATATTTACAGTATAAAGTGCAACAATATTTACCGGTATTATGCAAATCATAGCTTCAGGGAGCATTAAGTGTTATGATTGAAAAATCAAAATGGGTAAAATTATTTGAGTGATTGCTCACGAAAGTTTAACTCCAGCCGAGAAACATCCTCTAAATTACATAGTTTTAATAATTTGCATGAAACAAGAAAAATTAACGAACAGATATTTTATATTTTAAATATCTAATATTTATATTTTAAAAACATTGACAGCGGAGCTTATTTCCTTTTATCGGTCGGTATGCCGTCATCTAAATCTTAAACCTGGGAACCATTTGCCCGCCGTTCAGCAGCCGGTTCCATATCTCATTTCAGACATATTTATTTATTTCACAAAAACGCCATCCATCCATTCCATCATATTGTTGATTACCCAGGTCGATAACGTGAAAAATAATTTTAAGTCGGGATGTTTGATGACACGCAAACATCGTTCTAAGTTATATCCCAGCCCACCGTATTTACAAAGATGACAAAACAATATTTTCTGAGATATTTCCAGGTACGCTAAACTTAATGAAGACGCTTTCCTGCACAAAGCTGTTAGTTTCTAAAGAAATTGGTGTGCCGCTTCAGCAGGCAAGTAAAACTGGAAAACATAAATAGACCGCTATAGAGAATTTTGAAAAACTGATGTTTCGAGCGTAGCCCTTCGTCAGGTCAGAACTCGACTATATACATGCATCAAGAAATCGCTTACTTATTTTTACTTACTATGACGTTTCAGTGAATAATTCCGAATCTTTCTTCCAACTTTTGTGAAGAATTCTGAGTATAACATTTTATTTTCACTATGGTTCTCAGCAAAGGTTGTCTAGTGTGTCCTTTATCCTGTATCTCACTTCCTTTATTCTCCAGCAATAAAGCAAGGGGTTCAGTGTCGAGTTAAGGTAAACCAGCGACGCCAGAAATGCTTCAACTATCAGCAGAGTCGGAGTAACCACGGCAAAAGTAGTGACAGTTTTCACTGTGGTGTACGGAAGGTAGCATGCGATCAACGTAAAGTGAATTAATAGCGCTGTAAAAACTGACTGTTTCTATTTCTTCACCGTCATTGAAATCTTTTTAAGTTGTTGACCACCATTATCATTAAATCTCTCCTGTTGTCGACGGAGAATGAGGAATATTTTCGTGTAGCAGAACGTTGATATCGCCAGACAGTTAGCTATCGCTATACAACTGATTCCGAAGAAAATGCGAATGTTCCAAAGGAAAGACACGCCGGTACAAACACTCGAAATCCAAATCATGACCACCAAAATACGAACCCGTGCCAACGTTGCAACCTGCTTGTATCTCATCCCCTTTAACAGCACGAGGAGTCTGTCCACACTTATAGCAGTGACCGTGCAAAGTGTTACTCCACCTAGCGCGACTGAGGGAATGTAGCCAAACTTTTCAGTGTATGGACAAAGATCCCAGCGCCCTCGAGATACGACCATCAAATGGAAGATAAACATTGGTTGGGAAACAAGGCCAACGCACAAATCGGTACACGCCAAATTACGAAACAGAAGTTTGGTCGGTGGCTGGATTGAAGTTGTCTTTCGGAGGGCGATTAAAATGGCAATGTTTGCCAGAAGTGCAGCGACGGCGAGGGGAATATTTATAAGCGCAATGGCTAAACTTGAACGTTGGGAAATAAATTCTGCATTTTGGATTACCTTTTGAATACGAGGGCACGAGAATTGCTGAATAAAGGCATCAGTTTCTACTGTAACGTTCATCGTTTAGTTGCCTTCGATCGAGTAACACTAAATCTCTCGTCTAATTCTATATCTGGTCCTCAAGCTCCTGATCACTGTATTCAACTATTTAAAGTAAAGAATGTATACCAATTGTGTGTATTGGTCTGGCTGCTTCATAGTCGCAGACCAATATTTCTTTGAGTGCTTTTTATGATCGTCGTAAAAATAAGTAGAGTTATTAATAAAAGCCGCTATTTACCGTAGGGTTGACGTCTAGGGTTGCCTTGTTTACCAAAGTGTGAAATTTGCATTGCTCGTCATCAACTGGTAAGCTCTTGAGCATCTGGTCTTCGTATTTTCCAGTTTTGGTTTTGCGTACCTCTCGATATCAGTGAAGTTTTCCATCAATGAGTTATTGTCAGCTTTTAGCTTAAATTGATGTATTTTAAACATCCTGTATAGGTAGCGAAAAACGAATCTTTTTCAACAGTTGTAGTCTTCAACCCCATTTTCAGCAGTTTTTGCAATGTAAGTTCTTTCTTTGAAAAAAAAAATTTTTTAGCGTTTTCACAAAGAAAAACACCCAAAATAATAACTTCCAACGCGTTCAAATAAATCTGCAGGTTTCTCCTAAGAGTGGAGACAGTGGACCGTATTTATCCGACACCTTGTCGCAGGAGCAAATTAAAAATGTTTTTCTAGAAAAAGAGTTCATTGTTTTAATTTCGTATTTCGTGCTCATTTTCAGGAGACATTAAATGTTTTGTCTCCAGCGTGTGTTTAAATTGAACTCGTTATCACTCTGTTTGCAATTATTGGTCTATGTGAAGCATATCCAATATTTTTTAAATGAAAATTTTAAAGCAATAGCAATTTTACCTAATAACCCGTCTTTTGTTATAAACTGAAGACGCGCGATTTTAACACTTGTCAAATTAGAGAATGAAAAGAAACCCTTATGAACCCTTTGTGCAGAAAGATAAATGACCCAGTTTTAATTTCTTAGTAAAGAGTTCTAGGATGAAAGGAGGCATTCTGGCTTTAAACACATGAATTTTACAGTGATTTTAAATTGACACCCAAAGCAGTTTTCCTCCGTTTAATTTATTTCTTTCCTCTGCTCATTCATATAAGTATGACTGGATAAGACGACAAGAAGTCTTTTTAGCAATTAATCATAACTATAACAGAATTCGAAGCAAAATTTAGACAAGGCAAGGTCCGTAAACGATTTATCATCTCTACGACAAAATTTGCTACGAAAAAGGCCATTTCTGTAAGGTTTTAGGAATAAAGAAAGATTGTTCAACAACAAAAATCGCACGGCACGAGAATTTTGTTATTGGACACTGTTATTGGAGACTTACATCCACGCACTACTATTGGGTGAAAAATAGGGCGTGCTAAGAACCAATCAGATTCGAGAATTTTGATAGTTATTTTGTTCAGTTAGTTGTTTAGTTACCACAAAAACATACTTAACTCCTAATTCATTGTTTTTGTGCAGCCTAAGATCAGTTGGATACTAATTCTCTTATTAGACAGTTGAGTGTCTTGTATCATTGTATATTTTACTTGGTATTGGCACTTTTCGTCGGCACTGTTCTTTGTCGGCACTTTTCTTTAAAGACATAGCAGTGCCGGGAAACGGTGCATTCCGATGTGTCAATTAAGCCGTTGCTAGAAAAGACGTCACCCAAAACTCTGTTTTCTTGGAAACCCTTTTATATTAATACATGCACGCGTGTATAATGTGAACATAGGCGTATTTCTGCGCCTCATGTTCATTTAAAAAAATTGTTTCCTCTGTTTCAGTGGCATGCCTGTAAACAAGCTATCTCGAAGTTAAGTGCATGACCACTATAAACAACATTACTTTTTACTTTTTTTACTTTTACGCCGCCGAGATATTTCTCTTCACCGAGAAATATCTCAGCAGCATGGAATATCAAGTGAAAAACCGTCAGAGTTTACATTCACCAACCCGTAAAACGATAAGTCCTCTGGGAATCATTAGGATTCGTTTAATTGGTATAATGTACAAATCCTCACTTTTGCCAAACAAGTAGCCTTTTTCACTTTTTCCCTTTCCCTTCATTCCCATGAATGGTCTTTCATTCTCTAGCATGATTATTAAAAAAAGGAAAATGGTTATGAAGCCCACCGAACTTCAAAGGAGCAAACAGGCTCTGCTGGCTAAGAGGGGTAAGTGGGTCTGGGGACGAGAATGATGGAGAAAGGTAAAGGCAGAATCATTCCCAGTCCCTCTCAAGCGTTTTTCTCGTATCCAATCTTCTCTAACCTCCCAAAACACATAAACAGCCCTTGGCTAAAGGTCTGATTTAGCAAAATTGACATAAATAGGAAAAGTTGCTTCTCTCCATCCGAAGTTAAATAATCACAAATACCAGCAGGGAAGTACGTGTTCTAAAGAGTCTATTAAGACTAAGATAACATATTGATATTTTTGAATATTTACTTCGGATCAAGACAAACACTGTAGAGATGTTCATATAGCGGTAGTTTTTAATTGAAAACTGAACTAAATAGGTGGACATCAAGAAGGACTTCTACTAATACTTAACCGAATATTTTTCGTGTGGGTAAGAGAGTCTATAATATTCGTTTCTTCCGTAACACTTTTCATAACAATATCTAGTTATTTTTAAAATTTAATTTTACTAAAAAAAAATATAAATAAATATATCTGGCGTGCAGCTAACCTATACAGATTCTCTTTGGACCCTTTTGGCGGCGCCGAGACATCGCGTGACGATCCCAGAGGGCGTGTACCTAATATTGCTACTTTAATTTTTTCTAAAATAAAACCCTCATATTCACGGCAACTGTTAACGATCTTACATAGACAAATACAGAGAAATGTTGGTTTATATCGTATGATATCGACAGCAAATTAAAATTATCAATTATTGCAAACACATGCAATATTAAAGGTGGTTCAATATTACAGTATAAGTTCAACATTATTTGCCGGTATTATGCAAATCATAGCCTCAGGGAGCGTTAAGTGTTATGATTGAAAAATTAAAATGGGCAAAATTGTTGATTGCTCACGAAAGTTTCACTCAAGCCGAGAAACATCTGATAATTACAATAATTTGCATGATACAAGAAAAGTTAACAAACAGATATTTTAAATTTCATATATTTTATATTTATATTTTCAAACATTGACAGCGAAGCTTATTTCCTTGTATGCCGTCATCTAAATCTTTAACCTGGGAACAATTCGCCCACCGTTCAGCATCTGGTCCCATATATCATTTCAGACATATTTATTTATTTCACAAAAACTAATTATCACCTAGTGCCATCATATTGTTGATTACCCAGGTCGATAACGTGAAAAATATTTTAAAGTCGGGATGTTTGATAAAAAAAAAAAAAAATTTTTTAAAAAAAAAAAAAATAAAAAAAAAAAAAAAAAAAAAAAAAAAAAAATTTTTAAAAAAAAAAAAAAAAAATTAAAAAAAAAAAAAAAAAAAAAAAAAAAAAAAAAAAAAAAAAAAAAAAAAAAAAAAAAAAAAAAAAAAAAAAAAAAACAAAAAACAAAAAAAAAAACAAAAGCCTATTTAGACACGCAAACATCGTTGTAGGATATATCCCAACCTACCCTATTTACAAAAATGACAAAACAATATTTTCTGAGATATATTCCAGATACGCTAAAACGCTTTCATGTACAAAGCTGTTAGTTTCTAGAGAAATTGTTGTGCCGCTTCAAAAACTGGAAAAGAGAAATAAACCGCCATAGCAAATTTTGAAAAGCTGACGTTTCGAGCATGTGCCCTTCGTCGGAGCAGAAAAAAACTACTCGACTATGTACATGCATCAAGAAATTGCTTACTTATTTTTATTTACTATGACGGTTTAGTTAATAATTCCGAATCTTTCTTTAAACTTTTGTGAAGGATTCTGAGCAAAACATTTTATTTCCCTTTAGTTTCCTCATAACAAAGTTTGTCTAATGTGTCCTTAATCCTGAATCTCACTTCCTTTATGGGGGTAAACCAGCGACGCCAGGAATGTTTCAACTATGAGCAGAGTGGGAGTTATCATGGCAAAAGTTGTGACAGTTTTCACTGTGGTATACTTTCACTAAGGTTATCAGCAAAGGTTGTCTAATGTGTCCTTTATCCTGTATCTTACTTCCTTTATTCTCCAGCAATAAAGCACGGGGTTCAGTGTCGAGTTGAGATAAACCAGCGACGCCAGAAATGCTTCAACTATCAGCAGATTGGGAGTAATCACGGCAAAAGTAGTGATAGTTTTAACCGTGGTGTACGGAAGGTAGCATGCGATCAACGTAAAGTGAATAAGTAGCGCTGTAAAAACTGACTGCTTGTATTTCTTCTCCGTCATGGAACTCTTTTTGGGTTGTTGGCCACCATTATCATTAACTCTCTCCTGTTGTCGACGGAGAATGAGGAATATTTTCGTGTAGCAAAACGTTGATATCGCCAAACAGTTAGTTATTCCTATACAACTCACTGCGAAGAAAATGCGAATGTTCCAAAGGAAAGACACGCCGGTACAAACACTCGAAATCCAAATCATGACCACTAAAAAACGAACCCGTGCCAACGTTGCAACCTGCTTGTAACTCATCCCCTTTAACAGAACGAGGAGTCTGTCCACACTTATAGCAGTGACTGTACAAAGTGTTACACCACCTAGGGCAACTGAGGGAATGTAACCAAACTTCTCAGTGTATGGACAAAGATCCCAGCGCCCTCGAGATACGACCATCAAATGAAAGATAAACATTGGTTGGGAAACAAGGCCAACGCACAAATCGGTACACGCCAAATTACGAAACAGAAGTTTGGTAAGTGGCTGGACTGAGGTTGTCTTTCGGAGGGCGATTAAAATGGCAATGTTTGCCAGAAGTGCAGCGACGGCGAGGGGAATATTTATAAGCGCAATGGCTAGACTTGAATGTTTGGCAACAAATCCTGTATTTTGGATGACCTGTTGAATACGAGGGCACGAGGATTGCTGAATTAAGTTAAGACCAGAATCAGTTTCCACTGTAATGTTCATCGTTTAGTTGTCTTCGAGTAACACTT
Organism: Oculina patagonica; assembly: GCF_052425735.1. NCBI lineage: Eukaryota > Metazoa > Cnidaria > Anthozoa > Scleractinia > Oculinidae > Oculina > Oculina patagonica. The sequence continues at coordinate 30,588,865 of NC_135758.1, read as the reverse complement.
AATCAATCGTCTTGTTCTTTATCAGGCCCTTCTGATCACTGTATTCAACTCGTTAAAATGGTCAACTTTAAATGTATACCAGTTGTGTGTATTGGTCTGGCTGCTTCATAGTCGCAGACCAATATTTCTTTGAGTGCTTTTTATGATCGTCATAAAAATAAGTAGGCGAAGTCATTAATAAAAGCCGCCATTTACCGTAGGTTTGCCTTGTTTACCAAAGTGTGATGTTTATTGTTTGGTCACGGACATTAACCTTTCGGAAGCAATCTCACTGTTCAATTTATTCAAAATATTTAATCTATGAAGTAAACTTCCAAAAATATATTTCAATATCGGTAAAAGCAGTCATGAAATTAACAATTTTTGTCTTTTACTTTTACCCGTGTTAATCGGCAGGTTTTTGCTACATCGACAAAGGTCATTTTAACTGAAAAGCAAAATAGAAGAATAACTACATATTTTATATACATTCACTGTGTGCGTGTCTTTCTGTACCAAGTCTTGTAGTTTCCTGTATTTACAATTTACCTAAACACAAAAACCGATGGCTAATATAACTGAGTTAATATAATTACAGGCGATGTGCGGATATAAGCTCGTGGAGATGTTACATAACACTCTATTATGTAACATATTCACGTGCTTCTATCGGCACATTGCCTGTAATTAGCCAACTTTGTTCAGTTGTATAGCTTCTAAACAGCCTCAAAACTGGTGAGTGAGGAATACTGAAATATCAGAAACATGTCCTGGAAAGTAAAAAAAAACGTCAGTGTCTTTTTTGTTTTTCATTAAATGTTTAATTTCCATTTTACTCATTAAAAGAATTTAGTTATTCATTTTTCAAGGATATCCTCAAGTGTACCAGCTGTCTTCTTCTTTCTTTCTTTTACTAAGCTAAACAATTTACTCAAACAAAATTACACATGCGCAGCACCCAGGTAAAAAGCTTTTGTCATGTTGACTACTCCGCATTTTGTTCTCTTTTATTTTTTGTTAGGTACGGTCTTAAGTTAACGTAGAAAAGCAAGGTGAAATGAAAATAAATATTGGATTGGAGATGTCCATACTGACGCACCCCCCCGGCGTCGGGGAGTTGAGGAAGGGTGCGAAGAATGGGATTAATACGAAGACCAGCGAGGGGTTACGTACCCCACACCACTCCCTTTATTTTTAGCTCGCCGTTTTCGCGCTGCTCCCTAAATACCTAACCGAACTCCTGAAACAGGCTATGACGAATATGTCTACTCACTTAGAAATCGAATAATTTTCAATGACGAGTGGATGAAACGATAAGTAAAGATGTTGCTCTTTTGTCGTGCGACTGTTCGGACGCTTCCTTTTTGTCGTTTCATTTCCTCCATACACGCCCTATCTAGCTTCCTGTTATTATTTTTTCTATTTTTTTTCTCACTTTTCTCTCTCTCTTTCCAGAAATGATCCCAGGGAAAATATTTGAAAGCGAAATTTCCAAACTGAATCAATTTTTCCTGTAACGTTCCTCGTTTGGTTGTCGCCGTGTAACTATTAATCGTCTTGTTCTTTATCTGGTCCTCCTGATCACTGTATTCCACTTTTTAAAATAGTCAACTTTAAATGTATACTAGTTATGTATTGGTCTGGCTGCTTCATGGTCGCAGACCAATATTTTTCGGAGTGGTTTTTATAGTCATCATAAAAATTAGTAGGTGGAGCTATTAATAAAAAGCCTCCATTTACCTTAGGGTTGGCTTGCTTACCAAAGTGCGATGTTTTTAGTTTGCTCACGAACATTCACTTTTCGGATGCAATCTCACTGTTCAATTTATTCAAAATATTTAATCTATGAAAAAAAAACTTCCAAAAACATATTTCAATATCGGTAAAAGGCATCATGTAGTAAACAATTCTTATCTTTTACTTTTAATAGGTGTTTTATCGACAGGTTTTTGCTACATCGTCAAAGGTCATTTTGAATGAAAACCAAAATGGAAGAATAACTACCGCTATTTTACTATTTTATATACATTTACTGTGTGCGTGTCTTTCTGTACTAAGTTTTGTAGTTTCCTGTATTTACAATTAACCTAAACACAAAACGATGGCAGGTGATCAGTGCGGATATAAGCTCGTGGAGATGTTACACAACACTTTATTATGTAACTTATTCACGTCCGCACATCGCCCGTAATTAGACAACTTTTTTTCAGTTCTTAGAACTGGTGAGGGAAACGAAATATCTGAAACATGTCTTTAAACTAAAAAAATCTTCGTTTCTCACTTTTATTTAGACCACCAGGGTGAAATAAAACTAAAAAGTGTCCAAGAGCTATTTTGTATAGCGATGGCAAGTGTTCTTTCTGCGCTTAGAATTGAGAGCATTTTTAACGACGCGAAGGAAACGGTAATAAAGGTGCGGTTTTTTGTGTGGTCTGACTGATCAGACGCCATGTTGTTATACTTCCTTCACGCCCTTGCTTCCTGTTACAATTTTCCTCACTTTTTCATTCTTCTCGGTAAGTAATCTCTTGTTCTCGGTAGTAATCCCAAAATGCACCGATGGTAGACTTGAGCCTAAGGATTGTTGCAGCTCAGTATTCGAGTTCACTGGGAATACAGTAATGCCTAACAATAATGAGAGAGATACTAAAAGTGTACTGGTTGACATTGAAGCCTTAAATTATAAAGGTAGACAGTCGTGACGTTTATCCTGTTGACAAAACATATGTGCAAAAATCAGGTTGAATTTACTTGTTAGACAACTTTTTCTGATGGAATTTGTTGAACATACAATATAATAGATCAGATTCAGTTTCGTAATATACGCCATGAACCATTTAATGCATCCGACAACCAATTCATCACGTGACACTTGAAGTGAAAACCGGCATTAATTCTTGGAAAACGGTTTCACACTGAAGAAGGGCTATGCCCGATACATTTGTGTAAACTACACAAAATGACACTATTTACAACATTTTTTTAGTTTTTTGTTTTATAGTATTAATTCTTACTCCAGATTCAGCAGCATCTTCGAAGAAGCAATGAGAGCACACTTTGAGGGAAAAAATTGCTGATTGTTGGAAACAGATAATTCAACTAAGGTCGGTTCTTTAAATGAAACCTTTCGGACCAGACGTTTCCATCAAAACTGGCTGAGAATTTAATTAATTTGGCGTATTTGTGTTTTAGGGAAAATTGGAAACGTGACATGAACTTAAATTATTCTTATTAAATTATTCGAACAATGAAAATAAATGGTATTTTTGGACAGTTTGTTACAGTGTGATTATGGCACGTTGGCCTAGCTAATGGTTTGTGTGTTGGACCTCGTATCGAGTGGTTCGGGTCGAGCTCTGGGTCATTGTTCTTGGGCAAGACACTTAACTCTTATGGCATTATCGTGTTCTCGTTCTTAACTTTTTTGGAAAACTCATTCTTTTTCGATGCTTAGTTAAACAAATTAAACCTTCTTGTCGATGCTTGCCAACAACAAATGACACGAAACCAATTTCATTCATCAAAGTAGAAAAGGCACAAATCGTGACGTCAATGAGCGATACCGTGCCACTCTCAAGAGTGTCATACGGAAAATACTCTACTCAAGTCCCGGATGTAGTGAGTAAAACACTCTCCTCCATATAATATAACAACGAATATACCGCACCGGCGAATTAAATTTTGGAGTATAAACCATAGATCACATTCACCATAAGTGACTGACGCATGCATTTCTAAAGCAATTGATCCCGTAAATAACAAGCTAAGTGTCTCTTTCTGCATTCAATAGTTTTTGTTTTCATAAATAGGGGAAAAAGATTTTAAGTATGATTTCAAATTAGGATATCAGCCAAATTGGACCGCTCTTGGGTCGTTTATTTAGTAGTGTATACTAAAAATCTTATTCCTATTTTACTTCTCCTTTACATCGCGCAAAAAATATTTTAATAACTTTTAAAAATAGCTTTATGACTAATGGAGCCTTAAAAGGTACAAATCCAATGCAGTTTAATATCGTATTGAAAGCCTAATTTTAAAAAATGACATCTTTCCTGTACAACATTACCTCGTCTATGAGGTCATTTACAAAGAATGTCACATGATATTTAGATGCGCTTTCACATGTTACCTAAATTCAGTTTCTCAGATGAAACTTTTGTTCTTTTTTAAAACAAGAAATTTTCTTCAAAATTTTTTTCACCTCCTGTCTGACTTCTTTGATTTTCCAGCAATAGAGAATGGGATTAGGTAATGAGTTAAGGTAAACCAGTGACTGCGTAAATCCCTCCGAAACAAAATAAGGTTTTACTAAGTCTGAGCGAAAATTTCTAAAACTTAAAATTATGGCTAGAGGGAGGTAACATGCAATCAACGTGAAGTGAATCCACAGTGCCGAGGAAAGTGACTTTTTGTATCGCTTAACGTTAATCGAAGCGCTGTTGGGATTCTTTACTTGGTTAAGATTACCTCGCATTTTTACTTGATGTCTACGAAGAACGCAAAAAATTCTCGTGTAACAGAACGTGGATATATCCAGACAAACAAATATTGATATAGCGCAGATCACAGAGTAAACGTGAACTTTCCATAGGAACGTAAAGCTACACCAAGTGCTCTGAACCCAGAAAACAAGCAGCAAAATACGAATCCGAGTCAGGGTTACAACTTGTCTGTATCGCATCTTCATCAAAAGAGCGAGTAGTCTGTTCACACTTATGGCAGTCACCGTCAAAAGAGATACGCCACGCAAAATAAATGTAGAAATAAAGCTCAACATCTCGGCAATCCGGCAAATCTCCCAGTGTTCGTACGCTATGGACATCAAATATATTATGCACAGAGGTTGGGCAATGAGACCAATGCAAAGATCCGTGGTCACCAGGTTAAGAAGAAGAAGCTTTGAAGGCGCATGAAGGGTGCTTTCTTTTTTGAGCGCGATTAAGATGACAGTGTTTCCCAACAAGACAACAATCGAAAGGGGAATGTTGAATGGAGAGATGGCTAACGCTACGTTAGTCTGTGTATGGCCACTCTCCGTGCGAACGCAGTTGGTTTCCTGAATTAAGTCACGGCCAGCAAGACTTTCCCCAGATAGATTCATTCTTTCGTCGAAACTTTCATAAACTTAAGAGCCGTTTCACCTTTCCTTACTAGGTGAATCAATATTTATGTTAGTTTGATGGGTTGTCCAAAAACCAATGAATAAAAAAGTTAGTTAGTACTGTTTGCGTTAGAAAGGTAACATCATGTTGTTAAATTCATTAACTATTCATGAGGGTACAAACCAATCCCAGCACAGTATTCAGATCACATGCACACAACTGTAAACCCCAATACAAATCAAACAATAGAATTAACTTTTGATACAAACTCCTACTCAGCTAATTAGTATTCATTAACTTTTGATACAGATCTCTACTGATTCGCATAACAATACTTTGCATTCAATTTATTGTTTTCATTTTGCAAGTAGAATAAAATATTCGCGTCCGATCTGTATGGCCGTTTAGGTCCGTTTACAATGGCTCGCCATTGTAAACGCCCATACAGATCTCCCGCTTATATTTTATCAACTACTTACAACTAGTTGGACTTCCAACTCGCAGAAATTCGACTGGTGACTGCGTTATGTTTCAGGAACTCAGTCAACAAGAAAACTTGTAGAAAATACCTAACTAATATCAGGGATCATACACTGATTAAACACCGAATTTTAAAATATGCCTAAAGCAATAAGTGTTAAATCAAAGAGGAAAATCCATCCATAAAGTATGGACTAAGGCAAGATCTACAAATGCCTTCTCAAGAGGACTTATTCTATAGATTCACTGGTACGACTCCGAACCTGCATAAACTGATTAAGTGAAGATTCCTTCCCACTGTTAATTTTGCAAATCCTCCTGTTTCCTTAATTCCGGGTTTTAATTAAAGAAGCTAGTTAATCAATATTTCCGGTAGCGTGGTGGGTTGTCAAAGAACCAACAAACAAGGAAGTCATTAACAGCTTACCTCCGTTACCGGTTTACGTCAAAGCTGTCAGTACTACTAACAGTAGGTCACGAAAAGCTGACTCATGTAACGATTGTTATGCTCTGTTGCATTTACTTGATGACGATAGAATTTTGAAGTACTTCACCGAGAACTTTGCCGGATAACACTTATCCAATGGATGGCTATTTATCAGGCGGATAGCGTTATCCACCCTTAGAACAACCAAAAAAATTAAAACTATCCAGCAGCAATCCTGAAAATCGCTGTCTGTCCTTCATCTTTTGGATTATAAAATTGAAGTAAGATCGGAAAAGTTTTCTCGAACTGGTTTATTCTAAAGTTTCATCACAAGTCTACAAATACTTTCACAAACTCAAGGCTCTTTCTCTGTTGCACAGTCTTGCTCTTTCCTTTTTCGCCGGTGACAAGTTAGCAACATTTTACACACGTATCAACCATGCTTACTGTTGAAAAAATTTAAAAAAAAAATCATTACTCCACTATCGTTTTTAGGAGCTTACATCACATGTTTCAGAAAAAAAACCCCTTAAAATCCTATTCCATCTCCGGAGTCATACTCTCCTACCCTCAGACGAGGATTGGACTTCGATTAATTGACCTCATTTTGGACATAGGAATCAGGTTCGCTCTTTATAAGTGACGGGGGCTTTCATGAATTCTCTTCAAAAAATTGCTCTTGATTATAGTTCCCCACATTTTTTATTATCGACCTCCACTCAGTTGAGTAATAACGTGCGATATTTGTGCAGTTTAATATATTTTGTAGAAATAATTATTTAGTAATTATTTCCATGGCAACCATAAGAGCGTTTTACACGTGCACGTTCTTCTTCCATCTTTGCTTCGAAATATCCAAAATCATTTACATCATAAATCTCTTATACTGTAGCTCATCGGAATAAAGCACAAATCGTAAAATTTACAGATACAACACGCTTAACCGTCTAAAACGTTCTATTTATTAGTTTTGTGCAAAGATTCGGTGTGGCGAATTCTCAAATTATTAATTATTAATGATTAAAGTCCGAACAGATGTAAATATAATCTTCACGAAAGGGACTTCAATGTTTTTTTTTTTTTAAATCTTCAGTGATTGCTCGACTTATCCTTCAAACTGGAAGGGCCCCAGAAAATAATTTTTTAAAATTAACAGCGCAATCACCTTGGCATAAAGATGACCTTGCAACAAATATATGACGTTCCTGGCAGTGTTATCTTGTCAATGGTAAATAAACAATCGGAAGAAATTGAGATATCGCTTGAGTCGGAGCAAAAAATTTATACCCTCTAACCAAAGTTAAGTTTGCAGTACATAGATAGATAAATGAACAAATTTATCAATTTGCTAGCATCAAGCCTATGCACTGAAAAAACTGCTTCTAATAAAAGGCATTTCTTCATCCTTGGAGTTTCGGCTTTCGTACGATCGCCCCATTGCCTATCTCCATGGTCCCGAACTTGTAAAAGACTTTTTCATCGTTGTGGAAAAAATGTTTGCCGGACGGCCAAAGTTTAGTTTGATAGATAGATTTACTAATAAATTAATTTCTTCCATCAAGCCCAAGCAGAGAATTTGTTTTATATAAAAAGTATTTCTTCATCGTTGGAGTTTCGTCTTTCGTACGATCGCCCCGATTGTCTATCCTCAAGGTCCTTGAAGCTGTAAAAGACTTCAGTTTTTCATCGTTGTGGACAGAATGTTTGCCGGACCATCTGCTTTACTTCATGTCTGATTTCTTTCATTTTCCAGCAACAGAAAAGCGGATTTAGAGACGAATTCAGGTACACCATGGACGCCGCAACGGCCTCGGGGACTAACAACCTTCTTCCAGCTATCGCAACCATACCTCTCACTACAGCGTAAGAAACATAACATGAAATAAGAATAAGGTGGAAAACCAAGGCACTGGAAACAGTGTTCTTGTATCTGGTACGGATTTGGGAACTGTTTCCGTTCGATTGTCCTCGGTCAGACTGAGAAAAATCTTGTACCTGTGTCCTCTGGCGACGAAGTGTGAAGAAAATTTTCAGGTAACAGAATGTTGATGCCACCACGTTCAGTAATATTAATGCGCAACTCAAACTTAAGTAGACAAGCCTATTTCCAAAGACTACCATGCTAACTGTAATGCTCTGTAACCAAAAGAAACAGACGGCCAGTTGAACACGCTTGAGAGTTACCACTTGCCTGTACCTCATCATCAACAGCAAGGCGAGAAGTCGGTCCACGCTTATTGCGGTCAGTGTAGCCAAGGACACTCCACAGAGAATCGTGGTTGTGATATACGAAAGAGACGCGGCGACGTGACAAATGTCCAAACGCTTGGCGACTATCGATAGCTGATAAATGACAAACGCTGGCTGTGCAATAACACCAAAGCATAGGTTTGTGGCGGCAAGACATCGAAACAAGAGTTTTGAAGGCGGATGGAAAGAAGATTCCTTGTGAAAAGCAATAAAAATAAGAATATTGCCTAGCACAGCAGTGATTGAAAAAATAATATTGAAGACGGAAAGAGAAACTCTTGCTATTAGCACGTGCGAAGTTTCGTTTGTCTCCTCTGTAGCTGGGAAACAAAAGTCTCCAGTAAAAGTTTGACTTTTTTCCTTCGTAGTAAAATTCATCGTGGCTTTTCTCAGTATCCGAAAATAAAGCACACTGACTGAGTTCTCTTCTTCTCATCTGAGACAAGTTGCTGAAAGAGCCAAAAGAAGTAAAATGACCATGTCACTTTGTAAAGTTTGCGGCCAAGGAAGTTACAAACGATGTTGACTTAACGGATGGCAGCGACTTCCCTTGACAAATAAAGATGTCTGTTATTACACAAGAAGAAAGGAAGGCCATGGTACCTTATTAAAAATATCGTCACTTGAATCAACACCTTTCATACGACAAAAAAATAAAGATACCAGCCGTCAATTTGGTTAATGCAAATGCGGTATTGTTTCAAAAATGTAAAAACCAATGGTTCTTTATTTCATGGCGTTAAGTAATCATACCAACTCCATAAACTTTATGCATTAGCAAGAATGTGTAAAACATGTTCTTTGAGGTGATGGAAGCAATTAAGTTAAAGTTGAAGTTAAAACTACACTGTTTGGCAAAAAACGTTTATATCCGATCATATGATAAAGACTTTTCGACAATCGACTAACCAGTAAAGAATGTGACCATTGCTGCACCTAATTTATTAAATCGCCAGTTTCGCGCGTTTATTGCTTAATATGAGCTTCATATCTTGGATAGCGCGCGTTTTACTTTGACAAAAAACAAACGTTGTAACTTTTTTTCTTCTTTTCCTTGCCCTGGCCTTTCGCCCTTGGGCCTCAGTCAAAAAGGGAATTTCGGCTTATGTATAAACTGACAAGTACGAGCTAAATGAGAGTTATTTATTGGACACATCAGGGGTATGTAAATAATTCTGTATAACGGGACAGATCTAGACAAAAAAGGAAAGTTCGAATGGCATGCCACCATGGCGGGAAGAGTACAGGTTAAAACCTGAGAAACGTTACTCAGTGTCACTTACTTCTGGGGGTTTTAGTTCTTGCTTATAGTATTATTTCGTTTCCATATATTTGGTAAATGATTTGACCTCGTGACGAATTTTAAATATTTAAAATATTTACAATGGACATATGCAGGGTCAAACAGGTGATACTGTCCTCTGCAATAGATGGCATTGATGACGTCACAAGGTGTTACTTTCTATTGAAATTGGGGTGTTCTTTCAAAATGGCTTAAAACAATGGTATTTATTGCATGGCGTAAATAACATACATGAACATGATTTGGGCTCCTTTTATTGAGTTGTCTATAATAATACTTCGTTACCTTCTTAATGGATTTAATGACCAAACAAGGTGTTACTAACTATTCAAAATTTCGAACTTTCCTGGTTGAAGCGCACTTATCAATAACAATAAACTGTTAAAAAAAGAAGGCTACGGACAGTTTACTGAATGTTTCAGTTATAATATTCGTTTTTAAGAGAGCATGTTCGAAAATCCAAAAAAAACCGACAGCAGCTTGAAAATTGACAAGTGCAAAATGGAGGGTCTTGGTCACCAAAACAGGCAGGTTTAGTGACTCAAAGACTTCGTGGCTCGCTCATATCCACTTATTGGTGATTCAATAGTGTATAAGGGACTGTTTATTTTTTATAGGATAAGGGGGTTCCAGGCCAAAAAAAAGGCTTCTAAGGGGGACCATGCGAAAAAATTATTTTGCTGTGTAGCGCAAAACGTCTACCAGAATGCCTAAAATAGCGTTTCCGAGGTTCTGAAAATTAAAATTGTCCCGGGGGAGCATGCCCCTGGACCCCCTACTTTGTTAAGTACCGAGAAATGAAAACGATCCCACCAACTTTTGGGTTGCAAACACAGCTGACCCACACTAACAATTGCGTCCCATCGAGCACTATTAATATAACCACTTTAAACGACAATTTCGTCAGTTTTCTAAACTTAGCTAGTTCTAATTGTCATCATTTCAGGGTTGTGGAGGGGGGGGGGGGGGGGGGCACGGTAAAAATTTCTGATGAAGCGGAGGGTCATATAATCATGTTTTACAGGCACTGTCTTTCGAATCCCACCAGCCCCTCGCACCCCATAAAAAAAGGAACGGGTTCCTATTCAAAGCTATTTGATGTATTTCCCCGACACCAACTCCAGCAGCATCTACCACAAAATCTGACGTCATGATTCCCTTTTAAAGAGACCAAACTAGTGAGGTGTGGCAACTTAATGGTAAGTATATTGCGCCTTGTTGACTATTGATGGTTTTATCCTTGTCATTATTGCAGCAATACTATTTACTCCAATAACCTGTCATTGAAACAGCACTTCTACTTTGAAATGATTGCAAAGCATGAGTTAGCAAGTGTGTGTACACTTCCCAATATAAGTAAAGTAATAAAGTATAAATAAAGTTTAAATTATTACAGGGCCGTAGGCAGGGGGGTGCATTGGGTGCATCCACACCCACCCACGGGCCACAAAGGTCCGCCTTATTGGGGAGTGAGGGTTAAAATGACTCTCAGAATGCAGGAAATGTGGACTTAAACAATTTGATTTTTCAAAATTTACCGGGGGAAAATACCCCCCGACCCCACACTCATGCCTTTCACCTACCCATGCAAGATACTGCCGCCTACAGCTCTGTATTACATTCACATGTATCTATACAATGTTAATATTTGTGAACCACAATATATTATGAAGTTATTACCAATAAAACATTTTTGTATATATTTGGCACCTCTATAAGATAACTTAGTTGATATTGTAAAAATTGTGCAATAACAGATACAGATTTGACCATAAAAAATTACTCATTCATGTTGTCTTATTATCATCACTTACAAATTTAACTAAATCTTCTTGCATTGTTTTTAGATCTAAAAACAGGGGTAATTTTAGAAAGCCTGTGAAGTACCTCTACAATAGGAAGGATAAAAGTTTGACAAGTTTAAATAAATTGAGCTAAGAGGAAGCTGTTGTGCTTAAACTGTTGCACTTTTATGCGCTAACAGGCCTCTGTGATCAGCATACTGCACTTTTATTATTTTTGTGCCTACTTTCATATAGTGTACATGTACACTTACAAACGTATAGCACATGGTTGTAAAAAGCTGTAATAGAGCCACATAGATTTTCTCTGTCATTAACACACCAAGCTCCACTTATTTATTCCTGTGTTACAGAGACAAGACAGCTCATAGCTTTTTCAACACATTTTATTTCTTTTTTTGGGGGGGGCTTGTTCAATCTGAATAAGAGGATCTGCAGGTATAATGTGCTGTCATATAGTTTTTGCTCTCTGCTCCAGCAACAAATGGTGCCTCTCACAAAATTGATTATTTTTTTATTTAAGCAATATTGCAAGCAAGCTATTAGCCAGAATGGGGTCTGCATCTGTTGATACCCATAATTCCTGAAGAAATTGTCCCTGAGATTATTAATAGTTTAACTTTATCAGGGTGGGTGGGTGGGGTGGGGTGTGGGTGGTGGGGTTAGAAGCATGTTTTTAGGATACCCACCGGCATTTTTTTTATTTCCTAGCTAATAGGATAGTTACGGTATAATTCTCCAGGCCTGGTCATCTGTCATATTTTTCCCTGACAGGAATTTACAAAAAGAAATGAGGATCACTCTTACATGTACATGTATCTGATAAAATAAGAAAACATTTTTGCAACGTAAGTATTCCTACAGGGATGCAAGCGATGTGATCTTTTATTTTCCCTGCAAGCAGTATTAAGCATGTTCAAATTCTAGAAACCTATCTGTGACCATTGAAATAACAATCTGAAGCTCTATTCTTTCACAACACCAACGAGTGCTGGTCTCAGAGTTCTTCCATTCAGTTTATATCCAACTTTTTCCACGACAGCCACAGTGCCTTTCTCTTTATCTGGAAATGGAATCTGGAACAGTGCTTCGTGACTGTAAGGATCAAATTTTTCATCCATTGGGTTGATTTTTTCCAGACCATTCTTTTTGAAGACCTTCTGTAATTGAGCTTCAGTCATTAAAAGCCCATCATACAAGTTCTTCAGTGAAATGCTCTTTTCAATCTCCTCTTTAGGAACACTTTCTGTTGCTTTTCCCAAAATGTCTGCAACTTCAAGCAGGTCTTTAGAGAAGGTCTGAATTCCAAACAACCTGGCTTCTTCAATTTGTTTCCTGCTGCGTGTCAGGATGTTCTCGTTATCAGCCAAGGAACGTTTATACTTGTCCTGAAATAAACAAACCATTGCAAAAAATGATACATGTGCATGTACTTTTGTTGCAACTGATTCTAGCACCACACTTGTTTGTGTCTGCAGTGCAAATTCGGAGGGAGGATGAGATATTTTATGAGTTGTAATACCATAAAATCCTGGTTATACCCTGGTTATAGGCCCATTCACTGATAACAAAAAATATTGCAGTAGCAAGCCTTCCCCATCAGGGCCGTACCTACAGTAGGACTTTTTGTCTGTGGGTTTTCAGAACATTGCACTTCCAGGCAATGAACAACTGTTGCAAGAAGAGTACAGATCTATCAAGGTCTATCAGCAATAACAACTTTATTCAATTGAGCAGTTTTCAATTGAGTGCCGTAAAACAAAACCAATGTAATCGGCCTCAAAGGATCAATCAAAAGCAAAATTGCAGCGAGCGGGGCGGTCGAGCGTAAGATTGGTTTTGGTTTATTCTGTGGCGGAGTGGCCATACACTGAGCGTAGATCAACCAAAGAAATAATTTACTTTCGACACTCAAGTAACACTCTAATTGAACTAAAAAATTAATAAGAGTAGTTTCCTAACATCGCTCATCAGAACTGTCAAGAAGACAGCTACCAAACTGGCATGATGTGCAAGAGACATTTTAAATTCATAAGTTCATGAACATAGTAACACATACAATTGTTGCGTGTGCAAGTTTGAAGTTTGAGGGAAATTTTACGTTCTTACATGTAAATTTGAAATAGTTTTAAATTATTAGTCATTAATAATTTCCCAGTTATCATCCCCCCGGTTGAAAATGGCATATTAACCTCTTCATACACGACCTAAGACAGCTTTATAACATGTTGCACCAATATTATTATCCATCCCGTTATATTAAGCTTAAAATACAAACTTATGAGTAATGACATACCTGAAGATCTTTTATTAAACCTTCTTTTTCTTTCATAAGACGATCGTGTTCACTTTCTTTTTCTTCCTTTGCAGAATCCACTGCTTTCGTTTCAGATTCGGAAGTTTTCTGATCTTTCTTGGCTTCATCTTTAGCTGAACTTGTGTCGTCTTTAGATGAAGTCGAATTTGTGTCAGGATTTGATTGAGCCGAGTAGTTCCTCAACTGAGTCCCAAATAAACGGGAAACCTGGACGTAACTCAGTTGTCTGGAATACTCTGGCTGTAAAACAGCATTTCTAACGGCTCCTAGGGCAGATCTTAGCATCACTCTGTTTGAATATAACCTATAAAGAGAAAAAAACTTAGCTAAACCGGCTTGATAAAGTCAAAATTGCATCACTTCACGTGCGTTTTTTCACTCCAGATCAAGCCGAGTAACCGCTCCATTGGAACTGAGACCGCTATTTACACTGGGTAAATTTTCCCTCGTCACCAGTCTTTTTCCAACATATCGACCCCCTCCTGTCCCCACCCGGGAGGCGACAGGACTTGCATTCTATTTCCAGAAGCATATGGTATTTTCAATTCTAGCTGTATTTCATTGGAAGGCGGTGTCAGGTCAAAGGACATTTATAGAATACTAGTTTTCAGTATTCTAGGTTTATCCTGACTCGTTACAGTAAAAGAAGAAGAACGCGGAGAAGATGATACATGCATGTACATCTTGCGCCTTACACAGAGTTACACAAGTTACAATTTTGTAATGAGATCAAGACGACTGAGATATTTATACCCCTTTTTTATTGTGTAGGCTGCATCTCTTATATTTAACTCCACAAAGTGCATACAGTCGCGTTTTCACTTCTCGATTAAAAAAGATACCCGGCAAAAGAGTTTATGGATAAAATCTGAGAGATGTAGTACTAGGAAGCGTGCGGTCCAGGTGCGGTCGTCACTTCAGTTTTCCAACTATATAATAGTATGTCCAGAAAACGTCTCATGGTACACTTTGAATTCATGTTTCGCAACACATCTATCGACTTAGCCTGTTCCAGGCTCTCGGTAGTTGAAGGGGAAAGCGAAAAACGCGGGCAAGCTCTCCCATAACTACCGAGAGCCTGGAACAGGCTACTATCGACTATGCATCTTGTCAAAATGGCAATACTTCTCTCACTGAACAAGTGATCGGTGAAATCTTTGTAAGGACTCTGAAATACCACCACTTACTTGTAAAATGCACGCCAAAGTTTTCGGTTAAATTATCCCTCCTTTTTAATTATCAGAATTCTAGCATAATTTTGGAAATGATTATGATGACGACGACGTTGAACGGAAGGGTGGTGAGTAGAAGATGGTGGCGTTGGTAAAATTTTATGGCGTGCTTCTTTCAATAAAATGTTGGGCTAAGTATTTCATTTTGCCTTCCCGTCATTTTTTCTCTCTCATCCCACATCTTGAATGACCTGGAAAAGATTTAGTAGCGTAGCAGCTCTCGTAAGCTTGTAGTTCTACTGGTCCTCTAGTGTAGCAGTTGCTATTGTTTTGGAAGGCTGGGTGCATTGTTCCTGTTGTTTGTTTTATTGTTCACTCGATAGGGACCCGGGGGGGTACTCCCATAAATTTCGGATAGGGGTGTGCCGCCAAGGTTCTTAAACCCTGACCCTATTGAAGGATAAAGAGCGAATTACCCTTTTAAGGCCCAAAACCGAAAAATGACACCCTATTCAAGTAGCCTGCGTTGCAGACGAACAAAACCCCGGTATAGTGCGTCTGCGAATTACTCACAAAAGCTGTTCCGGCCCCCCGCGTGTTACCAGGGATTTCTATAATAACCTCTGATTGGCTTTTGAATAGAGCCGTTCTTTCGGGCGTCGTAATTGGTCGAGTGCATCATGAGAAACCATAGTTACGCGTTCGATGATACAGATACCAGATACAGTAAAACGTTCTTGTCATTAATTTGTAAATTTGCCTTCTGTATCGATTGGAATCGGTCATCCAATCTATTTCGCTTTTCACTTTTTGGGGCCGTGCTTCAGTTTTTGGGGCGTATTGTGGAACTGCTCCTTTAGCCGGAACATCTTTTTATTTTCTTTTTGCGGTTAGTCTTGGAACATTCATATTTCAAGATATTTTTGCTTGTTCTTCTAAATGTTGTTTTTTTTCCGGGTCCGGCTGTATTTTGCGGGTGTTGCTTCTCATCAGATGACGGATGTCGTGTGACATTCTTTCACCACAAGACAAATGTAGATTATTCAACATTTATACCATGACCTTTTTGCTTGTCAGTTGTGTTTGCTTCTTGTCGTTATCGTTGTTTTCTTTTTTTTTTATCAGATAGTTCGAACCGGCTGCTTTTTTACCGCTTCAAACGCTAATTCTCACCGATCTGGTCCGATCTGCCGTCAGTCGCCGCCAAGTTTGTTTTGTATCTGGTCTTCGTCGAAAGCGTAACTATGGTTTCTCATGATGACTCGACCAATTACGACGACAAAAACGGCCCTATTCAAAAGCCAATCAGAGGTTATTATAGAAATCCCTGGTAACACGCGGGGGGCCGGAACAAGCTTTTGTGCTCTAATTCGCGACGCACTATACCGGGGTTTTGTTCGTCTGCAACGCAGGCTATATTCAAGGAGAGGAGAAGCGTTCCGTGACGACCAAAATTAACGGCTAACCGCGCACGGCAAGACACAAATCTTTATAAAATCGCTTTACTAAACCTGAAGAGAAAATTCTTTTTAGATACCTTTTTTTTCGTTATAAAGCTGGGCGTTTATCTTAGCTAATAATTTAGGTACCCTATCTAAGGATCACACCGAACAATCAAAAGGAGAAAAATAACCCTATTTAAGACCGAGAACCTCAAAAACCATACCCTATCGGCGGCACTACCTATATAGGCCATTGGGAGTACCCCCCCCCCCCCCCCTAGGCCTATCCCGATTGTGCTCGGCAACTTTTGAGCAACTTTTGGCGTTTGGAGCAACTTTTTGCGGTTTTAGCAACCTCGAGCAAGTTTGCTTTAGAGAATTTTTGAGCAAAATATTGGTTTAGGCATATAAGCACGAAAAAGTCAACGATTTCTGGAAAACCTCAATTTGCGAATTTCTTGAAGGCTATCATGTTATCAACCTTTTGAACACATAACCTGTCACTTCTCACTTGACATTTCGCAGGCCTAACTGGCCTATTGTTTCTTTACTTTTCATGAACGGAAATGGATGGCGAGAGCCGCCTTTATTGTTTACTTTCTCATGACATTGACACCTGGTTTGTGTTGTCCAGGTATAGTGTGTTACAACTAGAATCCGAATAATATGTTAATCAACTGGGTTTTATCTACCAATCTATCACTTAAGGTTTAATTGGACGACAAAAAACTCCTCACTTAAGATAATATCCTTAAGAGTATCCTTAAATTTCCCCATATTTGCGAGCAACTGTTAAAAGCTAAATTTCAACTATTTTCTTACCGTGTTAGCAATTATTTGAAAAACGAAAAAGAAAGCTTTCAGTTAACGTTTATATAAAAATTGAAGAATTTAGGCAGCAACTTTTGAATTTTGGTAGCAACTTTTTGGATTTTTGGCAATTTTTTAGCAACTTTTTGGCATTCCAGTGAGCAACTTTCCAGCATTTTACGAGCACAATCGGGACAGGCCTACCCCCCCCCCCCCCCCCCCTCCGCCATTCATGTGAGACCTTGCGAGAGCTGCTACTCGACAAAAGATTGATATCACAAAATTAATTTATAGGCCCTTCTTTAGCCTGCGTTGTATGTCTTTCAAAATCTCGGGAAAATTTGCTGATGAAATGATTGCATGAAAAGTGGCTAAAGTTACAGGATTTTTCGGCACGCAACACGAGGTCGGCAAATTTGAGCAGAAAAATCTTCCTTCACATTGGTTTGATTTTTTAAACTTTAAACCATATTTCCGAAAACAACCGTAGCGATATACAATGACATGACAACAGCCTTTGTTTACAATTTGACATGGAAGAGAGAACAAAGGAAAAGGGCGCCAAAACAGTTTTTACAGTTCTATGTGTCAGCGGACACCCCCAGTCGAAAAAGAAGAACGCGGGCATCTCCGAACTCAAGAAAGTTCGAAAACTTGGAGAAGGCTTGGAGAAATAGTCGTGTATTCTATCATGTCTAATCCAAGTGTAACTCCGAATAAGATCAGAAAGGTCGACGCTGTTGACGGAGCACAAAATTCGCACTCCGATCAGCAGGAAATTATCGAGGAAATCAATGCTGTGCAGAATCAGATAGACGCGCTAAATGAGCAAGCGTCCGAGGAGATTTTAAAGGTTGAACAGAAGTACAACCGACTTCGAAAACCACACTTTGAGCAGAGAACAGACCTCACGAGGAGGATACCAAACTTCTGGATGACAGTCGTATCCTTTTGTTATTTACACATGCAAGCAAAATTACTAACAAGGGTTATTATCCGCAGCTGAAGACGTGTGACCTGTTGCCTGGAACTTTTTAGCATTCTAATAGCGGTGAGTGGGGATCTTTATTTATTATTGAATTGAATTGTCTCGTAATCTCCTTTCACTTAGCAGAATTTAGCCTCATAATTTTATTTTTCTTATGTTATAGATGTTTTTCACCGGAAGATCGTTTGTAAAATTAGTCTACTAAGTGAACAATATTATTAATGCGCGGGGTAGTTTATATTTGTACTTCTCGAGTAACGCAATGAGATCATGTGCCGTAAGATTATCCAGATTTCGATCACTCACTTAAACTTTATTTACGACATCTGATAAAGTTTATTTCTTCTTTAAGGAATTGATAATGCGATCCTGCCAAGCTTCTAAGCAATTATTTTTACTCAAAATGTTAAATTTTGGCTTTTTCCTCGGAGGCGAATCTAACTTTACCCCATTAGCGAACTAATTAAATTTTAGGAGAAACACTCATGTAGACTTTTCGTTTATAAAATTGGTTTTGAACTTTCTTAGACAGGCTAACCTTGCCAAATTTTAAACCTTTGACATGTCAGTAGCGATAAAACTTGAAATTTTTGGTGATCTTTGCCATAGTCGAGATCGACCAACAAAACAAAATGGAGGCGAAACAGAACAATGATTTCTAGTTCCCAGTCCCCATTAACACATCCTCGTTCAGTGGGTCAAATGCAGCTTTTGCAAGGTTGAAAACTGTGAAATTTCAATTGCATTTTCAAGGAAATCAAATCATCTTTAATTTCTAATATACTTGCAAATCTAAAATTTAGTAATGTAAAAATCAAATATGAACTTTATATATTTACACCAAAAACATTTTGCTCCAAAATGTATTTAATACTTTGTTTCCCATCAGTATCTTATTTCCTCTGATGAGTTAATTAGATTAAATCAAACATGAAGGTCACATAAATTGAGAAGATAGGGAAAGTAGGGAAATGATCGCCAACTAGAAAACGGTTGTCTTAATATGTTGATAAATTTTACCTTTACTATTAATTTTTACAGAAAAATCCATTACCAGAAAAAATGATATCTTAAATTCCACTTCATGAAAAATTGCTGTTGAATTGCAAAGCAATTGATAAGGTACTTGAACCGGGTCACTAGGAAGAAAAATTCATTTGATATGTTTATGTTAATGATGACTTTTCATATACAGACCAATGACTTAAAATAAAAACTGTATAAAATCTTTGTACAAGAATAAAAATCGGCGACACTTTCCTCTGTGAGACTACTCAGGGCCGTCCTGACATAAACGCGCAAATATTTTGTGAGTACGGTCGCCAACAATTTCTAAAACGTATATTTCCTATTTATTTTCTACTTATATTACCGTTTGTTATTAACAAACAAGTCGAATTTCTGATATTATTTTTGTTCCACTTTATAGGTTTTGCTAACGTTAGCGACTCAAAACAGACGTGTATTCGTTGTGCATAGCGGTTTAGCTTTATCGTCTCAAATTTTCTGGTGTCACGTTACCTCGACTCTCTATAAGGCGGACACCTCTCTAAGACGGACAGTTGGGGCCGGTCCTGACGGTGTCCGTCTTAGAGAGAGTTGACTGTACCATGCTTAAAACCTCCCTCAAATGATTCCAATGTGTAGACTCAGAAATTAATCTTTACCCATCCCATGGAAGGTCAATGGAAATTTCAAGGGGAAAGGGGAACCTTTAGAGCAAATTATTATTATTTTTTTTTAAAATGTATAAAGCTAAAATAAAATTTATGATGGGGTAGGAGGCTCAAACCAAAAACATTCCATGGCGGGGCTATGGCTATTTTCTAGAACAGCATGTGCAAATTGAAAATCCTGTGTTTTTATTCAACATCAAACTCCCTATTTTTTTTATAGATTTTTGTACAATCTTGCTTGGTAAAATTACTTTTAGTCAAGACCCTTTTCCCCAGTTGATTACACTGTAGATCCTTTATTCTGGCTTGCCACTCAAATGTTTCATGAAAAGGCAAAGAGGATTGCTGCCCCTTGATACCGTATGAAGTTCACAAAAAAAAACTTGAAGAATAATTTCCTTGACTTGTGGTGCACAGTTTATAAATCACCCTCAGCTGCAGATGCTGATCGATGAAGAAGATGAGGAGGCTCTTCAGTACATGACATTTCTTGAAGTTGAAGAGTTTGAAGATATCAAGTCTGGATACAGAATAAAATTTGTAAGTGTTCTACAGAACTCTTAATCATAACTGAATACAAAAAAACAAGTTGTTTTTTTGGAGAAAAGGGGAAATTTTAACCAAAAAAAAAAAAAAAAAAAAAAAAAACCAACAAGTGAAAACCCTCTAACTAGTAGACTTTGTGTGGCTAAAATGTAATTCAGGCAAGGTTAAAGGCGAGGGGGAGAATGTCCGGCCCTTTGCCCACTTAGGGCTTATGGCCATAAGTCAAAGTCAAACTGGAAACAATGCTGGCCAGGGGTCTCTGTCGCAAATTTGTGGCAGTCTTAGGGCTTTTATTGGTTGGGGTCAAGGCATTTTGCTTGGGTTACCCCAACATTAAATTTGCAGGTACTTACCAGTATTTATCACCTAGCCTGAGAGAGGCACTGTGAGTGTAAAGTGTCTTGCCCATGAACACAACACAATGACCACTCATTCCCCCAATTTTAAAAAAATTCACCCCACAAAAAAAAAAAAAAAAAAAAACAAAATAAAAAAAAATTTTATTTTGAACCCTGCTCATTCTGGAGTCCAGCACACTGACCAATAGGGACGTAGCTAAGAGGAGGCTGCTGGCTAATTTTACTGGCTGAGAGACAGCTTATGACCAGCTGAAATTTCACTAGAAAACAAAAGACTAAGGATAGTTTTGAGGATATAAAGACCAGAGAAGCCAACTGGGCTTTTTAACTAGCCAGCTCAGTTTTTTCTTAGCTACATCTCTGAAACATTAATTGTGCCTTCCTTAGTAAGAAAAGGGCCTTGAGCTTATTTGCTGTGTGCTTTATTTTATAAATTTGGGTTACCCCTTTTTTTTAGTGGTCAGTGAGTCTGGGTAGCCACTCCCCCCTATTGTTTTGGCATTATTTAGTGTAGTAATTGTAATCTTTATTCTCTCTGAACTAGCCCATGTGGTGCTAGGTAGATTTTTTAAGTTAGACTCTTTTTAGTACTCTAACTTAACATCAGTCAACAATGTCCAGATGTTTTTAAGGAGGCAAGTTGGGTTGTGTCCTCTTTATAACACCATCTTTTCATTGTTTATTTTTATAATTATTAATAAATTACCTAGCATCGCATTGCACTGCATACATGTATGTATGGTCATAAAATGTAAAATTCTCAGTGACATAAAGTGTAACTAATATTCTTTAATCTCCTCTAAAGGGTTTTACAGAAAATCCATATTTTACAAATGAAGTGCTATATAAAGAGTTCATTCTCAATGAGCATGGTGACCAGTCCTCCAGAGCTACTCCTATCAAGTGGAAAGCAGGCATGGTAAGATGTCTTTGTGATTGTGTTTGTTTGACTGCAAGAACCTTATTAACAACATTCTACGTGTAGAAGCTAATCTGAGCTCTGAATTTTCTAAAGTAATGAAACCCTGAAGTCTGGTTGGTGGGATAGGTATATTTTCTGGGAAATGTTGTAGATCTGTACATATCAATAACATTCTAATCATTGTTAGTAGAAACTCAGCTGTGTTCTATTGGAAATCCGCTAATCTGATTGGTTCTCCCACTGTTTTCTATTCGCCGATAGAAAACAGTCGTGCACGCGTAGCTCTTTAAGCGGTAAATTTTCTTGATTTTTGTCTTCAAAGTGCACAATATTGTATGTTTTGGACTGCAATCCTTTAGAGTTTCTACTAAAACAATTAGACTACTTCGCCTTTACGTTTTCTATGAGGTCGATAGTCAACTCGGCTGCGCCCTCGTTGACTATTTGCTCATAGAAAACTCGGGCTCGTAGGATAGGTATATTTTCTGGGAAATGTTGTAGATCTGTACATATCAATAACATTCTAATTGTTAAATAGTCAGAAATGGCACAAGTAAGTATACCAGCTCATCGTTATCAGCATACAACATGTACTTCTTCTCATTTATCAACATCCAAAAGATAAAAGGGGAAGAAAGTGCCTTAGAGGGTGTTCAATAAGGCCACTTACATTGTAATTAAGGCCTTTTATCACTTTTTTCATTCAGGACCTGACACAGCGTCGCAAACCACGGACCAAACAAAATGTAATGAAAAGAGAGCGCGAGGAGCCAGAAAGCTTCTTCAGCTGGTTCACAGCACAGGAGTCTGGAGATGATTTAGGAGAAATAATTAAAGATGACATATGGCCAAATCCTCTGCAGTATTTCTTGGTATGTTGTGTTGTGTGGTCAAGTTACATGTGTGAAATACACCACTTTTTCAAGTGATACCAGTGCTTGAAATTAATTTTTTGGTCTGGTCTTCCACAGGACCAGTAGGCTTAGAATTTACTGGTCCCCGAGGAGCAAAGCTACTGGTCATTCTTAAAGTGTATATGACACGAAATCTTTTATTGGCTTTTTTCTTTCGTTGTGGCTTTAGGCCGCGCGCGCGACGGTGTCACGTCACCTTTGTGCGTCTACTGTTTGTGAATTTTCAGTGGCTGGGTGCGTCGGGGCAAAAGGACGGAAAAGTTGTTTTTGGACAAATTTTAACTATGAATCCTTTATCTAAGCATATCAACGAAAGAAAAAGCCAATAAAAATTTCACGTCATATACACTTTAACATTTTCGGAAAATCTTCGTTTGTTTTGATTTTTTAGCCCTTTTTAGTAGATACAAAAGCAATAACTTATCGGAGAACTGTAACTTTACTTGTCCAAAGCACTAGTGGCTAAAACAAATGCTTGTTTTTGACAAGTGGACGACCGTTAAGTTTAAGCACTGGATACCAGTGCATCAGACACTGAATTCAGGAAACTTTGTTGTACATAAACATGACTATGATAAATCTTAAATGATACAGTGGAACCCCGATATAACGATATGCCAAGGGGGCAGTAAAATTAACGTTGTGGGATCGTTAACTGGGTTCCGTCCCATACATTTTACTTTGCCGGGACATAATATATTCATCGTTATATCGGGAGTATCGTTATATCAAAGATCGTTATATCGGGGTTCCACTGTATGTAACTTTGATGTTTTTAGTGTTATGATGTAGAATTGTTGACAATATTCTAGGGAACTTCAAACAGTGGACTTCTTGAAGAGAATGAGGAAGATGAAGAAGATATTGACGAGGATGAGTCAGATGATCAGGTAATGTGCACTCTATATGCTGTTGAGAATACAATGTACCTAGAATGCATTTAGGGTTTTTGAAAAAAAAAAAAAAAATAATTATAAAAAAAAAAAAAAAAAAAAAAAAAAAAAAAAAAAGGCAGGGGGAAAAAAGGGGGGGGGTTTTTTTTTTTTTTTTTATTGGTGAAAAAAAAGCGGGTTTAAAAAAAAAAAAAAAAAAAAAAAAAAAAACAATTTACTTTCGACACTCAAGTGAAAACCGCTCTAACACTTAAACACAATTCAGCGTCCATATTCTTTTATCCACTTCAGCTTATTCTAGCACATTCTGAGGGCAAGCTGTCATTAACTAACACCTGTGTCCTGCTGGGCAATGCCAGATGCTGGCAACATGCAAATTCTTCTTGCTTGTGTCTCCATTTTTTTATAGCCCTACGTCAACTCTCGTTATAGTGGACACGCTCGGGGCGTTGTTTAGTGTCCGTTTGCGGGTCCGTAATGCGGGGTCAGGTCAAATCTCTTTCGCCGGGGTCTGGATTTTGTCCGTATGCGAGTGTCCGTAATGCGGGGTGTCCGCGGCGGGTGACTGTAGTTGGGAAAATTTAAATATTATTTTTGTCATCATCATTATCATTATTTAAACAAATTTTCTGCTGTGTAGTAATCAGTTGGTTCATTCTCACCACCTGCAGCTACATGTACAATGTGGTTGCCTTGCTATTGTCTCAAAACATTGGTCACCATCAATAGTCTTTTCAATGAATCCGTAACTTGAGATTCCCACAAGTGTTCTGTGCACTTTTTTTAAGTGTTATACATCTCGTTTAAGGTTTCCTTTGCACATTCCTCCCAAAACAAGCACAAGGACTCTGGCTGTAATGCAGGTTATTGAACGTTTTTAAACTTTATTTGGATTCTGCCCAACTGAGTTGTTTGACATGGATGTATATGCAGTTACATGTTTTTACTTGTTCTCACTTTGAAACTAAAATTGATTGATTTGATTGGCTGATTGTTTATTTGATTGATTGATTGATTAGTTGATTGATTGATTGATTGATTGATTGATTGATTGATTGATTGATTGATTGAATAATAAATTATAAACTGACTGACTGACTAATTAAATGATTGATTGATTGGCTGACTGACTGACTAATTGATTGATTGACTGACTGACTAATTGATTGATTGATTAATTGATTGATGGGTGCCTAAAGTTTTTTTGCAATTTTCCAATAGCATGTATATTTTGACATGGTCCGCCTTGTCCTTAGTAAAGAGGTAAACAAATTGGACTCTGCAAGGCTTCTGTTAAAAAAATTTAGTCCTCCTCTGTCAACAGGATGACGTAGTTGTAGTGGATGAAGACGATGAAGGAGACGAGGAGGAAGGAGACGATGATGAGGATGAGGACGATGATGAAGAAGAAGAGGAAGAAGAGGAGGTGGTTGTTGAGGAGGGAGAAGAAGAAGATCTGGCTGAAGGAGAGGAAGGTGAAACACCAGTAGTGTACGAGCTTGAAGACGAGGAAGATGATGTTGATGACGACGCCGAGCAAGGGGTAAGGGAAAGAACTACATGTTCTAAACAATTTAGGGGTAAGCTCTAGGAGAAAGGAAGGAAATGTAGGTGATGGAAGGTTGTGGGGGACGGACTATGGATGCGTTCAAATTAAGGTTGCAAATTATCCAAGAATTCACTGTGAGCAAGTTTCAACGAAATCGTCTTGCGCGGGCATCTACCCATCCGACTCTCTGCTGGCGATTTCAAAAGCTGGGTAGAAATTGCTGCACAAAAAATTATAATAAAAAAAAGAAAAAGAATCGTGACGCTGGTTTGGATGCGTCGTCTTAGTAAGCATAGATATTTACGATTTTATTTCTTGTTGACTCCTTAGTTTATTCTGGCTTAAAAGATATTCAAGCACGAGAGAGAGGTGTTTCATCACATTTCCAAACTGAACACCTCAAAAGTTCGTCAAAAAATACTCTGCTGCGCGTTGTATATTCACTTCTCTTCTCCATTTTTGTGATGAAATGAATGAATGAATGATAATGGTTCTTGTATAGCGCATTTACAAAGTTCGATGCCCTTTACAATTAGAGTTAAGCTGAACGAACTTAGACATCAGCATATCAGGCGCCTTTGGCAGCCGGTATCCGTCCATGTATGTGATCTCGTATCACCCACCCCCCCCCCCCCCTCCCACAACCCATGGACACACATGTGAATAGGCCAGACCACAACACCGGTAACTCTGTGGCCTACTCTTTGCGATAAGTGTGTGGGTTCTTGAACGTCCCCTGCTGACCATATAACACTGAACTACAGGAGACGGGACCTACGGTTTATCGTCGTTATTCGAGAAGACTAGAACATCTACCTATGAAACACTCTTTCTCGTGTTTAATATATGACATAAAACACTTCCATTCCGAAATCCCCATTATCAAACCGTCGCGGATTCTGTATAATGCATTATCAAAGAAAAGATTTGATTGTTTTTAATTTTTCTGCTTTGTAAGGACGATCAGGTTCTTCTCGAGGGCGAGGAAGATGACGATGAAGAGGACGAAGGAGTTGATGATGATGATGACGAGGACGGAGATGATGGCGAAGATGATGACGGTGAGGAAGAAGAAGACGATGAAGCAGAAGAAAAGACAACAACGGAATAACGAACTACTATTTTTACACTAGTGTATTTAATATATCATGAACTGAGATGAACGCAGCGGATGCTTAAGCTTGACGCTCTTACCAACATCTTTCTTTATTTGCTTACTATGGTACTTACGTTCGAAGTTCGTTTTCAAGGTAACAAACCACATCTCACTGTTTTATACAATTCCTATTTTTATATGTACTTTATAACCTTTGTTGTCACCAGCGCTGAAGTTTGCGTGACTACTTTTGCGTGATGCACATGAAGTGTCAAGTCCATTGTCACAAGTTACGCAGCCTTCTGCCTGGTCGCGGAGGTTCGCTCCTCTTTCATTGCACAAATTGGTTGATTACTGGACGAGAACTGAAGTGTAAATTCTGTTCATCGCTTATTTCTGTTTGGCGAACATTTTAACGTTCATCTCAGAGTAAATAGCCCATGTAGATAAGAGGTGATTATCCCAAAGATTTACATGAAATCCTTGGGATGAATATTATCCCGGGGATGTGTATTTTATCCCAGGATTATGCAATGTAACCCCATACATCTGTATGTTATCCCAGGGATATGCATGTTATACCATTTAGCCCTGAGCTTTTGAGAATCTGCGTTGACAAAACCTGACAAATTCAGGAATTTCCTTCGGGTAAAGGCGTTTTTAAACACTTAAATTCGTGTTATCGTGTCAATATTTACACAGGCAGCAATAGCCACTAGATAGAATGGCGTTCTTATGACCCTTGTAAAATTATTCACTTATCAGTCAGAAACTACGCCAGCAAATAAAGCAGTAAACCAATTACAACTTGTGGGAGCAAATGTTACCTGGAAAACCGTGAGTCATGATAATTAACGGCAGAAAGCGCGGGAAGTCGTGTTACCGGCGTCAAGCGTGGGGAAATGTGTAAAAGGCGGAAAGCGCGGGAAACGTCGTTCAAGTTGATTCGCGGTTGATTTTACTTCTGCACCTGATTGGCCAGAAAATCATCTTCGCTGTGATTGGTTAGAGTAGTTTGCGCAAGTTTCTTCAGCCAATTAAAGAGCTCAGCAAGTGGCAAACCAAGCAAACACATTTTTAATCTTTTCCAAAACCACTCTGACTAGGCTTTCTATTATAGACGTTCCTGGCAGAGTTTTCCTTCCCCTCAGATAAGAACAAATTTTAGCTCTTCGAGAGCTGAATTCTCTTGGGATTTTTAATCGAAAATTTCTTGCTGTTTGGAGGTCTCGGTTCTCGTTCTTGCCGAGTCTCCCTCTAGTATGTTACAAAGCATGGCTTTTTCATAACGCAAATGTGAATACCTTCCTATCAGACTTGTGCACTGGCATCACGTGATTGCCATAACTTATTGTATACTTATCTACTATTTGATTTGAAATAAAAAGCTTTTAATACAACTGTATTGGAAGTGTTGTTGCTCAGTCAATTTGACAAAACCTGTCCGGTTGGTATAACTTGGTTGTTACAGTGGAAACCTCCTAAAACCAAGTGTCAAGGCTGGAAAATGTATACTCTATAAAGAGGACTCGATATACCGGGATTCTCTTCCATACACTTTTTCCACAACTACCTTTCACCGACTGAAAAACAACGTTCAATATAAAGGGTTTCATTGTATCGGGGTTAGAAGCAATGTGCGGAAAATGTAATCATAGCAATCAAGTACAAGTTGTTTACGAATTGCGCAATCAAATGAGAGATTTAACTTTATTATGTGAACTTTTCCCCAAAAATTTAAGTGGAAACCTTGTGTTCGGAGCCTCTATCTTTTCTACTCCTCCACCGTTTCATTTGGCTTATTTCCCTCTCCCCTCATGGCCGGGTTAATGGATTCGCCCGCCTATTTTTTGTTTTTTTAAAACCCTTTTTTTTTTTATTTTTTTTCAACCCTTTTCATTCCAAAAAAAACCCGAAAATAAGTAACAATAAGTATACAGCAAACGGAACCAATACTTCTCCATAGGGACCTCGGTCTAGTTCAATAACATTTTAATGATCTTTTAACCATTGCAAACTTCGTGAATTCAGTGGATTTAATTTTTTTTTTACTTTGCAAAATCCCCTTATTATCACACAGGTAGTCTTTTTATTAAATAATTACCCCATTTTATAGCTAGCTATCTTACCAAAGTCATCAATCCATCTGCCTCGTCACCAAGTGCCAATTCGGTTCCACCAAGTCAGTCACTGGACGCCCGTGGTAGGGGTGGGGCAATTTTCATTTAAGGTGGCTGGTAACGGTTTCCAGCAAATTCCAGCTCTTATACTTTGACGGGTCAGTACTACAGATCTTTATCAGTTGATGCTACAATAATAGTATGAAACTAATGCCCAATGATTGGTGAATATGTTGTGATTATTTTCATGACGTCACTGGTTACTATAGCAACAGTATAACTTGTTAAAAACACCCTTTATTTTGTCTTTAAGTGCTTATAACTCAAAAACGAGCTCGGTGACCCCCATTTTTTATTATTGAACATTGATCAGCATGTTAAGTTGCAACTTTTTACAAAGTTAAAAAAAAATTCTACGAAGCGGTTTCAGAGCCACCTTAAAAATATGAAAATTTAAGGTGGCTCTGAAACCGCTTCGTAGAATTTTTTTAAACTTTGTAAAAAGTTGCAACTTAACATGCTGATCAATGTTCAATAATAAAAAATGGGGGTCACCGAGCTCGTTTTTGAGTTATAAGCACTTAAAGACAAATTAAAGGGTGTTTTTAACAGGTTATACTGTTGCTATAGTAACCAGTGACGTCATCAAAATAATCACAACATATTCACCAATCATTGGACATTAATTTCATACCATTATTGTGGCATCAACGGATAAAGATTTATAGTACTGACCCATCAAAGTATAAGAGCTGGAAAGTCGAAAATGAAATTGTCCGAAAGGCGCAAAGCACCTAGCCTGCGCCGCAGACGTAACTTAACTTCGTCGGCGGCGCAGGCTACAAAGCACCGTGTTTGTCACGAAAAGGTCGTTGCGCAAATTCTCCCGCAACCAACCAGATTCGTATTTCCGATGGCTCTCGGGTAGAAGGCAGTTTTGTGAGGCAAATAAATGAGTTACAAGAGTAACTAAATGAGTTATCTACCGATAGATAAAATTTTAATAGCAAGCGCAAACAAAAAGTTAACAGAAAAAGGGTGAAAAGCACAAAAAGACAATTATTTTTTTACACTTACATATGAAAAAAAAAGCACTTTAAAATGAATAACGAAAGTAAATAAGATATTTTTACATGTTAAAAAAACACTCGAAGCATTTAAATACGATTGAGCCACTGGAGCCGGCTTCGGGCCGTCACGCAACGCTTCTGTCCACAAGCAGTGGGAGAAGCGTTGCGTGACGAGACCCAAATAACGACGGCGAAGTCGACTACCTTTACAATTACAAAACTTAAAAATATTACAAAACTCTGACATTTTGACGATTTCAAAGAAATCCTTGTGAACTTTTCAGTTTTAAGATACAAGTGAAACCTCGATACTTGGACGAGTTATGAGCGACTGTGACTCATCTCACCCTTTCCTGATATGGCAAAACAATTTTGCAAACGACTTTCAGAAAGTTTACGCAAGTTAATTTGCGCCCTACTATTTACAATAATTATTTTGACAATTAATTTAATAACTATTTACACTATTACTCTTTAATTAATTTTACTAATTCCCATAACCTAGAATCTCATAAAATTTCCAAGGTCAACACCCTTTTCGTTGAGAGAATTTACGTTTTACAGCAGCTTGCCTTTTTAAATTTGTTACAAAAGAGTAAAAACAAATTAACTTTTGATGGTGACACACCACACGAACGGATGATAATAAAACTAATGGCTTCCGAAAAACCCAACTTTATAAATATTGCACCTCTGGCTCCTGGGTACCTAAAATATTATATTATATTTTTGTATTTCTATCGATTCTATGTGACCCTTTGCCAATTGGTACGTTCACACCGCGCTTTATGGACAGACACTTGCATAACACTGACAACACAATATTGGAAACAATGTTGTTGGTCTCTACATACTAAAGCGTTTTCTGAAACCCATCGATCAACCCGCCCATACGGACACCGTTCTGTCACCAGAACTAACGCTTCTGTGGCCCTACAACGTGAAAGATACGCTTCAGACTGCAGCTCGAATTTGCATCAGCCGAGCCGCATTACATGCGCTCAAATACAAGAAGCATATGGCCTGGCAAAACCAGGAAACATGTTTTCATAATTGTCTCCTCGTCTTGTCATGGTTCAATGCCGCGTGGAAACACGGAATGTTTCTGCCGTGTCCCAGAAGCAAATTTCGCTTCTTAGAGACAAAAACTGACGCCGGAAACAATTCTTTCCGTGTGGCAAACATTGGGGAAACATGTTTCCTCGTTTTGCCAGGCCTTTAGAGCCCAAAAGGTAAAGCAGGTGATGTTTTGACAGTCAGCCCTTTGTCAGTGCCTGTGTTGGTTTGTTTCATTCCCTTTTCTAGCCTCTATTACAAACTTTTTCCAACTCAACCGTCAAAATACAAATAAACGACCTCACTACGAACACTAAATTAATTCACCCAAAACATATCTATATGAGAAAATTATCTATTGCAATTTAATAAATAGCCCTTTACTTGAACTAAATCCCACCCAACCCATTCTTGAAAAAATAGTAAATGGCTATTTGTCTCTGACCAATTCTCATTTTAAAATATAAAATATTTGTAAGGGAAAGAGTACATTAAAGATTGTTGTTGTTAAATATAAATACTAATTAGACAAGAAGGTTTATTCCATTCACGGAATATTTTACGGTACATTTAGTGGAACATAAATGAACTGACCACTGTGACATAAAATGCTGTTAAATATAAATCTGAAAACGCACCGGCTCTTTTTAATCAGGGGATTTCACTGCAGTTGTTAGGTTCTTCAATGACAACCAACAACTGCAAATCAGTGTTCTGCTATCGTCACAACAAAGAAAATAACCTGAAATACATTTTGTACGAAAATGTCAAATCATGTCAAATCAGCGGGAAGAGAATTGTCTCCTTACTTGCGGAGCAAACCCTGCAAACCCTAATATCGCATCATCACCATGAAACGTTTGGAATCAATATATTACTAATTCAGTATTATCTGTACCGTCTATTTATTATTACAAATAAATTAAAGGACTACCATTCTCCAGAATATTGTACTTACTATACTATGTTAAATTAACTATACTATATTATGTCATTCTTGTGGTGCAGAGAAGGATCTTTATCAGATTTTCAAACCGCAAACATTTCCAATGGGCTCTAACGCTGTTACCACCTCTACACCCTTCATTTGTGTCCCTGTTTTAAGCTCCCTCTTCTTGACCTGAGGAGAGAACCGAGTAACACTGAACTGTCAACACAATACCACTCTGGAGAGACAGGTAAATCTACCACAAGTTTGATAGAGCAGTTTTCAACTAAGTGTCATAAAAACGAAACCAAAGGACACAATCAATCCGATAAACCAATTCAAACTTGAAACAAATACATGTAGCCGGCACGAAGCACGGTAAACCGTGCCCGAGCGATCACGATTGGATTTGGTGTTACTTCTGATTGGCTAAGAAAGTGGGGCGGGTTATTTAAACCAATCACAAAGCGTAGTAATGCGATACCAAAGCAAATACGATTTTCGACACTCAAGTTAAAATCGCTCTATTAATGTTGATTGGACTATTCAAGGTTTGCAATATGCACAAAACTACTAGTGAGAATGTTGCAAAACTTTTTAGCTGTTAAACCATTCTTACGTCACTTAACAATCAAATTTCAGAAATATCTCACTCCGTATTTCACTGAGTGAAATGAAGGGTAAAAACACATCATACCTTATGCTGCCTACTAACAGAGGGTCGAGCGCATACAGCCAATCATATGTATCCTCCTCTTTCTCTGTTGGTGTTCGTACGAGGAATCTACAGTGTCTTGTGCGGATTGAGAAAACACTAAACGTCTGCAAAAAAAAATTCAAGGACAATCGTTTATTTTTAGCACAATAAAAAAAACTATAAAACCTATGTTGCCACAAAAGGCAACGGAAATTGTTTAATCGTTTTGCAATAGTACTTCTTGGAAACGGACTGGGACACACTTAAGGAAGTGGCAATGGTTAACTGATGGGAGGCGCGGTGGCCTAATGGTTAGCGCGCCGGACTCCGGAGCGAGCGTTCCGGGTTCGAGCCCTGGCCGGGGTCACTGTGTTGTGTTCTTGGGCAAGACACTTTACTCTCATAGTGCCTCTCTCCACCCAGGTGTATAAATGGGTACCGGCGAAATAATGCTGGGGGGTTCCCTGCGATGGACTAGCATCCCATCCAGGGGGGAGTAGAAATACTCCTAGCTGCTTAATGCAAAGGAAACCGGGATAAGCTCCGGCAGTATGCGCCACTTTGGCTCGAAGCTGACCTTTTAATGGTTAACTGACGTAACACTTAGAATTGTAATATATTACAAAATGGAAAAACTTAGAAAGGGTTCGGCCACTATATCGAACTATACTTATTCCTTACCACAAAATACTCTGGACACTCCACTTTGGAATACTTCAGATTGATTAAATATTGTTCAACCTAAAACCAAAAAGAACAAAAGTTTAACAATTCAAGGAATAGTCACTTAACCGACTTTTCAGAAACCTGACGTTTTGTGAAGTGTAAACTCACCGGGTCACCTTCTTGGCGATAAAGAAGGACGTAAGGCTTTCTAACAATCTAAAAGAAAATGAAATTGAGGATTTAAGTTAAACAAACAGAAACGTCTGGTAAGAAAGTGGAGGAAGGGTTTTAAACTCACCACAAAACATCTGCTCCACTTGCAGCTGCAGTCATCCATGATATGAAGGTAGCCTCGTTTGCTTATAACTGGGCTGTCAAACGTGAACAATTATTACGTTAATATCATGTAAAGGTATATTTTAAGTATAGTTCATAGAAATGAATGGTTTGGAAGCTTGACAAAGTTCTTTGTTCTATGTTTTTTGTTTGCTTTTTGGCCTTGACAATGCACAAACCACAACAGCTGTTTACTTCCGTATTTATTAGCAACCAGCCAATAGAGCAGTTTTCAATTGAGTGTCGTAAAACCAAAACCAATGTAATTACTTCGGCCAATCACAAAAGACACGGACAATCCAGTGAACCAATCAAAACTCGAAGCAAATACTTGTAACCGGCACGAAGCGCGGGAAAACGTGCGCGAGCGAGTCACGGTTGGTTTTGGTTTTAGTTCTGATTGCCTGAGAAAGTGGCGCGAGATTTTAAAGCCAATCACTGAGCGTAGTAATTCAAAACCAAAGCAAACGCAGTTTACTGTCGACACTTAAGTGAAAACCGCTCTAGACCGTTTCGGTTATGTAATTCGTACATAGTGTATGAGCGCAAAAAAAGACAGTGCACGTTCGTGGAACTTCCAACACAAATCCTTGCATCTGTTTTCTCCTTTGAAGTTTGAGGGCTTCATAACAATTAACCTCTATTGAAGATTTGAAGTAGTCTACTTAGCGGTGTTTGTTTTAAGTGTTTCTTCCATTCTACTTCTGGATGGCTTATTCTCATTGGTTATTACGCCGTCGACAGCGTAGACATCTTGGTAAGGGCGAACCACCATCTTGATTATCATGGCGAACGAAGTGTTCACCCCTCTGAATGGCTACTTCCTTAAACTGCAGATTATTCAAAACGGCGGCACAAAACGAAAAGTGGTGTGGTCAGTAAATACATTCTCTCAACTATTACTATAAGAAATGTATAGGGAACTGTAAGGAGACTATAATCTCACGAATCTTACTTCTTTCTGACGAGCACCACTTCTGGTACGTAATACTCCACTTTAGATTCTTCTTCTTGTTCGTTCTGCTCGGCTCCCAATGCACTTGCACCTCCCTCTGATGATGAAGCTCGACTCTTAAACGATAACAAAACAATCTTATTACAAACTCAGAGACTCAAAGGACAGTGCAGAATGCGATGGAGTCGACAATTGAAAGTATGATGTTTTATGTTCGTGTTTATTTGCTTTAGTTTACTCTCATATAGCCTCAGAAAAGCCTGTTCGCAGACTACTTGTATTCCTTCCCGGGTATTCCTTACGCTAATCTTTGCAACCGTAACACGACACTTCGTTTGTAACAAGATACTTTTTTTTTCCTTGAAAATGCCGTAACATGATACTTTTGTTTTTGTTTTGTTTTTTGTTTTTTTGTTTTACGGCGGCATCGATGGCATTTGTTTAATTTAATTAAGTTAAGGTTTAAACTGCACGAAAGACGATTCTCAAAAAGTAAAGAACAAAACTAATAGTCAGGTGCCCAGGAGTCCAAAATGTGACACCCACGGGCATTTTTGTCTGATTTTTGGCAACATAGCTATTTTTACTAAATCGAGTACGCTGATTTCGAAAATCAATGTTGCCAAGCTTAATTCTTGCGTTAAGATGATGTTTTGATACATTTAATTATGACGTCATGGTCCAAATAAGGAATTTTCTTTCCTTTAGCTATTTTAAGCATAATACATCCAGAAATTCATTTAAAGCATTGTAAGTGTGCTGTAAAAATGATTTAAAGAATTTTCTGAGAGTTTTTACGCTGTTTCTGTGAAAATCAAGCCCTTCAGTGACAATTGACCACGCCCTCTTAAACAAAATTCACCCTATCGCGGGAACCTTATCACGGGTGTAGTTTTGTTATTTTGTCAAAGAACAAATGCGATTTTCGTATTAACAAATCGCTATAGTTGCAATAAGAAAGAAAAATATTGTCGTCGTGCCACGCTGAAGCTACGAGCTAGCGAGCATCAAGAATGACGCCATTACAATTTTCATGTATCGAGTTTCCCTTGTTTCAGCATTTCGTTATAAGTTTTGTGGTAAAATAAATGGAAATAACATCATAGTTAATGTCGTAATATATCATCGTTGTTATAGTTAGAGATAAAACTTTATTGTTTGTCTTGTATATTGCTGAATCTAACTTATTTCACAATGCACTTTGTCTGTTATAGGCTCATGATAAAGACTTTGGTTGA
The DNA here is from genome assembly GCF_052425735.1 of Oculina patagonica. Classification (NCBI taxonomy): domain Eukaryota; kingdom Metazoa; phylum Cnidaria; class Anthozoa; order Scleractinia; family Oculinidae; genus Oculina; species Oculina patagonica. The sequence continues at coordinate 30,553,772 of NC_135758.1, read as the reverse complement.
ACGCATGTAAAATTAACGAATTCAAAATGATCATAACATTGCTCCTTGCTTTCAGTTTTAAATATGTCTATAATATTTTTAATCAATATCGGTAAATATTTTTAATATATCTTCTGAACTTTTTTAAAAACACTGAACTAATATTGCTTTTTAAACAAGTTTCTTTAAAGCGCTTTAGCGCAGTTTGATATAGAAATTAGCGTCGGTCTTGGTGCTTCTACACAGCCCAGTGCACATGGCATGCGTTTTTCTAAATTCATAGCGAAGAGGCACATATATAGCCAGTGGTCAGATCGAATTTCTTACATTCAACAAACGTTTTCTGCGGAGGTAGTGGTGTCAGCTTCGAGGGAATCTTCGCCGACCGAGAAGAGAAGAACAAAGTGTTCTGTGAAAACTCTCACAGATGAAAGAGGTGCTGTTACAGCCGGTGATGGTGTGAGATGGTAACAATGAACTTGACGAGTTGTTAGGAAGATTTGCTGAGACATCCTCTAAAATTATTTACGTTGGATTCTCTTAAGTTCCTGCCCATATCCACACTGTTGATGAGAGCTTAGCGCGATCGATGTGCAAGGAGAAGTAACAGCAAGTCTGTGCCTCGAGTGGAAACTATTATGTTGTCGACATGCCCGCTATGACTGACTGCATAACGAACAAACTTCGTATCGGCTTCCTCTTGGTTGGATCTCAAAAAGGCTACATCTAGGCCAGGATCTGAGCAGAATCCACTTCGTATGAAAAACCACCAGATATACTACGATTGCAGAGTCAGTGCCTGCGAGATAAGTTCATGTGAGAAAATCCGTGCAAAGTCCGCTTTGTTGTCTCCTAGTGCCAAAAATGCTCGCCACTTCATCGGCCGGAACTGAACCTCTCTTATGTACTTCAATGACTCTGCTCACAGGCCGCGCCGTGTTCTCGGAGCGTCGACTTCTTGTCGTTGCTTTTATGGAGTGCCTCCCATCGAGTAACACATCAATCCTCTGGTATCCAGGACCTTTCCGTAAAACAGTGTTCACGTAACATTCCGCAAACCCACCGAAAGCATTTGCATTTTTTGGTTAGCCAATAGCTGCCACCATAATTAGCATGCTACCACCAGGGCGAAGCCATCGAAGAACAAACTGACTCTAGGCACTTGACCTTTTCTTCTGAGAAGGTCTTCTAAAATTGACTTGTTTCACACTTGTGGGGCTCATTTCTGCGAGAAACAGTGGCACCGGCATTATACCTCAGATGCTACAATATGGCTTGCATGTTTATCTCGCGCCTGCCTTCATACACCGTCACTAGACAACATAGAATACTCTGGTTTCCATGCAAATTTAAAGTCTTTCTCTTTTTGCGGCTAGTTGCAGCACTTTTAACTTCATAAAGGCTGGCAAATAGAGGTGGGGTATTCTTGCGAACAGGGTCACGAAAGTTTGTCTTCCATCCCTTCTTCCCGTTCGCGTTCTTTCTCTCTGTCTGAAGATAGTAGCCTCCATTCCACGACTCGTTCAAGCTGAGTCTGTCCAATCGAAAGATCTTGTTTTATTTCTACAGTCACGAGATCTTTCTTGGCAATTTTTTGTCTCATTTGTCCGTGACAAGAACAACCCGGATTTTGTTGTGTGGAATGTAGAGAATTCTCAGCTTCATTATCTTGCTTCTGTCTCTCTTTGCCACTCTCTTTGTGGATAAAAGCAGTCGTTATGGTGTATGTCAAACATCGCTGATGTTTGTGGAGCAATTTAATTACAATTTTCTATTAATACAAGAATCACATTCATTTTTAAACGAAATGATAACACTATACCCGTGATAAAGTGAATTTTTATGAGAGGGCGTGGTCAATTCTCACTGGACGGCTTGATATTCATAGAAACGGTATAAAAACTATCAGAAAATTCTTAAAATCATTTTACAGTATACTTATTATGATTTGCACGAATTTCTGGATGAATTTTGCTTAAAATAGCTAAAGGAAAGAAAATTCCTTATTTGGACCATGACGTCATTATTAAATGCATCAAAACATCATCTTAACGCAAGAATTAAGCTTGGCAACATTGATTTTCGAAATCAGCGTACTCGATTTAGTAAAAATAGCTATTCGCTTTTTTCACGATCCCATAATACATCTTGTTTTATTTAAATAACCCCCCAAAATTTTTGCATAAGCATTGTTTTCAATTTCTCTGGGGACGATTGCACGTCACTGTAAATCCCAAGAGAAATTGAAAACAATGCTTATGCAAAAATTTTGGGGGGTAAACAAGATGTATTATGGGAACGGTGAAAACAGCGAATGTTGCCAAAAATCAGACAAAAATGCCCGTGGGTGTCACATTTTGGACTCCTGGGCACCTGACTATAATCACAAAATATCTTTTTCGAAAGGTTTTTTAAAACGCAATACAGCTTGGATATTTGTTTCCTGGTTATCAGGAGTTCACGCCGAAAATCCCGGTGCAAGTTTTTGCATACCTAATTACGAAAGCGCTGTGAAAGTCTCAAAATCTAATTTAATTAATTTGTGGTTTTCACTTGGTGCCACGGAGTCTGCAGGAATCCTATCGCAAAGACGCAATACAAGCGATGTTCATGAGAGTTCCAGAAAATAACGTAGACTAATCTGCGCATGCGTCTGGTGCAAATTACGTTGCCCAAGAAAGAGTAGTACCACAAGGAGAGCAAAGGGTTTACTGAAACAAATATATACCTTTGAGATCTTCATATAAAAGTAACGAAGATATGCTCCACGTTTTACCTGAGGGGTATGGTCAGGTGCTCCCCACCCCCTTACCCCCTTCATAGGAATAATTAATTAATATCACAATAATTAATTAATATCATGGTGATTAAAAGTTTACACCGGCTAAAAGCACGTTAGCGGTTTAGTGGATTAGGGGTTTAGCAGACGACAACCCATTCTGCACTAAAAATGTCAGTAAGCAGCCGGTACTGCCTGTTGTTGTTGCAATTATTTGCGACCATCACAGTGATCGGGCAGAAAATGGAACTTTTAAATAGTGGGGTTTTTTTCTATCAAGTGTGACAGCACGTAAGTGGCACACTCTGCTGCTGTCAAGACAACAAGGGTTGAGAAAGATTCAGTCAGCAACACAAGCTACTCGGAAAAAAGTTCCGATGTTCGTAAAATACACCATCATTTATTTCCATACAAGGGTTGCTAAGATAAAAAACGAAATGGTACAAAACTGGGCTGGAATAGAGACACATCAAAGTGTTGGTTTAACCAACATTCAAGTTTTGGATCTAGGCGCAGTTTAAACATAGAACTATTCATTACAAGACCAAAGAATGTCAGAGTATTGAAGCGAACAATTTCAGTTCCAATTCATTGTTACAAAAGCTCGACTTGTTTTGACTGTAATTCACTCACCAAAGCTTTCACCTCGCTGAAGTCTTTTTTCCACGTTAAGAGACGAAGACACTAAAAGGTAACAGAATAAACAGTCAAAGAATGCAAATTTGCTTGAAAACCATAAAAAGCACAATGAAATCCTTGGCAGACTGAAATTGGCCTGGCCATGATAAGTTTTGGTAAATCCTTACGAAAGTACACGATTACAATTGGCCGAAGCCTGAAAGATATGACGTAAGCTTGTCGCCATAAGGAAGGCGTCATTTATTTTAAAACCAAGAAAATCGCGGGCTCGGTCAGTTCTCCAAAAGTGAGTATCTGGCCATAAAAAGAAGCCAGGAAAGTTAAATTCCTTCAGAAACAAGTATTAACATAAACACCCGCGCCGGCATCTGTTTGTATGGATATTTTCTTTTGTTTTTATTACCTTCTTCAGCAAAGTTTCTTTAACTTTCTGTGGGTCAACATCTCTTGTAAAACGCAGCGGTTTCCCAGCTGGAAGTGAAGCAACTGACAGAAAGGAAGATGACAACGAAATAGAGCCCAGGCTACTTCGGCTGGAATACGCGCTGCCCGCAGAGAAAATTCCCGGATCTACCAGCACGGTGTCAGGGCGGTCCGAGGACATGAGCTTGTCTCCAAGGCACAGGATATGACGAGCTTTACCAACCTGTAAACAGTAAAGAATTCAGATCAACTACCGCATGACATACTAGCAGTATTTACGAATGACTACGCCATAGGAAGGTGAGGTAACGTTAAGTCTGCGTTTGAGCCTAGTGGCCCATCAGGCCGGAGCTTATCTCGGTTTCAGAAGCATGAAGCGACTAGGAGTATTGCTACTCCCCCCTGGATGGGATGCTAGTCCATCGCAGGGTTACCCCACAGCACTAAATTCGCTGGTACCCATTTATACACCTGGGTGGAGAGAGGCACTATGAGTGTAAAGTGTCTTTACCAGAACACAACACAGTGCCCCGGCCGGGGCTCGAACATGGACCCCTTGATCCGAAGTTCAGCGCGCTAACCATTAGGCCACTGCACCTTAGAATTAGCATGAAGAAAAATGTTTGGAAGTCAGTACAGTAAAACAATTGGCAAGGAACAAGACGAATCGAGTCTGAATCTCTGGATCCGCTGCAAGGTCTTAGATTATTATCCATGTGGACTTGTATGTCGACTTTTGCTAGTTTCTGCGTTCCTTCATTTTCGGATTGGCTATAAACCTTTAACACTCTCAATTCCCTCTCTGTAGGCGGAGTTACCACCATATAGTAGGGACGCCACCAGTAGTGTAGCATCTCTCGTAAGCTTTTAATTCTACAGATCCTCTGGTGTAGCAGTTGCTATTGGTTTGGGGCTAGAAGCATTGTTCCTGTTGTTTGTTCTATTGTTCTCTCGAAGGGTAGCAAGCCATTCAAGTGAGACCTTGTGAGAGCTGCTACGCGATGCGATGCGACAGACATCTTACTTGCACAGCTCTATGCACGCTTTGCGGGCCTATTATCTCTTACCTCCTGAACTCTTTCTAGTTTGTCTAAATACGCCTGGTGTTCATCAATGAGAGATATCCCTCTAGGTTTCCACTCTCCAAGGTTTTCTTCTCCTCTCACGTAAATACTCGAGGTGTCCATAACCACTCTCTTCTTTGTTTTCATCACTAAACAAAACACGGTATCACGAATTAAATCCAACATTAACCGTAAAATTGAAGAGATACTAGTGAATGCCCATAAGCAGTTTGTAATTAGAAAACAAGCCCTCAGAATTACGGAAAACATTTTTTTCTGTGAATTGAGCCTCCTAAACTTTATTACAAAAAGCACTAAGACAAGGAAAATTCTTATCGTATCGTTAAAGTTTTAATGGAAAGCCAATAGACATTCGAAGCTTCAGGAAAACAAGTCTTAAACGTTCATTTAATCGTAAACATGTTTTTTTAATCGTGATTATACTGTTAACAAACGAGTTTTAACTTACACTGGCCATGCTCATCAGCAGGATGATAAACAAGTTCAAATATATCACTAAGCTTGTCACTGAAAAAAAAAAACGGAAAACAACACTGAATATAAACAATCGAAAGCTTCCAACATAGATCCAAAAGTGTACCTAGCACATGCTGTGACGCTGTATTCCTAAACCTTAAAAGTATGAAAACTTACTTTTCAGGATGCTTTGAAGAGCCAAAGAGACTAAAAACAGACCTGCAGAAGAAGGCAATGGATGTTATCAGAACAAAATGCTCTGTGCCAAAGAAATTCAGGCAAACCACATTCAAATGATCCTGTTGAATCACCTGGAGGAAGTTTTTGCATCCCTTCCGAACACGCACAGTGAAATATCCTTTGTGAGACACGAAGTTTGGCAACAGTTTTCCAGCTGACAAAAAAAAAAAAAGAAATATATCGGGTAACAGGTTATCCTGGTAAACTTTCAAGGAGACTTTTACCGTTTGGGTTGCTAATAATTTCGAATTTGGAATATTTAGACAGGATAATCCATCAGTGCTAAAGTCAATGTTATTTAAATTGACAAATGTTGTTTTTTTTTTTGCAGAGAGGAAAACCAGAGAACCCGGAGAAAAATCCTCGGAGTAAGGACGAAAACCAACAACAAACTCAACCCACATTTGACGCTGGGTCCGGGATTCGAACTCGGGCTACACTGGTGGGAGGCGAGCGATCTCACCACCACACGCAATCCCAGCTCCCCCTCTCCCTCCCTGCTAATCCCTCGTTACTTTATGAATACCAAAGTAAGCGAGGAGTGGTCGGTGGTAGCGTCACAAAATATTAGCTAAGACACTTAAACACACAATGAGAACGGTGCTTCAAGTAAGCATCACATCAAAATGAACTTTGATAAAGACACCACAAACCAACCTCAAGATACGCTGATATGGTAACAAACACGAGCTCTCCTGGCGGTGTCACTCTGCAAAGTGTCAAACATGAAGTAGGTTAGGTCATGCCCTATCTCAATCATAAGGAGAAATATGCATTTATCAACAAATCTACCTGTTCAGCAAGATGGAATTATGAAGCGACGAGTCCCAGGCCGCCTCGAACCTGAACACGGATTTGTTCTCATCCGGGTGGGACTGGACCTGAGGTGACAGTACGTTTAAAGAGATGGTGTGTGGTGAACTTTCCCCTGCAGGGGGAGGGACGAGAGTTGTGCGGACACGACCTTCAAGGAAACAAATAAGTACTCGAATTAACTTCGACAATAGCGAAGCGCGCGAGGTCTAAAAATAGAATGCAAATGAGTATAACCGCCACGAGGCTCAAAAACATCAGCGTGTTCTGAGAGAAATAGAAGGAATCTAGGCGAAGTTTTCGTTTTATGTAAGAGTTTAAGGAATGTCGGCTGCTTTAGAAAGTGTTTTAGGTAAATCGTCCGCCATTTCAGTTTGTTTGTCTGAGTCTTGTCTGAGTCGTGACGTCACTCGCGCGCTTTGAAGAAATCCTAGTTTGAGTCAACCGTAAAACTATCAGTGACTACACGGCCATTCTTCACTCTTACATTTTTCGATCATGCCACTGAAAGAGAAACTTTGGGACACGAAGAAACTAACCCTAGATCTCCCTTCGTCATTCCCTCCAACATTTATTCTTTCATATCAAAGAACGTCCATATCAACGTAGCTTACTACAGTTTTGAGGTGGTAAATGAGCCCAACTTTTAACTCTTTTGTAAATGTTCAGAAATGTTTTATCTTTCTCTTATTACTGTTCGTTGCAGCTTCCCACCATCACATGACATTTGGACAATAAAAATGCTAATAACTTGAGTGGGCGAAATTGACAGACATCTAGTTGTTAATTGGCTACAGGCAATTGTAAACCTTTCTGTTTGCGCACGCGTAGGACTGGTTATGGCATATCATGCCACTTACCAACAACAAGGTCCATAACTCGTCTTATTCTGATATCCATGGAGTTCTCGTGTATTATAGTGACAACCAGGCGCCTTTGGATTCCCTGACAAGAACAAGAATATAAAACAAGAGTCAATGCACAACTTCTCAGTGACGCTGCCCTGTTAAGGGATAAGAAGTGCGGCAGTGTCTAAAAGTAATTTACTAACAACTGTAATCGTCTTGAAATCCTTATTTCCAACCATATTCTGCAAACGAATTCCGAGTCAATATGTTAAATACCAGGAAACGTGTTTTTAGTCATAGGTATCGTTAGTTTACAAACGTCGGTTTGTCTCAAAGTAGCTTTAATTCCCTTCTATTTTTCGCCTTAACGATTTGAAGGGTGGGGGAGGGGAAGGGGGGAGGGGTGTTATTGTGGTATATATTATGTGGTTTATAATAGTCATTAGGGTTTCTATAAAAACAATTAGACTACGCGCCCTCGTTTTCTATGAGCGCCGATAGTCAACTTGGCTGCGCCTCGTTGACTATTCGCTCAAAGAAAACTCGGGTTCGTAGTCTAGAAAAACCGCTTTATATTTGGACAATGTGGAAATTGTGTACCTGATGGAGAAGGAAAACTCCACCACAAGGAGTATCCTGTTTACGTCTCACAACGCACGGAAAGTAGCTGAAAGGGAGCAAATTATTGAAATGTCAATAAACTTGTCACACAATATCAATAAATCATTCATAGAACAAACAAAAAGAAGAAACACGTAGATGGATGTCAGCAGTTAGTAAAAGCTGCTCTCAATAAAGCCTGACGTTCGAACAGTAGTAATAGTAAGAAGTAAGAGATAGTAAATGGGGAAAACCTTAAGCTTACACTAAAGAAAGTAACTAAATATAATTGTACGAGAGATCGATTACGATTAGCAGGAAAATTTGAGAGGAGGGCTGGATGAGGCTGAAAATAGAGAAAAGCAACTGAACATCATTCTAATAAAGGAATAATTTTTCCATTTAGGTCTTTATCAAGCCTTAAAAAAACAGCACTCGCTAGCAGACGACTGTTAAGGTTGGGTAACTTACTCTCCAGTCGGTGACATTTCAAAGACCTCAACCCACACCAGCAAATCAAATTTCAGAGTTCCTTCATCATCACTGTAAAACAACAGAATTTGTGTTACTTCGTACCCCATATGAAAACAAAGATAGCTCGAGATAACACACAGTTTAACATTATTATATATAAAAAAAATGTTGCGTTCAAGTAGACAATTTTTAAGATCAAATAATGCAATTTCTGTTAAGTAGGTAGAGTCTGCGTCGAGTCAAGTGGCCCATCGGGCCTGAGCTTATCCCGGTTTCAGTAGCATGTAGCGACTAGGAGTATTTCTACTCCCCCGTGGATGGAATGCTAGTCCGTTTCAGGGTTACTCCCAGCAGTAACCTCGCCAGTACCCATTTATACACCTGGGTGGAGAGAGGCACTGTGAGAGTAAAGTGTCTTGCCCAAGAACACAACACAATGACCCCGGCCAGGCCTCGAACCAGCGCCGCTCGAGCCCGAGTGCAGCACACTAACCAGAATGCCACCGTGCCTCCCATGTGTCTTTAAAATCGGTTAGTTTCTGCTTTGTCGCCGCAATATCTATGCGTCATCTTCAACAAAAGAAAACAACATCTGAAAAATAGATTTTAGGTGACAGCTATTTACATTTTCTTACCTGAGTTGATAAGGCACAGGGACGGCAGGCGGAGAGTCTAAAAACAAAACAAGAAAACGGCAAAAGTAAGTAACAACAAAGAAGAACGCCATGGAATGTACACATCATTCGATTTGCACCACTTTATTTCCTCAAAAACACTGACACGAATCTCGTCTGCCAACAAACATAGTTTACAATTATTCAAAATGAGCTCAATGTCATTTGGTACCTTTCAATGATTTAGAATCCGTTTTGCCTTCCTTAACAATGGCCCTAAAAGACATGACAACGAAATTACATAAGGTTGAACGGACTCGTGTGAAAAAGCGAGGTTACAATAGGCTTCTTTCGATATATTTAAGTTCAGCTTCATCTCAGCCTAGAGGATACAAACAAAAGAAATGAAAAAACATGCTTGTAAAATTTCTTCAGTTTGTGTCCTCCAGTCTAGGCCTCGCTACCAAGCTGAATTTTAATATATCGAAATAAGCTTATTGTTATATGAAAGTAAAGAATGCTGCTAAGTATACTGGCTCACACAGCCAACACTCCCCTGGGCCTCACCCCACACCCAGTGTAATTTTTCGGGTTGTGCTAACAATATGGCAACAGCCATTTATACCCCTGGGTGAGCTGTGGGAATAAAGTATCTCTCCCAAGAACACAACACCAAAACAATGAACAAGCTTGATGCAAGATGATATTTTCCCAACTTGTGCTATAGAAGATGTATGGAGACTAGTAAGGAGATTCTGTATATTGACCATACCTCGGAAGCTGTACACCGGACTGATGCTGTGGACAATGCTGATAGTGGCCAAACACTTCCACCTGAAGAGGCCTGGTACTGATGTAATCTATGAACTCTCTTGTTACCACGACACCAACCTTGGAAACGGAATTATTAAAAAAACGGGGTAAGAAAGACTTTTAAAAGCAGTTATGGACAACATGTTCAAACCAGTCAAAGTGGAGATGTTCATTGTAAATCCAAACCAACCGTGACTTGGCTTTACATTGACTACATGCCTTTACATCAAGTTCAGTGCAAGAACTTTTGTTTTAGTGGTCCTTATGACAATCTTCGCAAAAACTACCCTTCAACGCCAGAGTTTCTCCACGTTGTTAAGACAATGACTCATATTAAGAAAACAAATTACTAGCAGAAAGTCTAAAAACGGTATGTCACACTGTCAATGCTGCTGTGTTTGTTTGGTAACACAACAGTCAAGGCTGATAAGCAGACAGTTGTACATAACGTCTGGCCAACTATATACGATAAAACAAGAAAGAAAAGTTTAAAAAACTGCTTTACTTTAATATGTTACCAACAACACGAACAAAAGAACAACGTGACCTTGTTAAGCAATCGAGAGAAGAACAGAGCAGTGTGGAAGGCTTATATTGCACAACTTTCACGTTTGTTTTACGAATCACGAAACAAGCCGTAGAAGTGAATATCAGCGAGAATACTACGATATAAAACTGCTTCAGTTCAACAGGTGATGCTAGTACCTTTTGATTAAAGTAAAATCCCAATGGGCCGCCATTTTGTTTATTTGCAACGGGCTCAGTTGAAAATCCTTCATCTTCCCCACTACACAGAAATCTGAAAAATAAAGAAAGGCTTGAAAAAGGAATTCCCAGACAATAATTATCTTTCTACCAATTATTATCTTTTAAAAATTTCACGTAATAATAAAGCGGTTTTTCAACTGAGTGTTGTAAAACCAAAATAAAAGTAAAACCAAAGAAATCAATCTGGCCAATCACAAAGGACCCAGGCCAGTCAGTGAACCAATCAAAACTTGTGGTAAATACGTGTAGCCGGCGCAAAGCGCGGGCAAACGTGCGCTAGCGAGTCACGATTGTTTTTTTTTTTTTTCTGATTGAATGAGAAAGTGGCGCGACATTTTTTTAACCAGTCATTCAACGTGGAAATGCAAAACCAGAGCAAATGCGAATTATTTTCGACACGCAAGTGAAATCCGCTCTAATGTCTAATAGTTAGTTTGCTCACGTATAGCCCTGTTATCTGTGTAAACGTTTAGAGTCGGGGAGACAATGTTGTTAGGTCAGGGGGTGGGGTAGGAGATACTAAATTGTTAAAAGACTCGCGTTCACCTTATCTGGCAAAAGATGTCTGTGTACTGAGCTGGAATCGCTTGAGCCTGCAGTACAGTGATGCTGATCACATAAGGTTTGCCAACATGAAGCGTCCCCTTTGAGAATGGAGGCTCGGTTACCTCGTCTGCTTCAGCCGCTTCTTCTGCCTCCTATTGAAATAAATGAGGAAAACAATTAAAACACGTCAGAATTACAGTTCGTTGATCACCTGAGCCTCCGAATTTTCACAAAGTTGTTGCTCAGCGACATTTAACTCGACACGAAGAGATGAGCTTGGGAACTGATGCCTTAAAAGCTAAGAGGGGTACCAAAAGCAATATGCAGCAGAAGGTATCTATCTACCGTGTACTCGGGAATGCTCGATAGTGCTCGTGTTTTCTATTGGCTGGAAAAAAGATGACTCAGGAAGTCTTCAAGTGCTCCTATTATAATTTGCCACACTGGGCAACTTGTTTCGTAGACTGAATGCAATTTCACTCTATAGGACGGACAACTGATGTTGGTCCCGTCCCAGCCGTTTTTCAGTCATTTTACTGTAATTAAACTCCCTATAAGACGGACACCTCTCTAAGACGAACAGTTAGAGCAGGTCCCGACGGTGTCCGTTTTAGAGAGAGTTGACCGTACATGTAGTCGTAGTACAAGCTTCAGTTCAAAGAATTCAAGTCAAAATAACGCGAACCTGTGACGAAAAGTCACACGAATTTTGTTTGAGGCTGTGGGCTGCTGAAGGGACCACCTAAAGGTTATTTTTTTATTAGTATTATTACTCTAGCCCAAGTTTACCTCCACTTCACTTTTTCGCTCCTGATCATCACCTCGAAAATCCAACCACAACACACAGGATCGTCCCATCTCATCCACATCCCATGTCTGAACGTCTGCAAAGTAAGTCCGGCAAATAGTCAGTACCGACAGCAACTTGCGGCTTAAGGGGGCAGTGTCACCAAGATTTAGTGCTTCTTGAAAATCTAATGAAAGTGTTTATTGGAAATCCACTAATAGTGGCCTGGTTTTGCAGTACTAGTCTGTCATGAAAATTGTTAAAACGTTGTGTGGCTACGGACGGAAAGGAAAGAAGTGGCCTAAAACTTGAAAAGGTCAGGCCGACGTTCTCTAGTTTGACAGTGTTGGAAGAAATCACTTAAAAACCATTGATTACGGTTTATTTACATCTTGGAGAATGAATTTATTCCTTTCTTTTGTTGTTCCATGGTTATTTTGTTGGTCAGCGAGTGCACCCTCATAATTCTAGAATAATTTACACAAAAAATGAGAAGACTTCTCCTGACACTTTGTCTTTAACTAGTATGATATGGTAAGTTTAACTAAATCAATACCAGTGCATTGTTGGATATTAATGGACAGATTTCCTTGTATGTCTCCTGATTCACTGACAATCGGCACAGCTTGCTCCAAGGGAACACCATACACCAAGTTACTCAGGTAAACAAAAGACCTGGAGCCAAAAAAATGATGATAAAAGTTTGAAATATTGCTACCCGATAGTACTTGAGGCCCAAAAAATTATAGAATGATGTTATCTATCGTCGCTTAGTAGAAACCCAGCCGTGTTCCATTGGAAATTCACGAATCTGATTGGTACAGGTTCTCCTACTGACAAAAGACGATCGCGCGCGAGTTGCTCTAAAAAGAGACACTGTTCTTGATTTTTGGCTTAAAAATATTTTAAAATTATAGGTTTTGGTCTGTAATCCTTTAGAGTTTCTTCTAAAACAATTTGACAACACACCCTTATTTTCTATGAGCGATAGTCAACTTAACGACTATTCGCTCTCTCATAGAAAAACTCGGGCTTATAATGTACAATGTAGTCTAATTGTTAATTTTAACGTGCAATACCCACAAAACCTTAGCCTCAGCTGGTATGTGACCAAATTACAGCTTTTATACTTTACTGAGTGAGTTTGTCTTGTGTTGTCCAGATCTGTAGCTAGTGCAAAGAAACTGGCATACCTTCCAATAAGCCTGAACCAAGGCAGGGCGTCATAGAAAGGGTCAACAGAGTCAAAGGAGATTTTGTTGTTGGACTCCGCGGCGGTGTCATACATGAAGCGCATATCTTCCAGTCGATCCCTGAAATTGAAACAGCAGTCACTCTGCTTTAAGGTCCTTTGCATGAAGTGTTAATAAAAATCTTAATTTTATCAAACCAATATTTATTAGCACAGTCATACCATCAAAATAAATTGTCACGTTAGTATAACAAAAGCCACCAAAGGCGGAATTTGCTCGTCTCTGATGGATGGCAAAGGTGATTTTTACTACCAAGTAGTTCGTGGTGATCCAAGTGGAAAAATCTCGGTAAAACAGCAAACTTTACCAAGAAAAGTTATGCAATATAACTGAAAGCAGTGAGAAGATATTATGATATTACGACTGTTCTTTTGACTGGATTCTTACCGTAGTTTGCCAAGAGACCAGTAATGTGAGGCGCCATGTTTCATGTCTTTTACCTCAACAGCGAGTACAGTGGGATTGTCTTTGTATCTGACGTCACTCAGAAGAAACGATGGGAGGGGAGTGTAGAGTGTGTCTGTTAACAGTGTGAACTGAAACTCTACCTGCAAGCGAGAAGAGCACTCTGTTAACCTCTTTCACAATCGTTATTTGAGTTGCGTCAACGCAAACACTATTGTAAGCATTGGGCGAGTGTAGCTTGAAAATTAAAATCTGGCAAGTTTTTTCCCCCAGTTTCATGTTCATCATCTGCTATAAGCAAGAGCTTACTTAACCGTTTATTGTCGAAATATCTCAAAAGGCAGTAGTATTAAAACTTATTACGAACGTAAGGCCTTCATTGGACTGTCACACTCGTGAACAGAACACAACAGAACAGACACCTTTATTTAATCCTAAGGATCAGGGTAGTCCAGCGAAACATTAAAAGTGAAAGAGCCGTACACTTCTATGAACGTTTAACAATAACATCAAGGCTCACTACTCCACCTTTTTCCTTAGTTCCACACTGATGGCATTAGCTTCTTTTAACAGCACTGCATGGCTCAATAAGTCATCCTAACAATGTGAACAATAGATATATAAAGTGTAAATGAACGTATTTATGCATTAAGGTATTGAGACGCTGATGACACAAGTTGTCTGCAAGAAGTTAAACTCGACATCCTGCAGTGTTAGACGCTCTAGCCACTGATCTATAGGAAACACTTGTGGCTTTATTAACTATTGGCTTTTGTGACACAGCTATGGTGTTTATATCCTGAAAATTACTCAAATCCGTATTGTTGTAATAAAACGCCAATGTGCCTGTGTACGTGAAAGAAGAAGCCAAGTTCTACTGGCGGATGGTTGACTGAGTTTTTGCCGTTCACTGATCTATAGGAGACTCTAGTGACTTTGGTAACTGTTGCCTTCTGTGACAAAGCTATGGTGTGCATATCCTGAAAATTACTTTAAAGTTGCTGTTCTCACTTAAACAACATTCTAAGTATCAATAATAGAAATAAACAGCAGCAACAGATTTATACAAACCCTGAATGACGTGCACAGGTAACATTTCCACTTGTCCACCACCACTTCTGCCAAGTTGAGCTCACGCTCAGTCAGCGGGCTCTCACCTCAAGAAATTGGAAAACATGTTATTTAGCACTTCACAGAATTGATCTAAACTTCAGTTATAATAAGAAAGTCATTATTTATACTGAGCTAAAACACTTAGACGTGTTACACAGAAATTAACACAGGACTCGTTATAGGGAAAAATATGACAAGTTTCTTGTGAGACTTTCTGGGGTTGTATTCCTTCTAACAGATCCTACCTTGTGCCAAATTGTATTATTCTGGGGATGAAACTGATAAGATTACATGTAGGTTTAACCTGGCTTTCTTTTCATTTTTTTCTTAGTAATTCACATGAACGTTATACTAACAATTTAACAATTTGGAATATAAACATGCACCTGATTAAAGATTAAAGCCAAGGTTAAAAAGAAATGAAAAGGAATTCTGCTTACTGTCAAAGCTTTCCACATCAATGTCACTGTCCACTGACTCACTGGACGGAACTGACGCAAGCTCCATCTAAATAACAAAACATGACACACGACTAACGCTTGATGTGACTCAAAAATGAAAATTAAACAGTAGATTCAGTCAGTTAATTACTAAGAGCAAGGCAAGAAGTGATGTCACTTAAAATTTCTTCAACATTCCTTCTCAATTACCAAGTAGAAACCTGCCGCTTTTTGTTAACATGCAAACGAAAGAGTGTACAATAACTCCACATCTTATGTGAACCTGTGCTGCAGAGGATTTTCAAAAGTACTTTGAATTAACCTAAATTCCCTTTCTGCACGCATCAGGCTAAGTAAGCATAAAGCAGCAGTTCTGTATTCCGTTTATAAGGTTAAAGTGAGAAATGAAATATCATAGCAGTGTTAACAAGCTCGTGCAAAACATCTAGCCATCTAACCAGACTGCATGTTTCATACACCCTACCCACCCCAGACAGACCAGTTTACTATTGCGTTTACAATCAAAGTTTACAATCACGTTTATCGTCAACTAATGTTTCAATTATTTTATTTGTTTAATTTACCTTGAAAAGTAAATGATACTTCTGTTACATACGGCTTACTTGGTTTTTAACAAATTAGAACTTTATTTACCACCAGGTCATGACAAAGAAAAATTAAATTCATCTGGATCGTTACTGTCACTTGTAAGTAGTTAAACAAGGTGTTTAGTAAACAAAAAATGTTGTGAGGCTTAAAAGATGCAGCTTCGTGTACTTTGACTGAACGGTCTAGTACTTTAAGTCCCAAGATGTGAGTAATATCTCATTGCTACTTACAAAATCAACACGTCAACAGATAGCAAGAAAAAAATCGTCATAAGAGGATTGTGAGCCAAGTACAACTGTTATTAACGCAATGAACCAATGGCGGAGAACTCGAAACAAAAACGGGTAACCGGCGCCAAGCGCGGGAAAATGCACGTGATCAGGTCGTGATTTGTATCTGATGGGTTAAGTAGGTGACGCAGAGTTTTGTAACCAACATAATCACAGAACTTAGTAAGGCAAAACCCAAGTCATTTTTTAACACTTTCGACTCTTAATTGAAAGCCGCTTTATCTTCCTGTTATCTAAAGATTCATTCTCGCCCCGTAGCCGCTTGTCCCTTTTAGTAGTCGGAGCCCTGTGCACGAAAAACAAGTGGCTCTGGTGACACGTGATTTGATTGTTTCTAGGTTTTAATAAAGGGAGTTTGAAATCTAGCCAATCAAATCAACCGTTTTAAACTCTCGTATAACAAAGGGGTTCTAAAACGGTTCACTTGAATGGCTGCTCCATTTGTTAAAATCCAGGCAATCAAACCAAATGCTATAGTCTTCAGTTCTGTATTCAGCATTTTCAGAGCTAACAGTAAAACAATTTTATAGCAGAGATCAAGAGGAATTTAATGTTTTCGGCTTGGGACTTAAAGCTTATGTCTGTCTGGAAAAAAATAAACGTAAAATGCGAAAAAAGAAATGTGTAGCAGATTTATCTGTAAACTGTTTTGCATGAAGGGTGTTCGCAATTTAATCGTTTGTCGCGTTAGTCAAGTCAGAAAATTCAAAAAGTCATCACTCTCAATTGGTTTATCACTCAACAGCAGAGCTCTTAAATCGAAATGTTTACAAGTACCTTAGAATTGCCAACAGTTGTCGATGCCCGCCTGTGATGTACACGGCGGGAATCCTTGGAAGGAAAGTGAATTTGTGCTGTTTTCGATTGTGGAAAGATCAACATGAGTTTTTTCTTTTTACGCGAAGAATCGTGCAGAGAATCATTCTAAAAGATGAAAAGAGAACAAGAGTGCAGAGTGATCGGTCTCCTTAAGGTTTTCTTTTTCCACATTATTGACCAGAAAGTGAAGTACTAACTGGTTATTTTTATAACTCCAGAGACGCCGTTAGTCATTTACATTTTAAGCTTAAGAAGGTTGCAGCATCAACCGAAACGTTTTCCTTTGTTCTACTATTTTAACCTCTCACCCATGCCTGGCTACATCCAAAAACATTCTTTAACCATGGGCTATTTTATTATAATTTTATGACAAATTAAAGGTGTTTTGATGAGTGACGTTAGAAATTGGGAAGACGTTACAGTCAAAGTTATTAAGTTGAGAAGTCGCTCTATTTTTAGGTCAAAACTTTTAATTTTTTTAAAAAAATTAGAATCGGAATTCGTTAAAAAATTGCAAAATTCTACTTTAAAGTATTTGATTTAAATTTGTTCAAAAGTTTTTTCCTCCTGTATGAGGATGTCTTCCAGCATTTTTTTTATAAATAGAAGTTTATAACATTTATAAAATTTTTAAAAAATTTATAACAGCTAAGGATTACGTTAATTTAACAGAAAAGACGCAAGCTCAGTTTTGATTTTTTTAGTAAAATTTAAGTAAGCTATAGTTGCAGAACAGTACCAACGACTACAAACCTCCATTTTAATGGTTTGCCAAATTGCACATTAAAGGGCAAGCTAATTTAATTACCTTCCGTTGAAGTTCCTGGAGGCGTGTTTCATAGCTCTGAATAAAGAAACGAGTACAAAGATAAGCTGAAGATTTCAATGGGTATTTGTAGCATTAAAATCAAGAATTTCGACAAGCGTTTTCGCGACTGAAATTTTCGTGAAATACTCATTCTTTGTCTGGTTGTCAAACCTGAAACCCAACAAACACTGACAAGGGCCCTCAAATTTCCTCGCAAGGCTTCTTTTAGTGAAGCGAGTTAGTATTCGTGAAAACTAGACGCGTGTAAATGACCCTCGGAAAAAAGTTATATCTTATCCGTTTTGCCCGACACTTGCCGGTATGTAGGGTTATTTTCTCACGTTAAAAAAATTTCTCTTGAAATGTTTTATATACTAAACCGGGCTGTTTTAAATGTTTTTCCAAAAAAGTAAATCGCCCTCATTCCAGTTGTCAGAAGTACACTAAAACACCCAATGAAGTCAGTAAGTCTGTAAGCCAATCGAAGCGCTGAAAAAACACAGAAGAGTAACATTACCACTCTTTGTTGTTCTAGTAGCAAATCCGCTTGATCTTTTTCTTTCTTGATTTGCTCCTCTAGCTCAAGAACTCTATAAAAAACACACATGTACCAGTCAAGACACTCAGAAATCAATTACATAAACACGCAAAACAGAACAAAAGACAACATTGAATAAGAATCACGGAAGTTCAGTGAAGTCGAGGACATTCTTTTTACTTTATGATTAAAAACCCCTCACCTTTCGTTCATTTCTTTTACATCCCAGCCCTGCTCTCTCAACAGTTCCAACACAGCAAATGACCAGTCTACAGGCTCTTCACCTTTCACCTCGTTTTTACCTGCGGAAGCAAAATAGCAATAACTCAGTTATTTCACGGCCACTCAATAGGAATCTATTGCTTCTAAACTTAATAAGTTATTGGCTGTTTGTAATATTTTCTTCTGGTATTTTTTCTTTGGGTATGTAAGCATATTTTTGCATCACTAATTTGAGTTACCGCAAAACCATTTGAAACCACCAGGAGGTTTTTAGTCCTTTTGAGTTAGAGTCTAATATTATTAGGGAGAGAGGGGTCTTGTTAGAAGTGGGTGGGGCTTTCGTTTATTCAAAAACATGTGAAATAATATATGTTTGGTTGCTGTTATAATATCACTAAAATCTTTTTTATCTGTAATTTACAATAGCAAATATGGGCCCAGCAGCAACTGACATTAGGAAAGGAAAACATACCGTTTATGTCTTCCAAGAGATTTCCTCGGGACTGACGAATCCGCTCCTCGCGAGCTATTAATGAGGTAAATAAAATATCAAACTTCCATAATAATTTCCTACCAATACAGTGACAATAAAACAAAAATCACATGCACGAGAAAACAGTGAAATGCCATACCTTGTTCAGGATTATTAAATCTGAATACGTGATTGTTTCCAAGAATAATACGAGCCCCTGAAAAATCAAGCATCAAACATAATTAACTTGTAACAATCAGGCAAGTTTTTCTACACAAAACCTTTATTTCAACACTCACCTGATCTCAACACTGTGGATTCTGTGACCAGCTTTCCGTTGACAAATGTACGGCTGTTCTCACAAGGAATTATTTTTACCACACCTTCAGAGACAACACAATATTAATATTGATATCATCATTATTAACAACAACAGCAACAACAACAGCCGATTTAAATTTCATACTCAAGAAATTGTTTGTATCTCTGACGTAGAAAGGAATGGCGTTCCACAGCTTTTGGAACATGAACTTACATTGCAATTGTTTTGAAGAATGAAGTAAGGTACAGAGATTGTAGTGACCCTGACGTCTGTGATACAGATATAAGCTGTACAACAAAAAGAGTACACTTGCCTTGAATATGTTCCAAGAGACAATGCTCATCAAGAATATTCTCGCCACTAAGCTGAATATCTTGATGACTTTTTGCTCTGGCTTGGCCAACCCTAGAAAATAAAAGTCAAGAAAACAAATAGAATTCAACAAAAATAAAAGTCTGAAGAAACAGACAAACTCTGACGAAGGCAACAGAGAGTTGTCGAAAACCTAGTTTTTATAAGTTTTTATAACATCATTTTAACTTTTTTAGATTTTTTAGATCAGTTTCAAAATCGTTTTAGAGTAACAAAAAAAATGAACACAGAGCACCTAGTTCTGGCCGGTCGTTGCAAACCAAGCCTCAAGAAAAAAAAACTATTAAAATAAGTGACTAGGAGATTTAGAAAGAAGTTCACTTGCATATAAACACTGGAAAGTTTATGCTTGTGTTACTAAAATATCTCTTCTTCCAGCAGTAGATAAAACATAACTGAGTGACTGACCCTTCTTCATACAATGCTTAATCTCAAAGTTTCGTATGTGTGGCTTTTTCAAATGGCAAAAAAAAATTGATTGATTTCTAAAGCACTTCTAGTGCATTTTATAACAAATACCAGCTAAGTTGTTAGTTTAGCGTTCATGGGTTCTAACTTCTTTAACCCTTAACATGCTGAAAGTTCTCCAAAACACAGGGTTTTTTCAACCGTTAATCGATTTTCTTGGCTCTACGGTCCTAAATTTCTCTAAACTTTTCTAGAAATGCACTTTCTGACACTGCTATAGGTTTTTGATGCAATTTCCACGTAAAAATGTACAACATTTTACTTGGCGCATGCGCATAAGCCAAAATTTGGATTTGTTTCCGATTTTTTTTCCTTGCTCCTTTCCTTTTCGTTTTTCTCTGCTTTCTTATTCTCTCTATCTTTTACTCTGTGCACCCCTTCTACTGGCCTGAAAAGTTTTGATCTTATGGAAAACCCTGGAAAGGAGACCATGATCAAGTACGGGTATATTGGCCTGTTTTAGCACCAATTTTACACCAAAAACTGATCAAGTTTTTTTTCAATTAGCTCTATCAGAATACAGTCAATAGTCAAGACGGACAGTCCTGTGGAAAAATCTATTCAAACTCTATAAGTTGCACGTCACAAAAATCTGCTAACGTGTAAATTGGTGACGTCATAAGTGGTTGAATGGCCTTTCCTCCAAAACCCAGAATAATCCGGACTTAGGGACGGACCATTATTTTCTTGGAGGGGGGGGATGAAAAATTTTCCTCTGCAAACTTTTTTTTTTAGTTTATGCACCTCTGCAAACATTTTTTTTAGAAATTCTTACTATTTTTTGTTATACATATCGTTTTTGCAAACAATTTATTTTGTCTTTCCAGGCCCTGCAAACAATTTTTTTCAATATTTTTCACCCCCCCCCCCTCCAAAAAAATAATGGTCCGTCCCTTAGCATATTAAGGGTTAATATCTACCTTGTCACCCCATCCTTTACATAGTAAAGAAGACATTCAGACATCAAAGGATCTTCATTTAAATTCACCAAATGAGGTCTCTGAAAATATAAAGCAATTTGAACAATTTTTGCTTAATTTTGATGTTGTCTGTTAAGTGACAATGATATGCAAGGTCATAGTATATCGCTACATATATTTAAGGCCTCTTAGAGTATTTTGACGAGCCAAGTGAATAAATCAATATAAAATGTACAGTAACACTACAAAGAAATGTACAGTAACACTACAAAGAAATGTACAGCTACACTACACACTATAACTGAAATGTCCAGTAAAAGATTTATAAGCAGTGCTCTTCTCTCCCAAATGTATGCTATAAATGCATGGTATTCAGAATACACCCACACTCCCGGATAAATAAGTGAATCAAAGAAAAATTGTTGGCACTATGGTCATCATTTACCCTTCTTGGTTGAAATAGTCCAACTGTATGGCCATCCACACCAATAGCTACACCCATTTCAGCCAGCATCGCCTCTCTGCAAGATTTTAATCACAATGTTATTTAAGAGGGCATTGAATGCAATGTTTTTCATATGCTTTAGGACTACACTGTATTTTGTTGTTAACTCTTTGAGGTGCCATGCAATCTGAAAACAATGTCACATATAGGTTTGTAGTTGACTGTTTCATGAATCCGATGTTAAGAATTTTGATGACTGTTTTGCTGCTTCATCACAGCTAACTAGTATCTTCGAGTTCTCACGCCATTTGTAGCAGTTGTTTTCTGTAGTCAAACAGTTTCTGTAGCGGTTTCCGTAAAGCATTCCCCCTCCCCAACCATCCTCTATTTTTCCTTCCATTGAATCATCCAAGGGAAAGGGTGCCTGGAATTGGGGCAGTATTTTACAGCTAAGGGATGACTGGTGACAGTGGAAGCCCCTGTATTACCTAGGCACCCACCTTCCATTTAAGCGAGGTAGCCGGTTAACGATGTTTATGAGGAGCAGAAAAGGATCTGAGACTCATGGGTTCGGTAACCTACAGAAGAGTTCACTGACAGTACTGTGTTTCTGAACATTGATTTCAGCACTAAAAGAGCATTATTTTGATCCTTTATGCTCTCATACCGACCTCTCCTGCTTGATAGCTTCTGTTTTTCTTAGCTTCTCTTCCCAGGTTTCATTGAGCTCAGCTATAAGTTTCTCTGATACCTGTTATAAATCAATATCAATCAAAGTTTTCTACAGAAAAACAGCTGATAAATGCTCTTACTGCATGTCAAGAGTGGATTTGTTGTAAGAAGGTAAAGTGAAGTTAGGAACTAAGGATCAGAAGAGCATCTAACCTTAAGCCTCTCTAGGGTCCCATCCTGGAATTCTTGGCTATATCTTCTGGGCAAGTGGGTGGAACCTTGTTTTAGTACAGCTATTAAGGAGAAAGAAAACAAGTTGAAAACAAAGAGTGGAGGATGGAGGGGTTGGCTAAAAAGAAAACAAAAGAGATGTTCAATGAAGATACAAAGAAGGCAATATTGGAAGGAAAATAGAAAAAAGAAAATAATAATAAACATACAATAACTAAGGTGAAAATAACAAAAAAACTAAACAACAAGGACACTGGACACTGAAATGCAAGCCCAAGGACTCATATTTGGGAAGGCTATTTTCGCATGGATTTTTGCAACTAAGATTTGGGTACTTAACTACTATTTAGTGTTTTGGGGGGTGGGTTATTTTTTTTGGTGGGGAGGGGGGGGGGGAGGGCGATAACAGCCAAAAACAAGGACACTGAAAGATACTACAAACTAAAAAAAAAGAAAGAACCAGAAAGCAGACATATACTGAACAATGTATGAAGAAATAATGGTGAACTAAAAAGGGGAGAAAGAAGGAAGTATCTGAGTGTTTTGAAACTTACATTGCAGATCATCAGGATTGTAGCCTTCCTTGAGAAGAAGATCTTTCAGTTTTGATACTTCTTCTTTTAATTCTCGAATAATCTACATTAAGTAAAAATGTTCAAAATGTTCATATTTAAAAATTAAGAACAAAATGTACTATAATAATATAACTGATTTTACACAAAATAAACAATGGCTTCAGTAAATTGTGTTGTTTCAAAAAATATCCATACCCCTCCCAGGGAAGGGAAGGTTCTTTGATTTGAATCCCCTCTCCCCTCTTGAAATTCCAGTTAAGCCCTTTTCTTTCTTTTGAAAGTTTTGGCTATTGAGACCTCCAACCCCCACAGAATCGGTACCAATGACCTTCCATGGGGTGGGTATGCAGGGTTCTCATTAAGTGCCGGCAACCGGCTAAAAAACCGGCTACTTCGAATTTTGAGCCGCCTACTTTTTGATGATATGGTTTACTAACTAAGCATTACCGTGAAACAGAAAGCCGTGTATACGAATAAAAAAGTAACCTTGTGCGAAAAAAAGAATGAAGACAGCTTTATCGTAAATATTTTTACATATCACAATAAAATTTTGTACTTTCATAGCACTGATAATGATAACGCTCTCTTTTTCACCTGATGTTTTCCTCCGAGTCAATCCGCCGATCCGCGAGCCGCCATATTTTTCAGTTCGTGCGCCCGCGATCACAATCCACTCCCATCATGCATCTGTGTTAGGTTGAGGCTTCGGTTCGACTGTCGTGGTTCCAGTTGTGTTATATTACTTAAACGAGCGAGAAGCCATTAAAATGGACCCAAACTCAACGAAACGGCCTATGGCACAAAGAACGATGTTGGCTTTTATAAAAAAGAAGAGAACTGACGAGAAAACTTGCTTGAAATGACGGCAGCCACAAACTCAAACGTAGAATCATCGATGGTCAGTGCCGCTTCAAACGTACAGTCCCGAACAAACGTGGAATCGTTGGTTGATAGGAACGCGGATTCAAAACAAAACACACAAACAGTGACAAAATAAATGTTTATTGTTTTTGCTACTGCCAGGAATGGCATTCAAGTGGACTGAAGGACTGACAGTCTACTTTATGGTGTGCCAAAAGACATTGGCCAGTTTGGGGTGTTGTCTGACCTTGTTAGTTACAGAGTTACAATAAAATTATTAGAAAAAAGATTTTTAGCAAAATTCATCTGTTTAGTTTCTTGTTAAAAAATGTCTTTTTTTAATCACAAATGCCTTGCCAAAGTGTACGAAATGGCATATCTGAGCCTCTACATATTCAAAATTTCCTGGGGGGGGGGCATGCCCCCAGACCCCCCTAGGGGCTCGTGCCTTCGGCACTCGATTTGCCGGCCGTCTACTATTAGCTCTCAGCCGTCTACTTTAAAACTTAATGAGAACCCTGGGTATGGATATTTTCTGGACCCGCTTATTAACAGTTACTCAAATTCTGATCTTCAGTTTACTACACTTGCTACATGTACATGTGTTGGAAGAGGGCATTTTTTTTTTACGCCCACTTTAGACACTTAGTTTGTTTTTTTTCGAATTTTATAAAAGAGGAAAAAGGAAAATGTTCGATATAAGGTGCCCCAGGGTGGAATCGAACTCGGGTCGTCTGCCTGAAGAGTGAGTGTGATACCGCTACGCCACCGGGAGCCGGCTCCCAGATTTCATAAATTTTAACTATATATCGTGTTTCCCTTACAAATATCAATAGCTAACCGTAAACAGGCTAACCGAAGTGAATAGTAGGCTAACCAGAGTGCATAGTTGGCTAACCGGAGTGCATAGCAGGCTAACCGGTACTAGTTACCAGTCGACGACCATAAGAGGCGGCCATCTTGAAGTGGGCGTAAAAAAAATTGCTTGGATGCTGGAAGAGGTACTTGGCAGTTTTGTGCAGGTACTTACTTACATGCTAGAGCATGTAACTAAAGTATGGAGGGGGGCAGGGGGACGGGAGCCTGGGAGAAATGGGGCTGAAAGCGGGAGAAAGGGAGGGTGGGAAGCGGTATTCCCAACCCAAAGTGGCAAGAACCAGAAGGAAATGAGTAAAATTTTGCAACTTTTCGTTATATTTTGCAATAGATATGGTGCAAAGATAGGAGAACTGCTACAAAAAGGGGTGGAGGCGAGAGAAAAAATTACGGGAAACGGGTGTAAAAGGCACAAGAAGAGGGAGGTTCAGACCCCCTGTCCTCCTCCACTAAAGTTGAGAGTTTGAGTAACAATCCCATAAGTAGTATAAGCAGTTGTAGTTTGTTACCCACTGTAGTTGTAGTTAAACATTACATGTACCTTTGCATTAGGATCCTCATTGACAATAGCTTTACATAAAATCTGTTTTGCACGATCAGCATATCTGAAAGAAGAAGAATACAAAGAGAAAGAGAATTAAAGGTCTCCATCAGTAAATAACCCACAGCAATGAATTATCTTAATCCCTTGTCTTGATCATTCTATGGATTCAAGACTCTTTTCCCCTGGTAGCCCATCCAGACTCAACTCCACTGCAGGAAAAAGGGGGGGGATAAACAGAATTAAACTTAGGGTTCCCCAACAACTGATTTGGGGGGAAGGGAGGGAACAGCACTAAACAAAGCAAGAATCATGACTACTCAGCCCCACCACTGAAGGGGTTAGAGGACAAATGAAAGGAATTACAATTAGTTAAACAAGAAAGAAATAGACCATCAAAGGACAAGTTCTTGGTACCTTAATGTACTCAAAGTTTCCTCAAAATTAATGTCTGCTGGACTTATAGCTGCAATCATTGCTGTCTTTGAGTTACCACCTGTTTTGAAATGCAATGAAAAAACAATCATGCTTGTGATTAGTGATTAGTTCTTGAATTAGATTTGAGTTCAATGTGCTTGAAACAAGGGAAGTCAAAACACTTGAGGAACTGTACCTAGATTTTCCTTTAGGAGCCAGGTCAGGACAGAATCTCTGTATGGTATAAAATCTGATCTCCTTTTCTTCTTATGAGAAGACTGGAAAATTAGAAAAATAGGTCAATGCATAAATGTGAACAACGACTTGGTTGTACGAAGGCTGTGATGAGCACTTTAGCCAATAACAAATTAAAATACTCCTAGTTGCTTCATGCTACAAAAACCAGGATAAGCTCCGTCCTGTATGGGCCACTAGGCTCGACACAGACTTAACCTTTTTTTACATGAGCACTTTGTTTGAGTTCTGAAGAACAGTTAGGGAAGGTCAATACTTAGGAATCCAAAAACATGCTCTCTAATCCTCTTAAAAAAAACAGATGGTATATGCACTCTTTTTACGGGGGGGGGGGGGGGGGGGGGGGGTGAACCATAAGATGTTTCTTATTTGAGATGGATTGCCAAGGTATAGAGAGCCTTGCATACCTCTAAATGACCTTATGTAACACACAGCAAAAGAGACCTAATAAGTAATTTGTACCTGTTCAGCTAAAGCGGAGATCACCTTCCCCAGAGTAGTCAATGATTTGTTGATGTTTGCACCTTCCTGAAACAGACAGACCAACCTTATTAGTCTCATGTACGATCCACTGCAAAATGGGTGAGACACTGTTCTTGTCCAAAAAAGATATTTGTACTTATCTGATAGTCTGAGATGGTTACAAGAAGAGGGACAAGCGAGAAACAATATTAAGGTTTTTGTAACCAGAGTAATAACAAAAAAACTACCCTTCTCACCCATGTCCAATACACCCAAACTGGATCGATTCATCAAGAGTACTTGTCGATTCGACACGAGTCGCACGGCGTCGATCCGCATTACCGGAAGTCAAGGGGGAGCACAAAATGAAAATATGAACCTTCCTCGTTCTTAAAACGTGCCATCGAACTGGATCGATTCGTCAAGAGTACGATTCGACACGAGTCGCACGGCGTCGATCCGCATTACCGGAGGTCAAGGGGGAGCACAAAATGAAAATATGAACCTTCCTCGTTCTTAAAACGTGCCATCGAACTGGATCGATTCGTCAAGAGTACTTGTCGATTCGACACGAGTCGCACGGCGTCGATCCGCATTACCGGAAGTCAAGGGGGGAGCACAAAATGAAAATATGAACCTTCCTCGTTCTTAAACAGTGCCATCGAACTGGATCGATTCGTCAAGAGTACTTGTCGATTCGACACGAGTCGCACGGCGTCAATCCGCATTACCGGAAGTCAAGGGGGAGCACAAAATGAAAATATGAACCTTCCTCGTTCTTAAAACGTGCCATCGAACTGGATCGATTCGTCAAGAGTACTTGTCGATTCGACACGAGTCGCACGGCGTCGATCCGCATTACCAGAAGTCAAGGGGGAGCACAAAATGAAAATATGAACCTTCCTCATTCTTAAACCGTGCCATCGAACTGGATCGATTCGTCAAGAGTACTTGTCGATTCGACACGAGTCGCACGGCGTCGATCTGTCATTAAGAAAACTAACAGCATTCTGGCCAACAGGGTGGGTTGAAAATGTTGTCGATTCCACTCGATTCGATCGATTCGTGTCAATTCGACTGCCTGAATGTCGATTCGTCATACCAGTTGTTGATTTGCGCGAGACTTAGAGAACTTACAGCATCTTGGCTAACAGGGTGGGCTAAAAATGTTGACGATTCGACTCGATTCGTTCGATTCGTGTCGATTCGACTGCCTGGATGTCGATTCGTCGTACGGGATGTCGATGTGCGCAACACTTAAAAACTAACATCAACAACAGGGTGGCTTGAAAATTTCGTCGATTCGACTCGATTCGAGACGATTCGTCGGCATTGGCGTCGACCCGAAATACCGGAAGTCGATTTGCGTGACACTTAAGCCAAACATCATCTTGGCTAACAGGGTGGCTTGAAAAATTCGTCAATTCGACTCGATTCGAGACGATTCGTCGGCATTGGCGTCGATCCGAAATACCGGAAGTCAATTTGTGCGACACTTAAAAACAAACATCATCTTAGCTAACAGGGCGGGTTGAAAATGTTGATGGTTCGATCGATTCGAGACGATTCGTCGGCCATGATGTCGACCCGACATACCGGAAATATCGCGCAAATCGACATCCCGTATGACCAATTGGCATCCAGGTAGTCTAATCGACTCGAACAGATCGAATCGAGTCGAATCGTCAACATTTTCAACTCTCCCTGTTGGCCAAGATGCTGTTAGTTTTCAAAGTCCCGCGCAAATCGACAACTGGTATGACGAATCGACATCCAGGCAGCCGAATCGAGTCGAATCGTCAACCTTTCGGCCCACCCTGTTAGCCAAGATGCTGTTAGTTCTCTAAGTCTCGTGCAAATCGACAACTGGTATGACGAATCGACATTCAGGCAGTCGAATCGACACGAATCGATCGAATCGAGTCGAATCGTCAACATTTTCAACCCAGTCTGTTAGCCAAGATACTGTAAGTTCCCTAAGTCTCCCGCAAATCGACATCAGATATGACGAATCGACAGCCAGGCAGACGAATCGTCTCGAATCGATCGAATCGAGTCGAATCGTCAACATTTTCAACCCACCCTGTTAGGCAAGATACTGTAAGTTCTTTAAGTCTCGCACAAATCGACATCTGGTACGACGAATCGACATCCAGGAAGTCGAATCGACACGAATCGATCGAATCGAGTCGAATCGTCAACCTTTCAGCCCACCCTGTTAGCCAAGATACTGTAAGTTCTTTAAGTCTCGAGCAAATCGACAACTGGTATGACGAATCGACATCCAGGCAGTCGAATCGACACGAATCGATCGAATCGGGTCGAATCGTCAACATTTCAGCCCACCCTGTAAGCCAAGATGCTGTAAGTTCTCTAAGTCTCGCGCAAATCGACATCCGGTATGACGAATCGACACCCAGGCAGACGAATCGTCTCGAATCGATCGAATCGAGTCGAATTGTCAACATTTTCAACCCACCCTGTTAGCCAAGATACTGTAAGTTCTTTAAGTCTCGCGCAAATCGACAACTGGTATGACGAATCGACATTCAGGCAGTCGAATTGACACGAATCGATCGAATCGAGTCAAATCATCAACATTTTCAACCCACCCTGTTAGCCAAGATACTGTTAGTTTTCTAAGTCTCGCGCAAATCGACAACTGGTATGACGAATCGGCATCCAGACAGTCGAATCGACACGAATCGATCGAATTGGGTCGAATCGTCAACATTTTCAACCCACCCTGTTAGCCAAGATACTGTAAGATCCCTAAGTCTCGCGCAAATCGACATCAGGTATGACGAATCGACATCCAGGCAGACGAATCGTCTCGAATCGAGTCGAATCGTCAACATTTTCAACCCACCATGTTAGCCAAGATACTGTAAGTTCTCTAAGTCTCGCGCAAATCGACAACTGGTATGACGAATCGACATCCAGGCAGTCCAATCGACACGAATCGATCGAATCGAGTCGAATCGTCAACATTTTCAACCCACCCTGTTAGCCAAGATGCTGTTAGTTTTCTAAGTCTCGCGCAAATCGACAACTGGTATGACGAATCGACATCCAGGCAGTCGAATCGACACGAATCGATCGAATCGAGTCGAATCGTCAACATTTTCAACACACCCTGTTAGCCAAGATACTGTAAGTTCTTTAAGTCTCGCGCAAATCGACAACTGGTATGACGAATCGACATTCAGGCAGTCGAATTGACACGAATCGATCGAATCGAGTCGAATCGTCAACATTTTCAACCCACCCTGTTAGCCAAGATGCTGTAAGTTCTCTAAGTCTCGCGCAAATCGACATCCGGTATGACGAGTCGACATTCAGGCAGTCGAATAGACACAAATCGATCGAATCGAGTCGAATCGTCAACATTTTCAACCCACCATGTTAGCCAAGATACTGTAAGATCCCTAAGTCTCGCGCAAATCGACATCAGGTATGACGAATCGACATCCAGGCAGACGAATCGTCTCAAATCGAGTCGAATCGTCAACATTTTCAACCCACCCTGTTAGCCAAGATACTGTAAGTTCTTTACGTCTCGCGCAAATCGACAACTGGTATGACGAATCGACATTCAGGCAGTCAAATTGACACGAATCGATCGAATCGAGTCGAATCGTCAACATTTTCAACCCACCCTGTTAGCCAAGATACTGTAAGTTCTTTAAGTCTCGCGCAAATCGACAACTGGTATGACGAGTCGACATTCAGGCAGTCAAATCGACACGAATCGATCGAATCGAGTCGAATCGTCAAAATTTTCAACCCACCCTGTTAGCCAAGATGCTGTTAGTTTTCTAAGTCTCGCGCAAATCGACAACTGGTATGACGAATCGACATCCAGGCAGTCGAATCAACACGAATCGATCGAATCGAGTCGAATCGTCAACATTTTCAACCCACCATGTTAGCCAAGATACTGTAAGATCCCTAAGTCTCGCGCAAATCGACATCAGGTATGACGAATCGACATCCAGGCAGACGAATCGTCTCGAATCGAGTCGAATCGTCAACATTTTCAACCCACCCTGTTAGCCAAGATGCTGTTAGTTTTCTAAGTCTCGCGCAAATCGACAACTGGTATGACGAATCGACATCCAGGCAGTCGAATCGACACGAATCGATCGAATCGGGTCGAATCGTCAACATTTTTAACCCACCCTGTTAGCCAAGATGTTGTAACTTCTCCTAGTCTCGCGCACTGATCGACACAAGATGCTGTTATTTTCTAAGTCTCACTCAAATCGACCTCCGTTGAGTTGAATCGTAAAGTGAAATAGGCGAATCGACCCAGTTTGGGTGTATTGGACAACCCTCACCCTTCTTTCAAGCAGCACATACCTTGAGTCTCTCCCCTTTAGCACCTGTTGCATCTGCCCTCTCACTGCCGGCAAGGTCCACCAAGCTCAGCTTGCTAACCTAGATGGAGGATGCATAATAATGTTTTGAAGTACAGACTAAATACTAAATGCATGTTCTGATATGCCAGTGCAGTGCATGAATGCAAGTGCAAATTGTGACTTATTAAAGTTCACCTACCTTAGCTGATGAAAGGTCTGATAAGGTGTCATGTCTACAAATTAAAATAAAGAACCATGATATCAGACTTGGGATAATACTTTAAATAGTATATAGAAAAACTAAATTTAATCAAAATGGTACTTCTGCAAACCATTCAAAAAATGGATCTGATAACAATAAGCTAGTCTTGAAGAAACTGTTTAGTAAAACCATCTCAGTAAAAATTCCTGTAACCAAATATTGCTATCTAGACCCCTCTTTATGTAACCAAATATTGCTATCTAGACCCCTCTTTATGTAACCAAATATTGCTATCTAGACCCCTCTTTATGTAACCAAATATTGCTATCTAGACCCCTCTTTATGTAACCAAATATTGCTATCTAGACCCCTCTTTAAGTTTACGTTTCACCTAATGAGATGGGAATACATGTGAGAGGAATGGTGACTTCATGGTTAGTGTTGGACTTGTCTTCCAAAGTTTTCAAAGGTTGCAGCCCGACTGACACACTTATGTCCTGGATTGAATGCAAGTATTGTTTAATGAGTACTTCATGTTTGACTGTGTTATTTGACATTTCCATATTACTTCATATTTGACAGATTTTGGTGTGTTTTGGTGAATTTTTATAAATGAGGCACTTTGTGATGCCTGTCAGGAGGAACATGAATCTCATTAGCGTTCAATCCTGGACATATCTGTAGTAATATTCTATTTTGTCATTTGGTGCTACGAAAACCAGATACAGGTGTCAGAACTTACTGAATAGATGCTAGTCAAGAATTTTTTAGCCTCTTCTATAATGGCCTTAATAATGGAGCAAACTTTTCCTTATCTAGTTACCCATGCATTGGATTTGGTTAACACTGTCATGACTAAAAACAATTCTTACCTTCGCTGTGTAAACACAATACTAAAAATTGCATGAGATCTACTGCTGGTTTCATTCATGTTTGTGGCAGCAACTGTCCTGTGAATTACACAGACATGACAATGGATATTATGTCACAAACACTGATCTTTCATTGTAAGCATATAATTTGTTAGTAGAAAATTATCTCAATCATAAAGAATGTTGACAATTAATTTCATGGCCTATCAACTATTAACGAGTGTAGAGGGTGCAGTGAAGGCAGCATTATGTAATGCCAGCTTTCCCTTTGCATGCATTGCAGGCCTATGTAACTCCGTAGTAACCAAGAACAATAGTGCCACATTGCATGCAAAGGGTTTCAGCAGCTTAGCCCTCTATATGCTTTGCACCCTATGCACGCATTGCATGCCTATAGCTTTCCTCCATCTACCAAACAATGAATGAAAAGAAGCTTCATTCCATTTGTTGCTCACTCTAGAGTGGTGACTATCCAATTTCACCTTATAACAATACAAATATTTCAAATTTGCAGCTAAAATGGTTTTAAAACCTTACCTGGCTTTGTTGCCTTCATCAATAAGGTCGTTTATGTCAGCAAATGAAGTGACAGCTAGTTTAGTCAGATCCTCTACATATGGTCCTAACATTGGGTGTTCCCTTTGAAGAAAAGAAACAAAAAACAACATGTACAAAAAAGTGTTATTGCTGCTCTTAGGGAGGTGAGGGAATTTCTCTAAAACACAACGAAAAACTGCCTTTTCCTGACTTATGAAAAATTTTTGAAGGATCATCAATGATCAGAATCCTCAAAGGCCTTTTTGAGGGCTTTTTAGAATCCTCATTTTTATCCCCAAAGATTTTCGAGGTCCTTTAGGATCCTGTATAATGTTGAAGTTGTTGCAACAATCCTGCAAAGATTCTTGAGATACCTGCAAAGATCCTCAAGGATCCTCAAGAATCTTTCAAGGTCCTGCAAAAAATTTATCTGAAGATCATGTCAAATCCCAATCAAATTCTTGAGGATCTTGAAGGATCCTTGCAAAGATCTTTGCAGGGATCGTAAGAAAGATCTTTGTCAAGATCTTTGTAAAGATCCTTTTAAGAACTTCTTTTAAAAGTTCCTTTAAAGATCCTTTTTCAAGACCCTTGTCTTGAAGTTTGAAGATCTTAAAAGATCATAAAAGATTGCAAGATTTTTAAGCAGTAATAGAGTACCATTCATTTATGTTGCTGAAAATTTGGATGGTTGGATGTACAGTCTTTTCGACATTTTTGTTCTCTGCCACTTCAAGTGCATCTAATTAATATGTGGATGATTCTCTGATCCCTCCCCCCACCCCCAACATTTTGATGTTATGCAGTTTTATGGCAAACAGATCCCAGCTGACTATGATTTAGAAGAGAGAAGGGAAAACATTTGCACAAGATCTATGTCTGTAAAAAAAGTAACCTCAGAATTAACCCTTCTGTTGCATTACAAAAATGAAGCATATATACTCAGCTTTAGCTTACCTCACTCTCAAATTGTTTTTGGCACTTGGACTCAGTAAATCTCGCACTCTCTCACAGTAGATTTCAAGATAGCTAACCTGACATCAGACAGAAATAAACTCTTTGAGTGATTAAGACTGATGTTGGTAATTTTTTTTGTAAAATTAAAATATAACATATTCAATGCTTAGTGTTTAATAAACTATAAGTCAAGACATTTTAAATTTAGAGAAACATAATGTTTTTTTTTAAAAGTGATTTCCTTGTCAATGTAATGATTTTAATACCTCAGCAGATAATGTCATCTCCTCACTGCTCTCACTGTCAATCTTTTGAAACAGCTCTTCGCAGAGCTAAAAAAAATTGGCATAAATGATTAACTTTTATAATCAAAGACTTAACAAAGGTACATGAAAATGTATAATGTGAATATTGTGGTTTAAATTTCCTTTTATACAACACTGAAAAGGGGGAGGTGGGTGGTTCACAATCTACCCCGGGCTTGAAGTAGAATGGTAAAAAAATTCATTTTAAGCACTCATTTTAACCAACTGTCTCAACTACTTTTGTCGCCCATTGTAGGAGGGTCTGAGATGAATTTCTACAGTTTGAGTGCAAATTTATTTGAATATTTTCAAACACACACACACACCTGGACCCCCATCTGGCTAAAAGCCTGCTTAGATGTACACTGTAACAAGCCCCCACCTGTGGTATGATTCCTTTCTGGTCAACTTCTTGTTTGCCCATCATTGTATAGGACTTTCCTGACCCTGTCTGGCCATATGCAAATATACAGATGTTGTATCTGAGGGCAAAATCAAAAATTTACACTGATACAACATGACTGGAGTTTCTTATGACAATTAAATTACAGGTTAGGCAGCTATCAGGAAAGAAGGCAGATAGTACATATTTGAAGATTTTGCTAGTTGGCTAAACTTTTTCTGATTTTCTTACCGTTGCAAAAGAAATTGAGACTAGAGATAGTGTTGCAAATAAATCAAGACAGAGAGACCTGTGAACAAAATTCTGCGAGACACATTTTTTTGAAGGACCATACAGTTGTATGCCACCCAAATCAACATGGATGAAGATCAAAATACTGATATAAAACATTAATGGTTACTACAGTGGAACCCCGCTTTACGGACACCCGCTTAATACGGACACCCCGGTATTACGGACAATTTCGTTGGTCCCGACGGAAACCTCATACATTTTCTCTTAAATTAACCCGCTTAATACGGACACCCGTTAATACGGACAACGGACACTTTTCTGTGTCCCGAGTGACAAACTGTCATACTTTGTCAACCCACTTTACGGACACTGTTTATCTGTCTACTGTCAATTTTTATTGTTGCGATTATTTGCTAACTTCACCCTGGTCAAATAATGACAGAATTGGACGAGTTGAAACGATTTTATAACAAAGAAGAGCTAAACAGCTTGACTTCCAAAAGTTTTGTCGAATCTTCAGTCCGCCTGTTTGTGTGGTAAGCTTTAAGCTTGCGTGCAAAGTAAAGTTACCGACTTTTTGAAATGAGTTTGCAGAGTTTAAGAACGATTACGGTCAGATTTTCAGTTTTAAAGGAAAATTTATGGAAAATGTTCTGTTGCTGTCGAAATGCGTTTTTTTCTTGTATATAAATTGAGTTTATTAAAGTTTAGTTCGAGCGTCTGACTAGATGGTAAGTTGTTCGTAAAAAACTATTAATTTTAGTCGAAGAGTTCACAGTTTGCACTTGTTTCAGTTACAGTACAATTGAACAGCGTTTTGTTTCCGTCTTTGTGTCGTTAAAACATGTATCCGTGACCCCGCTTAATACGGACACCCCGCTAATACGGACAATTTGGCTTGTCCCTTTGGTGTCCGTATTAACGGGGTTCCACTGTACTGGTAACTAGCATACATATTAATTACATGTACATACCCTTCAAATGCATGTGCCAACATTTCTTTGCCAATATCTGCATAGACTTTCTTCTGCGATGCAAAATGGTGGTCATTCTGGAACAACATAAAAAGGTAAGATGGATTACAGTCAACTCTCTCTTAGACGAACACTAACGACACTGTCTCCAACTGTCCGTTAGAGAGGTGCCAAGGGGGGGTACTCCGAGATCCAAGTGACGGGGATGTGCGAAGGAAGTTTTTGGGGTCGAAATTTTCGATTCCGGGATTTTTTTGGGTAGGAGAATTTGGCAGGTATTTTTTTGGGTGACTTGATTTAAATAGGGGATTTTTGGGGTTATTAAAATCAAACTAAAGTGCCTTGGCGCAGCCTTGGCAATTTAGGGGTAATTAGACTAGGGATTTTTTTGGGTGGTTTTTTTTGGTCCAGGGATTTTTTTGGGTCCTGAGTTTCGCCTCCATTCGATCATCCCCGTCACTTTGATCCCAGAGTACCCCCCCTGGGGAGAGGTGTCCATCTTATATGGACAGTTAAATGACTGAAAAATGGCAGGTATGGGACCAACAGCTGGCATCCGTCTTACACTGTACACGAATAACATATAAGTCAAAGTCTAAACCAATTTGTCTCTACCATAAAATTAATCAATAGATACTTATCTTACAGCGTAAACTGCTTAAGTGCTAGATTTTAATACAATAGTCTCATTTTGTGTGTATATTATGATACCTTACCTCATTATGGGACCAATAAGAATAATCAAAAGTAAAACTCTTAGGCTTTTCACTCAGGTTTCTTGGGTTCAGGATAGCTGGAAGGAAATAAAGCCATCAATTGGTAAGTCAAAACAGGTTTTTCCAATACATGGTTATTGCCAGTATAATAATTTGTTTTGGACTGGGTAAAGTTTCAACAACCACTCTTTTGCAACTACAAAGTCATGCAATAAATCTCTTGTTACGTCCATACAGGTACTTGGAAAATATTGGCTCTCAGTCTTTTCTATATAAACCTTATTGACCCTGATACACTATAACTACTGTCAAGACCTAGCCTAGTCTGAAATGTCAGCCGTCCTCTCCTCCCAACCCCCCCCCCCCCCCAACGGAGCGGCACAGGCAAAAGCTGGACGTCTGAATGCTCCCTCACCCACACCCCTCCGTTGGGGGGGTTGGGACAAGAGAACGGCTGACATTTCAGACTAGACCTAGCCCATCGAAAAATAATCTTAGTAATAATAACAAGAACAGATTTGATTAATAATTAATAAATAGTCAAAATTATGCAGAGGGGAAGAGGGTCTGAACTTAACACTTCCCATACCTTTTACTGCCCCTTCCTTAGTGATTCATGCCTCTTTGTGTAATTTTTATTTCAAAATATTATGCTTTATTGCAAATTTTTTTTCCAATTTCTCCCAGTTACAGATGGAGCCCGGTTTAATGTAAACCCAAAGTATAGATTTCCACACATTGTTCAATGACCTAAAACGTATGTTTCTTGTTTTCTTTTCTTTTTTGCTTTTTTTCAAAAACTGTGAAAAATTATGAGATATGCTAAGAGTGTCAGTGTCATCACTGAGTGCAACATGTCTTTTTCCACAACATCCATTCACTGTTATTTATTTCTTATTTTTTATCAGCTAAACCTGGATGAAGGGAGCAGAACCAAGATATTGTTTTTATAAATGGTCCAACATCACCAGGATTAAACAGAACCTTATAAATAAATATTGATCAGTTTAAAAATCAAACTGAGCTGTTTCAAGCTAAAATTTCCATTGAAAAAAAGTATGTACACCTGTATTTGAGATAAAAAAAGTTATATGCAAATCACAGCAGTTCATTCTAATATCATCTTACACACATCTTACCACAATCTGAAATTTAAATTTTTAAACCAAATAATTATGATTTGAAGATCATTATTTTTTTATTAGTTATTTTAATGACTATGTAGCTAGATCTTTATAAACTATTAATATTGAATTTCTTCCCTTCCAATATCACCAACCACAAGTAAACACTCTTAACAAATTAAAACAAAAATCATGTAAATTTTAAGCATTTTAGCATGAATATATTACATGATAAAAATCACATGTTGTCTATCGAACAAAAAAATCGTCATTTTCCAATGCAAAAATGCAACACAAAACAAATATGTAACAAAAATATGGCTTTTCTGTAAAACATTAAATAATTTACGCGTAAAATATACATTTTGACGAGAAAAAATACAAAGCTTTGCGTGACTTTTTCGCGCTGAAGTGGGAAAAAGCAATCTTTGAGCATTTAAATTTAGAAATGAAAATTCTAGCAAGTGAACTGTGCATTAACAGGTCAGCTCAAAATTGCCATCATATTTTCACGGCACTTTTGGAAGCTAAGAAATTCATACCAAAACAAAGGAAATAGGAAAAATATTAATCATACAACATAAATATATTTCTGCACCTGTTCAACCACTAATCTAGAGATTGAATAGATAAATTAATATTAGCAGTACAGACACAATCGACTCACTCGTTGTGGCTCCGTGCATCCCAATTATACATTTGCTGCCTCGATTGTTTTCTCGGCTCGCAAAGGGCCTCACTCGCACAGCTACCTTGACGGACGACATTTCCTACGCTGTATGAAAGTCCAATGTCATTTTGAGTGTTTGGACGAATAGTTTTGATAACTTTTGACTCCATTGCATTACATCATTGCCCGATCGAGCGACATCTTGTAAGGTATACGACGTGCGCTTCTCCAACAGTTGTCAACTGTACGGCGTTCCAGCACTCCTCTGGTGGAAGAAGGCTAAAAGAGAATTGTGGAATGGAGAATTTCACTGATTATGTTAAGCGCAAAAGGATTATTTCTGCTCCTTATCAGGAAATCGTAAATGAATTCCGCGCGTAAAACATATGACTTCAGCTCAAAAATCACAGAATAATCACGAGTTTTGATGATGGGGTAAGTCCGCTGAATGTGAGGCAGACTCGTGTGGGCTCGGTCTACGCAGCGCACGCGCAAACGCCACAAAATGTAATGTTTTGTTGGGGCGCGCGGAAAATTTGTGAAACGATGAAACCCGAATGAAAAGGCCCAAGGCGGTAATAAAAATTAAAAAAGAACAGAAAAACAGAAAAAATCGGGAGTTCTGGAAGTACTCGCTCCGCAAGCTCCGCTGGAAAGAATTTCCCTGGCATGTACTAAAATCCGAAACGAAACGAAATTAGAAACCACTTATAAAAGCGAAACCCATAACCATTATTGAGTATTAGCAAAAATAATGGGTATGATTGAGATTCTAACTGAGATCGAATGAGCACTCTGCTAGACCAGTTAAAAGGGCGTGAGCTATAATTAAAAGGTAATTTTGATTTGAAATCCAACATTTTTTCGTGGCCCAGTATCTGAAGCATCTCCTTGAAGAGGGTCCTGAAGGGGGAGGGGGGTATAAATCCCATTTCCCAACCCATATTTTGCCCAAATCCCATTTCCCAGGCTATTGTTTTCCCAAATTTTCAAAATCCCAGTCCCAGTTCTACTGTTTTACTGTCCAGTGATTCCCATTTCCCGTGACCAAATCCTAGTCCCAGTGACCCAAATTTCATTTTCACAAAGGAAATTTTTCCCAAATCCCAGTTCCCATTTTATCCCTTCAGGCCCCTCCTTGAACGCTACAGGAGAACAAAACATTTTTGGCCAGGAAGGCCAGTTATCAGTCATTTTCCTGCTGGAATCGCATTTTCTTTGCCTACTTCTGAGCAACTAGCCTGCGAGAGCAGACGCATTTCCGGCCGTCGACGACGGAAATACGTCTGCTCTCGCAGACTACTGAGCAACAGGAAACATCGAATCTTTTCCAACATCGTACGATATGAGGCTGTTTTCTTTGCTCGTAGTTTTCGTCAGTTCCGTTGCGCATATTGGCATATTGAGAAAGAAAGTTCTGTTGAATGACACTTTTTGTATTACTGATGGCTGTATTATTTTTCGTGAAAGCGCAAGCAATATTGCTCCAAGTCGAGGATCCCCGATCGGAGCTCTTTAAAAGTCTGCTGTTACCAAACGAAGGCTGAGATGGGAAGACATTTAATTTGGTAATAAATTCGTTTCAATTATTAGAATCCCGGTTTCTCGAAACTCTCGATTTCTCGAACCAATTTTCGTTTCTCAGATTTTATCCCCGATTTCTTGAACCACCCGTTTCCCCGGTAGATTCGAGAAAACGGGATACTACAGTCATTTTAACTAATTTTCTGGCAAGGCCTTTTTCTTGGAAAATTTTCTATTCAAAAACAAAAATCTCGAGAAATGTTTTTTTTTAGAGAAACCAAGGCGGAAATACTGGAAACTGATAACCAATGAAAGCTTTCCATACAACTCTTCTAAACCGCTCTATGATTGGCTAACTTTTACAGGCTCAAGTCCAAAGATGTAGACATGGCGGACGAGGACTCTTCGCCTTGGAGTCGCCTGTGGCATCTTCAGGAACGTTTAAAGCAAGAGCGGCTGTTCGTCAGCAAAGAGAAGACTGAAATATCAAATCTACACCAAGAGATACAGTCGAGCTGCGAAAGACTTTATCACTTGTCGTGGATAACCCGGCAACAATGGAAAATTGTACAACGAGTGAGGGCTTCACCTGAAGAATGCAGCCAGGCTGTAAATAGGCTGGATTCTGCCCGCTTTGTCGATGCTTCAAGGCACCTTGGCTACCTAGAGTCAAAGTACTGGGAGTTTCTGAAAGGAATAAGGGAGAATCCTTCCCTTGTCGCGTCGACTTTGGCTTACGCAGACAAAATCAATTTGGACACTTCGCAGCTGATTCGCCTGTTGTTGAATTCTCTGTACGGAAATTGTATGCTTCCGCAAGATGAGAGTTATGTTTTGTTGCTGATGAAGCACCTTATCGAACTTAAAATCAAAGGAGACGATAACCCTGAAAAATTCTTTCAGCATCACAGGAATTCGTTCACGTCGCTTTTCAGCATTCTAGTGGAAAGCTTGTTCTCTGCGAAGTTGTATTTGACAGCGGCGTTGCACGCGCCTATAATGCAAGTCCTTTCGGAGGATTCGCTGCTGAAAAGAAAACTTCCTCTAAAATGTACTAAGTTTGTTGAAAACCTGAAATCGAAACTGTACTGCTTTCCGCAGAGCTTACGCTGGCTAGTGTGTCAGTTTTCGAAAATCCTCTCTGCAAGCGGTAGCCTGAACGACAAGGATGTGCGCTCGATGGTTTTGAAACTCTTGTTCGATTTCCTTGTGTGTCCGGCAGTAATTCGGCCTGAACAGTTCGGCATTACCTCTGATGTCCAAATCAGTGAAATAGCCTTACAAAACTTGCAGCAGATAGCTTCGTGCTTGTTATGTTGTTGTTCCTCTGAAGGTGATCTTGAAAACCCAAGAACATTGGACATGTTTTCGAGAATCGATACAGTAAGTGTTCCCCTGATAGGGGAGGGGTGGGGGTATTGGACCTTTGGGGGTGTTGCTTCCTGTAGAGCTGATACGGAGGCCTTCCAAGGGGTAAAAGGGACAAGCGACATGACCCTGAATACTGGCGACACAGGAATGTTTTCCTAGAGACGAGCGACATCGTTAGGGCACTGAAATGAGACAGTAGCACATTTCAACAGCAACATAATAGGGGGAAAAAGGGCAGCGACAATTACAGCTGGTGGCTAGACGAAATTGGTTCTCAGAAACATGCGACACATCCTACCCCCTTGGAAGGCCTCGATACTGTACAGTAACGCCCAGAAGCACTTTTCTGTTGAATTGTCTAAAGATGTACTATTGCTTAGTTTTCAGTTTATAACCAGGTACCCCCACCCCTGGTGTCGTTCACACACTCCCACCCCTGACTTTTCCTTGTTTTGACATCAAACTTAAGTTTACGTTTGACTTGTCTGTCAAGCTTCCCAATTTCACATACAGTTTTTTGGGCAATATAACCTATTTCAGAGGAGAAAATGAAGGTAGAAGGTTCTGTAAGTAAAGGAAAAATGCATCTGATTATCAACTTCTTGTCAAACGTTAATTTCTCTATAGATGTTCCCTTCCTATAAGAATAATATAAACTCTGAAAAGAAATTCATCATTTAATATGGCAGCAACCTGACAAAACAGGGTTTGTTTGTATATAATTTGTCATTGTAAATGTATTGATTGAAATCTTGACTGTTTCCTTTCCCTTTTCAGGCTTGCATCACACAATTTTTAGATGCCATATTAGAAAGCCAGAAAGAAATTGCAGATTTTCCAAACCAAATGTCACTTCCTGGCCTTTGCCGCAACTCAGTTCTTATAACAGAAAATGAGCTGCATGCCTTTGTAAGTATTTACAGAGGGGGTGCCCTTAGTTTATACAATTATTATGGTTAATCACTCCGGACCCATTTTAAGGATCGCCTGTTGTTCTCTTTTCCATTCACTGGTTAATTCCAAATGCTATGGTGCTCCTGGTTCATGGCTCCTTCTGTTGCCACTAATAATCTGTCTAAACACAGATTACAATAAGCACCCATATGCACTGACAGCGCTTCAAGCTGCGACCATTTTAGTCGCCATGGCGAGTGAAAAGAAAATTTGGCGACTAAATTTTCCAAACAGGTCATTTGGCGACCAGTGCAGTGTAAAGGGCTGGCTAGGCATCATTTGTTTTTGCAGTATAATTACTAAGCAATTTCACCACAAAATTTTCCATTACAACTATTTCAGTCGTGCATCTTGCAAAACAAAAATACTAATTATCCATTTGGCTTGGACTGTGCTGTTTGATGTCTTTGATCGTGGAGCCGCCATTAATTTGAACACCACATTTATGTTTCTATTATTTTACTGTACTGCACGAGAATTAACTTGTTTTGCATGTTTATCTTCCTTACCTGTTTCTCTTATCATTTATTTACTATTCTGCACGATAATTAGAACAGATCAAGCAAAAAACTTTGGAATGCAAGCGAAAATTACCGCGTCGAAACGTTCTCCGAACGATTTCTATTCAGCTCATCATGGTCAGCAGTATTACTCTATGTAAAGCGACATGAAGTGTCTTCTTCTAAAACGTTTTTGCTTTTGGCGACCAAAATTTTTCTAGTGGCGACCATTTTACAAAAGGAAGTCGCCAAAGGGCGACTCCTGAAAAACTTGAGCTTGAAGCACTGACTGATTTCTTTAGGAGTTGTAGAAAAGGAGTATAGCCTAACCAGATGCATTATGTTTGCCATACTGGACCCTGGATCAAACAGTCCAGGTTCACGCCCAGGCAGGCGTCACTGCATTGTGTTCTCAGGCAAAATACCGTACTTCCATAGAAGCTCTCTCAACCCAGGTGTATAAATGTGTACCAGCAATTTTACATTGGAGGTAACCCGGAGATGGACTAGCATCCCATCCAGGGGGGAATAGAAACATTCCTAGACGGTTGATGCGGAAACTGGGATTAACTTTAGGATAAACTTGCATGTAACTCTTACTGCATCTCATATCCATGTATAAACGGGTACTTAGTCTAGTGAATTCAGTGCTGCAGGTAACCCTGTGATAGACTAAGATCCCATATCGAGTGGTAGGGAGTAGGCTCAAACACAGACTTAACTTTGTTTTATCACATCTGTTTGCAAATCACTGTTTATCTTTTTTTTTTTCTTTCAAAAGACAAGCTTTCTAAGGATGGTTGAACACAGTGAAGATCACAGAGACATTGTCAACCACCAAGAATTGAAAGAGTTGCTGGATACTCTACCACCCCAACCAAACCCCCCTGAACCCACTCCCCCTGACTTGCCCAAAGATGTTGGTCTTCCACTCAGTCATGAATCTCCAACAGATAGTCCAAAGACCCCTAAAAAGCGGCGCGCCTTTAAAGGGAAGAAAGAAGAGAAACCTCGCAAGCCAAGCCTGAATGAAGCTCATGCAGCAGAAGTTGAAAGAGTGATCAAGCAGTTTAATCCTTTAGCAGTTGTGAGTAAATCAGAGGAGTTCAAAAAGGAATTTCTCAGGAGAATGCCACTGATGTTGCAGGAGGATGAAGATGTTTTAGTGATTTCTCTTGGTTATTCAGTTATTGAATGTCCTGGCATGCTGTCTGAGGAGAAGGTATATTTAGAAACCTTTAAATATTACATATAAATTAATTACATTTGCATATTTTCTTTTTACAGACAGGTTGCGGAGCATTTATGAACATGGGGGCTAAGACTCCCAAAAACACTCAGAAGGTTAAAACTTCACATTTGGGGCAACTTTTTTTCCTTCCAGCAATTTTTTTGTTTTCTGAGCAGTTTCTAGACTGTAGATTTCTGAAGATTCTCCGACTGTTGTTCAAAGGCCATATGAACATTTCCAATCATTTTTCAAACTTTTCCGAAGATAAACAAAGTTTCCCAAAGACTAGCTTCCAAGGAAGTTTTGAAGATGTTTGAACCCACTCATGAAACAGATTATCTTGACAAACCAATTTTATGCTGCTCATACGATATCCCCCCCCCCCTCCCAAAAAAAAAAAAAACAATTTTGTT
This sequence comes from Oculina patagonica, assembly GCF_052425735.1. Taxonomy (NCBI): domain Eukaryota; kingdom Metazoa; phylum Cnidaria; class Anthozoa; order Scleractinia; family Oculinidae; genus Oculina; species Oculina patagonica. The sequence goes on along the minus strand of NC_135758.1, from coordinate 30,510,174 downwards.
TTTTTTTTTTTGGGGGGGGGGCGCTGTACCCACTGCTCTGCTGCCTATGCTTTGTCAACTTCATACATTCAGGAATCAGGCCAAACCATGATTTTCCGTTATGGAGTGGGGTGTCAGTTTGCTAATGTTTAGTACTATCATTTATTATGGTAGAATTTTTTTTGTTTTGTTCGCAGGTCCTTGGCATTGAAAAGCCAAAGAAGGAGGATGATCCTAGTAATAGTTTCAGGCCAAGGAGTAGCTCATCCAAATTCTACAAGAATATATTTCCTGAAAAGCCAGTGACAAAGAAAAAGAATGAAGATCTTTCTAATGATAAAAGCAGTGATGAGAATATTTCTGTCAGCACACCAAATGGTAAGTGTAGACTAGACATGAAGTTTTACTCTTGGGAACCGATTTAGTGATGGCAATCTAGTGTGGGGCTAATTATGATAGGAAGGGTTTTAATGGAGGTTGTAGTATAGCAATTGCAAAGCAAATGGTCAATAATGTTGCTCAGGTTTTATTATTGTATAAAAATTTGTATAGAATAGCTGAAATCATGAGATGAACAGTTCTGTATTCTAACAACCTATCTAGCAAAGCTAACACCACTTTAAGTTGGCAGCTTCTATGTTCTAACAATATGTTGCGATGTTTTGTAGATAACAATCAATCAAGTGGATCTGGAATACCTCAGCCAGCTATCATTGGTCCTAGTCTTGATGCTGACAGTGCTAATCCACCAGAACTGACAAATGAGGTGACTTCAGGAACAGATCATGTTGATTTACTACACAGCAATCCAGAGGCAAACATGCATGTGGCACCAGATGTTATAGAAAGAGGAAATACAGAAGTGGGACACTCTGGCAGTGTAGATTTAATTGATTTTGGAAGTGGATGTGAAAGTCCACCACCCCTCCCGCAAGTTCCAGGTGATTCAAGTGGTAACCATGGCAACCAAGCTGCGGGAAACAGAGACAGTGCCATTAGCAGTGGTAGCAGCCAACGTATTAGCACCATCAGTAGTACAAGCACTCGTAGCAGTGGAGTTGAATTTCCCAGAGAATGCATGCCTGTTGACAGTGGGCATGGCGATATAGCAGAGGAGGGTTCAGGTTTGGATTTCTCTGGTCTTGAACATCTCGATGCACCTGGTAATGATTTCAGAAAGCGCACAAGTGTTATTGGTGACCAGGAGAAACGACAAAGTAAGATCAGTAATCGTGGAAGCACGAGCAGTGGAACAATAACTGGCTACCAAGGAGAAGGATCCAACCGTGACAGCCAAGCAAGCTTCTTAAGTTTTGATTCAGAGTTTCCACATCGAAGTGGGTCTTCCAGTGCGGCTGATGACGAACATGAAGTGCCACCTATGGAGAAGAAGGCTTCGCGTGCAGCCTCTTTAAAACGACATTTCAGAAGTAGGAAAAAGACTAAAGGGAAAGGTTCCTTTGACGGCCAGGAAAATTTGAATGATGAGCAAGGTGAAAAGAAAGAGAAAGGATTATTTGGAAAGATCAGGTCAGGTCGCTCTAAAGAGTCTAAAACAAAGGCGAGCGGATCAAGAGTGTATGAGAAACTGGCAGAGAAAACACTTGATGCTTTTGATATCACCAACAGAATGGCACCACCTGAAGTAGAGGAGAAAACACCCAGAGGTATTAAGTCTTAATATTACATTATGAAATGAATATATGAAATTCATAACTATTATTTGTACTGCGGATATTCATTTTAAGCGAATGAAAGATCATCGCAGTAAGGTACTCAACTTAAGCAGTTGAGAAAAGCAAGCCTGAAAAAATTCCGGCTTTTACGGGAATCGAACCCATGACCTCTGTGATACCAGTGCAGCGCTCTAACCAACTGAACTATCAAGCCAACTGGGAGCTGGTCACTTGTGAGTTCGTAATATACCCGTGGATGGAGAAGATATGAAATGAATATATGAAATTCATATATTTGTACTGCGGATATACATTTTAAGCAAATAAAAGATCATCACAGTAAGGTACTCAACTGCTTATAAGTTGAGTACCTTACTGCGATGATTTTTCATTTGCTTCAAACTTAATATCACATTGTCACAATTCATTTTTCCTGTTTCACAAATAAATGCAAAGGTCAGGAATATGCTTTCAACGTTTAATCTATGAAGAAATTAAAGTCACTTTTGACCGTCTCCAGTTGGGTTTTCTTATTAGTTTGAACGCTATTGAAGACTCCAGTGTTTTTTTGGTGGAGGGGTAGGAGTCCACAACTACATGTACAGCGATCACTGTCATTGTATTTGCACAGTCTCAACTTCACATTGAAATTTTTTTCTGTTCTGAAATACAATGTGCATGTCAAATATACCGGTAAAATCTATGATTGCCAGCAAAACTGCAATATTATTTTTAGAGATTGCTACAACAGGCTCTAAAGCAAACTTTTTTATTATTTCTTTCTTTTTTGTTTTCTGTTATATGAGGTACATGTAACACACCTGCAACAATTTGACTGAGCTTATCATTTTCCTTCCACAGTATTGATGTGCTCTGTAATGTTAAAGAATAGTTTTAACCACCTCAGTTTCTTTTCTTAACAGAGATTGAAGATGTAGTAGCCGAAAATGTAATAAACAAGTATAAAACCATGGCACGTTCTGCAGCTGAAGGGAGTAAGTTAGATGACGCTGCTGTTGGTGATGATGACGATGATGATGACCAAGTTGAGGAAGATAATGATATTGTTGACGAAGATGAGAAGTTTCAAAACTCCAAGAGGAAGCTTAGACTGGTGCTTTGTCAAGCTGATTTTCAAAATCTTCCATTGCTTCATCCTGACAACAGATTGCCAGAAAAAAGGTAAGAACAATATCCTACCAGGCTGCCTAACACAACTTCCCAAAAATATCAATACCCCTCCCACAGCTAGTGTTTGGCTTGACCACTCCACGCTATCTTTCTAGATAATTAAGTTAAGCTTCTTTACCTTTAAGAACTTTGGACTTTTTAAAAAAAAAAAAGAAACCTAGGTCTCTTACCTCACAATTTCCAAAGACCTTCCTTGAGGTGTGTGTAAATATTAAATAAATTTGAACCACACATTTTCACAGGAAACATTAGAATCAACTGTCGGCTCAGCCATCAAAAAAGGAAAACTCTGTGCCATTATTGCTTTTATTGGATTATTGAATCTGATTCATCTTTAGTTATATAATAAATAATTATTTTTTACTGTCATTTGCTGAAGGGTGAGTGCCAAAAAGCCTGGCCATGAGCTGTTGACTTTCCTCCATGTACAACTTGCTGAGGCAATTAATCTTCAGGACAGATCTCTGTCTGCTCAGCTACATGAGACGATAAGAAGTGTCAAGGACCTTCAGCCACAAAGGTACAGATACATGTACATTCATACATTCCAATTTTTTGCTTTAAACTCCCCCCCTTATATTAAAATAAGCTTATCTATGTGATAATCCCCCAGTGTCTAGATGTGCAGGTGTTGTTGTTGCCTCAATACAGGTACATCAAAGCACCTGTAAAGACAAATTTCCAGGCAAATTTCTCCATGGAGGGGGGGGGTAGTCAAGATTTCAAGTGATGGGGATGATCAGTTCCCTCAAATCCAAAAACAACGGGCCCTTAAGACAGCCCTGGAATGGGGACAAAAATGAAGGCCCAAAAAAATCCCTGGACCATGTAAAGCCACCATTGTTATTTATTAAACAACAGCAAAACATGTTGTTTGTACTTTATTTGCAGAACTATGCAGCCAAGGCGCTACCACAAATCTTAAGATTTTTTTTTCATACCCCAAAAAATCCCAACTTAAAGCAACCACCCACAAAAATACTTGCCAAATTATCCTACCCCAAAAAATCCCAGAATCAAAAATTTCGAACCCAAAAAATCTTTCATTCATCCCCATCACTTGAAATCCGGAGTACCCCCCTGGGTAGATTTCATGGGTACATTTCCCATATTTCCATTTTGTCCCCAGATTTCTTCTTGTTCTAAAGTGGCGAGTGATGCGGAGAGTGTTTTACTAATACATGCTACTGTTATTGTTCTTCTTTCACAGCTTTGCTAAACTGTTACGGTCCTTAGAGGCGGAGTACAAGGCACGTACTCCATACTTGGCCTACCTGGTCAATGCACATCAAGGTTTACTGGCAACACATGCTCACTTGGAGAGATTAGTGGAAAGGGTAGAAAGGTATACAGTCGAAAATAAATGTACATATGTATCTAACAGTACTTTTTTGAGCCATTCTGTTTTCAATAGTGATTGGCATCTAATTGTCCTAGCAATAAAAGTAAGAAAGGTTGAATGAGAATAACTGAGTAAATCATAACTATAATAAAATTCTCGAATCTGATTGGTTCTAAGCACGCCCAATTTTTTTTTTGGTTCCTTACTCCTTTATATTCCTAAAATCCTTGATATTCCTAAAATCTTCAGTTTTAAAAATTACTTTTTTTCATTGTGAGGTTAAATCCTCAACAGGATTCTCTTTGTCTAAATTTTTTCCTCCAATCTTGATATATAATATGATTCATTGGTAATATGACTTTGTGAAGTCCAATTCGGCCGGATTGGACTCCACTCAGTCCTACAGTCGAAGCTCTCATAAGCGGACACCCTCAGGACGCGAAAAAGTGTCTGTAACTGGAGCTAACCGCTTACGAGAATGGTTCTCGTAAGTGGCCATTAGGGGTGTAGGGGATAGATGGCCGCTTACGGGAGCTTGCCCAGCTAATAATAACCGGACGAACGTGGATGACGACAAAACAAACACTGAAATATGGTACTGTAATTAATGTAAAATCATTGTGACGAACGGCGATGTGAAGTTGATTCATAAAAACAAGATACAGAGGTTTTTTATAGGATTTTCTTTGGGGTGTCAGTCCGCTTACGGGAGCTTAAAAACAAAGAAAAAGTTTAAGTCGTAATCTGCGAAAGTGTCTGCGACCGCTTACGGGAATGTCTGCTTACAAGAATGTAAAAGTACAGAGTGTGTATGGGAGTTAAAACGGGGTTTCAAAAGGTTGCCGTAAGCAGAGATGTCCGCTTACGAGAGTGTCCGTGAAGAGAGCTTCAACTGTATTACCATTATTAATAAGTACCGGTTTACAAATGTTATTTGGTTTAGTTCAGTGGTTGTTAATTTCTTTCTTGTTGTCACTTGTGTCTCCAAATTTTATTGCTAGAGGAGAAAATACTTATGATCAATGTTGATCTTTGGGAATTTGATAGTTTGCACACTAATGCTGCCTATTCTTTGACCTTTATTACAGAGACAAAATCATCTGCCGGAATTATTTCATCATGACTTGTGTGAAGCTGTTTCTCGAGTCAAAAGAAAAAGGAGAGATTAATACATTTGGCTCAGACTTTCAATCCCAACCCACACCAGATGAAAAGGTTTGACATTAAGCACTTATAACTCTTAATCCAGCATTGTGACCCCCACTTTTTATTATTGAATAATGATCAGCATGTTAAGATACAACTTTTAGCAGGTTAAAAAAAAAATTCTCCATACTGAGCAGTTTCAGAGCCACCTTAAATTTAAGGAAATTGAAGGTGGCTCTAAAAGCGCTCCGCTCCTGTTAAAGATTTGTAGTACTGACCCAGAAAGTGCTGGAAACCGTCCTGAGCCTCCTTTAAAACATTTCTTATATTGGTGTCAATTAACAGTGTGCTTTGCTTGAGGACTTCCTTCAAACGTTAGCTGAAGAGATGGAAAAACATCCCATCTGGTCAGGTAAAGAAACTTTCTTTAGTTGGCTTTCAGTTTCAGTTTTGTTAATATATCACATTTATATCACTCTAGAATTGGATCTAAATCGATTGAACAAAGAAACCACATACCTTTAACAAGTTTTGTCTGGCATTATACACAGTGTACACATTTTAGGCCTATCGTATTTTAGTTAAGTATTAAAATTTAAGATTAGAAAAAAAAATTCATAAAAGTAGTGTCGTTAACTACGATTGTAAATGTATATAATTTTTTTTTTTGTTAAGTATTATGTTAAATTAAGTTAGTTTAAGTTAGTCAGTTTTAGGTATACTGTTGTGTTGTAAATGGACTTTTGCTTGTCAATAAAGTTGTGTTGATTATTCAAAAAAAAAAAAAATACACAGTGTAATTACGTGACTTTGTATTATCAAGCTCCCTGTACCCATTGTGCAGCTGTGATGCTAAATGATGAAGGTGATAATGATGATGATGATGATGATGACAACGACAATGACGTCAACGATGATAATGATGATAATGATGATGAAGAAGATGAGGATGACAATGCAACCCTCCAAGTTAAGACCATTTTAGTCGCCATGGTGACTAAAATTTTTGAGCTGGCGACGAAATTGGAACCATAGTCGCCAGCTTGGCAACTAAAATTGAGAAGAAGGACTGAAAGTGTGAGCTTAATTTAGTGACTAAAATTCTTCACTGGCGACCAAACTTGAGCAGTCGGTGGCCAAATGGCCACTAACAAAAATAATAAACTTGGAGGGTTGCAATGACAATGACGTCAACAATGATGATGATGTCGTTCCACTACGGTGGTTTTTTAAACTTTTTATCTTGATTGACAGGTGCCAGTGAGGAGCAATTACAGGACACGTTTATGGCAACAGAACGTGCCATTATGAGCAGCATCTACAAATTTGCATTTTATCCCAATGGTGAGGTTGACATGGAAAGAGATAGGTGAGTAATGATCAAGAGTAGTCATGCAATTGTGTAGCACATTGGGATTGAGGTTGAGATTTCATCCCCTTCTTTTTTCATAATTTGTGTTTGTTTGCTGGGCTACATAATTCACTCAAAAAAATGAAAGAGACATGAAATTATACAATCATTCAGCTTCCTCCTCAGTCTTACAGGGTCGTCAGGTATGGCTCAAAGAGTTTCAAGTTCTGACTTACCCATTAGCGATCAAAAAATAAACAGCACACAATGCATGCAGAATCGATGACATTTCACAATGGGGTCTTAAATAATTTTCGGCAAATTTGTCAAAAAATAACGTAGCTGATAACTTATGTGTTGAATGTTTGTTCGGTAAAAGTTGCTTTATCTTACAGCATGATATACAATACAAGGTCAAGCGCTGATTTGAAATTGTTTGAACTGGCCTTTTGTTTTAAAAACAATCAAAAGTTTCAGTTAACTAAATTTAATATAACTCATCAAATATAATTTGTCTCTTTTGTTTATACCTTGGTTTAGTCCTTTCTTTTTGCTTTGCTTTATTTTGCTTTGTATTCTATGTGGCGATTTCTTGTTGAGGTAAGCTCGATTTCTGGTCACCTAACACAGGGTTGGAAATTAGCGCTCGCCCACTCGCCCAGGCGAGTGTGAAAACTGTCGGGCGAGTACAAATCACGGATCACTCGCCCAGTTTGGCGAGTACGATTTCATATCCAGATTATAGTTTTCAAAATAAGCGTCCACTGATCCACGAAACGCGGCAAGATTGCTTTTCCTGCCTCTTTTTCTGTACAATTTCGACACTTTGCTTGCAACATACAGGAATTTGGGAAGATGTATCAAATTGAAAACTGCGTATCAACTTTTGAAGTAAGCATGCTCATGGTTAAATTGTAAAGTAAGGTCTTTTTTGGCGATTTTTCATTCAAGAATTAGATTGCAGTCTGTATCATGATCGACCACCACTGTGGCACAATGAGTATTGAACGTGATTAAAATTGTTAGAGGAGGGGGGCTAAATTTTCCTTTCTTTAATGGAGGAGACTGGGCGAGAGAAAATTTATCTGGGCGAGCGCAATTTGAAGGTCACTCGCCCAGATGGCGAGTGCTCCGAAATTTTAGTTTCCAACCCTGTAACACTTATTCCTACTCATCAGGCAATGGCATGCAACTGACAGAAAGACCCTGTCCACTTGCACGATGACGTTATCGCTTCAAAGCATGAATATAAAAAAATACAGTTGAAGCTCTCGTAAGCGGACACCCTCGGGACGCGAAAAAAGTGTCCGTAACTGGAGCTGGCCGCTTACGAGAATGGTTCTCGTAAGCAACCACTAGAAATGTAGGGTATAGATGGCCGCTTACGGGAGCTTGCCCAGCTAACAATAACCGGATGGACGTGGATGACGACAAAACAAACACTGAAACATTGTACTGTAGTTACTGTAAAATCATTGTGACGAACGGCGATGTGAAGTTGATTGTTAAAACCAAGATATAGAGGCTGTTAACACTGGGCAGGATTTTCTTTGGGGTGTCCGGTTACGGGAGCTTAAAAACAAAGAAATAGTCTAGGTCGTAATTTCTAAAAGTGTCCGCGGCCGCTTACAGGAATGTCCGCTTACGAGAATGTAAAAATACAGAGTTTGTAGACTGTAGTAATAATAAATAACTTATACTTCAAGACCATCACTGAGAAGTAAACTCAAGTTAATATTTTTCACATTCTCTAAATCTTCAATTTTTTTAATTTTCAGAACATTTCATGAGCATGTGAAAAACTTGCAGAAGGTTGTTCATCCTAACCACAAGGCTGTGCGAGTGCCCAAGGTAGGTTATTCTACACTTGCAAAAGAGATGTAGCAGGACTTGTACTCAGTTTATTTGTTTTTGTTTTTAGGGGAGGGATTGAATACGACTAATGAATTTTTTCTGAACCAAATTCAGAACAATTATTGTGCTCTGAGTATGAAACTGATGGGGTATTTGCAACAAATCTTGTATGTTAGATTTACCGTAAAGAGGCTCCTTGGGAATCGGCTCAGAAGGAACTGCTTGCAATCAATGCTTACAAGGTAACAAGTTCCATTTCTTGTTTTGTACAATGAGCACAGTCATATCAGGTAAGAGTTATTAAGTGGGGTTCGAATAACTTAAATCGTGTTTAATGTTTTAAGTCTAAATCCTAAATTAATTTTAGAATGTGCATTAAAACACAAAGCAAAAACGGGGCAGAGGGGATGCAAAGCCAAGTAAACATGCTCATCAAAAAAGTGATTACCTTGGGGGGGGGAGTACTCCCTATAGTGGACTGCACGGGGAGGCTCCGCCCGCCAGCCAACGAGGAAAAAAGGGTACCTTTTTCTGTCAAAAATGGTATATAAAAGGGTAAGAGTTTGGACCTCGAAGGGGAGTCTCCCCCGTTTTAGTAACCCCCCCTTCCCCCGGGGGAGGGAGACATTAGCATTAAGAAATTCAATCAATATGCTTATTATGTTACATTTTGTCAATGAAATTCACTGAGCGAACAATAATGGTAATATGTCATTTAAAAGTAATTGTAACCAAAGGTTTAGATTCTGGGGTTAAGGGATCTGTGGGGATACACTGAGCTCACTTGACCTCTTTTTCTTCTCTAGACGCCCACGGACAAACTGAAATGTGTCAAGCGGTGCTGTGCTACCATCATGAACCTGCTGTGTTTGGCAAAAGAGACGAGCGCGCCTGGGGCCGATGAGTTTGTGCCTGTTCTGGTGTACGTGGTGATTCATGCCAATCCACCTGGCCTGCTGTCCACCATGCAGTACGTCAATAACTTCTATGACAAGAGGCTCTTTGGTGAAGACGCTTACTACTGGATGCAGTTTTGTGCAGCCATTGCGTTTATTAAAACGTTACGTTATGGCTCGAACTAAACCCAGAATACAGTAGTTAACAAGCGATTAATTCGCTGTTCAAAATTTTGACCAAACTCAAGACTCTCGTCTTGATGATGAAAGTCGTTTCAAATCTACTGTGGTTTTATTTTCCGGTGAAGTGACTCTTACAGATCTTTGGCAAAATATATTGTCATTTTTTCTGAGTTGCAAAATGACCTTCGTATCGAAGGAGACCTTAAGATTGTAGAATACTTGAACAGAAAAACGGCAAAATGGTAATGATGAATCAAAACGGAACACAGGTGGTTAAAATTGGGAGAGATTTAAACGGATTACGAATGACCACAGGGAAATTCTGGGCTGATTTTTTTTAATGCGCCATTCGTAAGGTATTGCCTTAAATTACTCGTAAAATATTTTGCAATTAACAAAATTGATTGCTGGCTGTTATCAGTAAAACAATCATGTTTAGCCGTTTGAGACATTTTTTACATATGTCTGTTTACTGTTTAAATTTGCTTTTAATTAATGCTCGCCATTTTTAGCAAGCTGTATCAGAAACCGTAGCGAAAGCACTTTCAAAAAGCTTTGCTTGGCAAATCTTCTGAGAAGAACTTTAGTTATGTCAAATTCTTATTGGTCAATCAACAGAAAGCATGTCGTCGTACAATTAAGTCATGTTGCTTGGCAAATACTCTGACAAACATTGTGGGCTCAGTCAAATCCAAGAACGGTGCTCCTACCTCTGACTCTAACTGTTTTGTATACGACGCTTTGAGCTTTTAGCTAATTATTCCACAGGAAACTAGATGAATATTTCCAACTTGGATAGTTCAGCTTTGTGAGAAAAACTGAGGAAAATATTGAAGCGAATGAGTTTCAGAAACGAACACGGACAAGATGAGGGAGGGCTGGGGACAACGTGGGATTCGTTCGATCCAGGAAAATGATGGAAACCCTGGAAACTAGTTCAGTGCTCTCCTTTCTCTTTGGGACTGGAATAAACTACCGGTGCTATGGCAATTGGTGCCATGTCCTTAGAAACTTGTAATAATTATTTCAGTCCAACTGAAGGATGTGAGCCGTTCCTTTATAAGTACAAAATATGGACGAATGGATTTATGGGGGTTGGAGAGGGTGGGTATACTGGGTTCAAGCTACCGTGATGTTTAATTAGAATGTATAGATTGAGTGTGAAAAAGGAAACGAAGTCAAATTTGTATGTAAATCAAGTTCAGCTGACCCAAAAGCGTTTATAATAAGCTTACAAATAGTTTTTTATTTCTTGAGCAAATTATGTTGATTTAAAGGAAAAGAGTGTGCATTTAATTAGAAATTATTGTATTTAATAAGTTAGTTACATTTTGTGGAAATGATGGTTTGTTTCCCTACTAAATAGAATAAGTGAAGGAGAAAATGAAGTACATTAAAAAAACCAATGTCACAATTAGCCATGTTCAAAACGAGCAGGGGACTGGGTACGAATATTCAATATCGATTGCACTGAAAAACTGGGCCCGTCATCTGAAAGAGCATCCAAAAATTAGTAACTCGACCAAATTTGAGAGTTATTGGTTTAAACGAATGGGTATGGTTCACTTTTAGAAATTGCTAAAATAAGAGAGCTTAGTATGGATTGGAGGGACAGCTGTCCATCCAGCCATACTAAGCTCTCTTATTTTAACGATTTTTAAAAGAGTTCCATGCCTTTGCGTTTAAACCAATAACTCTCAAATTTGGTTGAGTTACTAATTTTTAGATGCTCTTTCAGATGACGGGCCCAGTTTTTCAGTGCAATCGAAATTGAATATTCGTACCCAGTCCCCTGCTCGTTTTGAACATGGCTAATACGAAAAACGTATATATCTCAAGGTGTAGATTTTGTATCATGCTTTAGATTTTTATCTTAATATTAGGAGTTTAACTCCTGGTTTTAGTGTGGAGTCAATTTGTGGGGTCAAAGAAAATGATTTTATTTTGTTATTACTAGCTACAGAAAGGCATTGATTTGTTCAAATATTTTTTTTCTTTTCTATTATTTTAGTGGTCAGATTTGAGGTTTTACCTTTGTATAAGGTGTAGTTCTAGTGTAACCATTAATGAAACTGTTCCACTGCAAACTAAACTCCAGTTGGGTGAATAAAGCAGGTATTGCACGGCCTTATTAAGTATTAATAGAGTGTTAGTTGGAATGAGGCGGTTGAAACGAAACGGTCGAGTAACAAGCCCCGTATGTTACACGGGAGTTTCTTGTGTTCTCCTCTGGAATCTAACGTGTTCTTACCAAGAGTCTCGTATGTTGTATCCGGGATTTTATATTACAGGTGTTATAATAATCCGCTGTTCTTATCGGGAGTTTTATAACTGTGGTTCTTCTCGGGATGCTCGCGTATTCTCCCCAGCCCAGGTATCGTACTATTCCTCGGGTATCGCGTATATTCTCCCCGGATGTTGTATTTTCTCCCTGGGAGCTGTATGTTCCCTGGGGAAAATAATTGACAGAAGTTTCGCATTTTTTCAAGAGGGTGTGATTAACGCGTGGGGAACCTTAAAAAAGTAGAAAGGAGGTATCCAATAGTTAGACTTGAATCGCTTCACGTCATGATAGCCAGAAGCTTCTGCACCTAAAAGCCGTCCTGTCCCTGCTTGTTCTGAGCTAGGACGGACTCGAGAACATTGCAGTACAAACGACTGAAATCCCGTCCTAATCTTGGCACTTTCTATTGGATATCCACCTTTCTTCGTTCAGGAGAAACAACTACACGTGCAATATTGCGCATTCCATTCGCAGCTTTAGCTACAGTGGTTTTTGTTGCTGTGATCAAATGGTGAAAAATAAAACATTGCAATTTAGAAAATAAGGATCCCCAGCTTGGGATAGGTTATACTCCATCACACCAACGCCGAAAAGGCCTTTGGTGTGATGGATTGTAACCTTCAATAGGACTGCCTATCAATGGTAGGCCCGGAATGTGTGCGCGCGTTTACTGCAATTTTATTGAAAGGGTCCCAATATAAGTTAATGTGGCCATGCTTATCCAAATCACGCGGTTAAATAAAAGAAATGGTCTTGTAGTATATAATAAATACACCCACGAAGTGCTGCGAATACGTAATTTTGACATATCTCTCCTCTTCTATCCCATCACAACTAACTTAAATCCTTCAATGTTTTATGGTCCTCAAAGTAAACGTACACATGCTTAGAGTCGCTGCTGGTAGGAGGTTGACCAACAGTACTCGGGACTTGGAATTAATTGTCAATTCCAGCTCCTTTTGCTCCCTTTTCAAGGGCTTGTCTTTCATATTGCTGGGGTGCTAATATGAAATACTGTGGAGAGAAGTGCTAGTAGATGTAAAGCTTGGGAAAAGTATGAGAAAGATCAGCCAATGATCTAAGACACTTGGACCAAAATTTGTCTCCCAATGTAGAAATACCGTGGGTTTCAGTTTTGTTTGTTTTTGACGAAGTCAAACAGCTTAAAATTAGAGCAGTTTTCACTTGAGTGTCGAAAGTAAATTGCGGTTGCTTTGGTTTTGCATTACTACGCTTTGTGATTGGCTTAAAAATCTCGCGCCACTTTCTCAGCCAATCAGAACTAAAACCAAAACCAATCGTGACTCGCTCGCGCACGTTTTCCCGCGCTATGTGCCATCTACATGTATTTGCTTCGAGTTTTGATTGGTTGACTGGATTGTCTGTGCCCTTTGTGATTGGCCAGAGCAATTACTTTGGTTTTGGCTTTACGTTACTCAATTGAAAACTGCTCTAATGGATTGTGACTTTTAGGGTACCAGGCAAGGATGTACATCTTATATATGCCAGAAAACGTACAGTCGCGCTTTTTATGTACACCCAAGAAATATCTTAATTCAACAATCTATAGATTGTGTAGAATTCAGACATCAGACCATGGGGACTGTCATCGAAAATTTTGCATGTCGAGTAGGGGATTACATTATTTTCTTTTTGACTGAGACAAGGCAAGCTGAATGGTTTGTTCCAATTGCTTGCAAGAGAGAAACGGTTATGCTGACGTCTAGTCTCTCTTGGTGATTTTGAATGTCTAATAAAGTTTTTTGGGCGTCCCCTACCAGAAAACCTTATGGGTTTCTGCCCCTACTCATATACTTCGTCGGTCTAACCGTCTCGGACGAATTGTCCGTCGTCCAAACACGGCCATTAACAAGATAAAGATACAAGAAAGACAACACAACAAACTTTTTTCCAGACTTCACAAGTGAAGTTTAATCACCAACTAACCTTCGATGGCTTACCAAACAAACTCTAACGGTATCATAAAATTATAATATATTTACCTAAAATTTCTATTCGTCAGCTCGTATGGATATACTAACAAAATAATGGCAAATTACACTTCAATGTTTCTTACGTTTGAGAAGCAAAAAACAAGTTTATTAATAAAATATGTATTTCTATTATTATCGTATAACTACTTTGTCAATGTCAGGCGAACTACGCAAACTTCATCAATAGGGCTTGCACACTGGGCGATTCTGCAGTAGTTGTACATCATTTAACATAACCAGCATAACGTTACCCTCACAAAGTCGTTTGTCGACTACAATTTATCCCTGGTAAAATTTTCTTCTTGTTTAGTTCCTTCTACAAACACAATGGATGCTCGTTGTTTTTCATTCAAATGTAGCATGAATTTAACCCTTTCACTCCCAGAATGATTTTAGCAGTACATAAAAGAAACTCTTAGGAGAATACAATAAAAATGAAAACTGTTGTGCAGCAATAAGTATAGTTAATTAACGTTTTACTTTTCGGAGTTAAAGAGTTAAATGATCTACATACAAAATAACCGTATTCCTTGAAATAGGCACCTATGAAATGCTAGGTCCGGTTACGCCTTAAAACACGCTTTTAAACAAAAAAACACCGAACAGTGTTTGAAAAAAATTCTTTTTTTAAGCAGATTTATAAAATAAGTGTGAAAAGGCCTGTAAAACAAAATATTGAATCATTGGCTAAGAAACCTTTAGAGACCAAAGCTTCAAACCGTTCTGAAAAAAAATACTGTCTCTGGAAACTAATACGCAATCCAATTTGACCTGCCTTCAGTTAGACAACGTCTATCGTTCTCTGACGAATCTATGATACCTGATGTGCTCACTTAAAGAAATATCGTTCTGTTTAATTATAACAGGTCGCCAAAAAGAACAAAAATCGGTTTATAAAAAACTTCAGAGAGAGCTATTGCTGGTTTGGAATTGAATCACTGTCGGAGTAGCCGAGGGGTTTGCGATTCCAATGTCCAATCACGAAGCAGATCGAGCACTTCCGGACAATTCAAAGCTGTCAATCAAGCGCAGCACAGCGCCTCAAGGGTACCTCAATGCTTAGTCAATTCCTGAAGTAAAAGAAATTTACTACACCATGTTATGCCGCCTTATTATGAACGGGATGTCAAATAATTGTATTTTTTTTTCTTTCATGTGAGATGTACACCCTGTCTGCGTATCCTTTTTGTCACAGTGATCATTTACAAACTGATAACTGATAATTACTGTCTGTAAGTATAACACAACAACCTTACTAGTTTGATATTTTAAAACTATTTTGTCTAATTTTTAGCAAGTAGGCACTCTCAAGGATAACAGTCAAAAATCTATAATTTTGGTTATTTTTACGCTAAAAATGACAGAATAATTTTGTCGTTCAAGGGCAACTCACACGAGATCCTGGTCTATCAGTGATTACCAACCAAGTGACCGACTATTTCACAAGCTCACAATCTGATTGGCTACATAAGGGCAGTCATATTCTCGACAGACAGCCCTGGGAGCCCGTGCAAGTAAAATTTCCGAAATCACAACCCTATAAGTAAACCACCTTCACTTAACTTTTTGTTAATTAGATTGGTCTCTGAGTTATGCTAAAACAGTTAGACAGCTCGCTCTCGGTTTCTATCGACTTTTGATATTCCACTCGGGGCTTCGTCCCTTGCCAACCCCTTGCCAACTATCAGTCGATAGACACCTCGAGCTTGCCGTCTAATTATTAAATAGTCAACGATGAAAGAACCAATCAGATTGACGGATTTGTAATGGCCCAATGAGAGCCTACTAACTCCAAAATGTCACACTGCTGATCTTAAACAAACATTTGTCACCAAGTAGCCAGTGAGTGGTTTCACTTCATGGCCAAAGCAAGCAGTTAGTGTAGCTTGCAAACCAGATGTAATAATAGCAAACATTATAAAATAAACTAGCAAAGCTTTGCTTTGAATCATGTCATATTAGTAGCTTTAACTGAGAATTCAGTGGCATTTCTGATGCGAATCAGCTTTACTTCAATTCATTTCAACTAATAAAACGCTCGCCTAAATCAAACATTTTATAAAACAACCTAAAATCTCCATATTATTCGCTAGTTTTCTCTCTCTTAAGTTTTCTTGAAGACAAACCCCAGCCTGCCAAGAAAGGCGATCTGATTCCTTCCTGCTCACCGCTTCTCACATCTTTGTTCGTTTTGATGGTGGTTCATCTCTAGATCTGTCACTTCCCCGTGAGTCAAAGTCTGCATTGGCCATGTCACTCAGTCCTTGGAGACTTGAGAACTCTGAACCTCCCTGCTCATCCTTATCCTCTTGGGAGCCTGGTAACGAGTCCGACGGGGTGTTACTGCGGCTTCCTGAAAATTAATAGCCGGGAAAGTTGAAATTTAAATTATCGTTTGAGTACAGTATCTAAATCATGTAGATCATTTGATGTAGCAGTACAGTACTCGGGGTAGTTTTGGCTTGGGACACAAAAAGGTGACCCTCAGAACCCCTTTGCAATGTCCAAAGAACACTAAGGATGTAAAAGACTGCAAAACAGTCGTATCTTTTGCAAACTTGCTCGGTCTTTAAACGAGAGCAAGAGGTCTGAAATCAATGTCAACTGTTTTGCAGTCTAAGGACTAAATGGATGAGATACTTTTTTATAAACAGCCACATCCACCACAACAATAAGTTTTGTGTTCATTTTCTTTAATTTTTTCAATAAACCACTCATTGCTTGAGTACATCTATCTACACATTTAGTTCTACCACGGCCACACATTTTAAAAGACTTGCAACTTGCAAAGGAAAAAAGTAAATCAAACAACGTTTTTCTCACCAGATTTGCCGTTTTGTCCTCTCTTTCTTTGTTCTCCACCCTGCAAAACAAATAAGAAATTTTGGATCAAAAACTGAAATTGATTAACCTGTATGTTCCTCTGCATATTAGTGTATATTGGTGTAGTTCCAGAAAATGTCCATACTCCCTCACAGAAGGAATTGGAAAATTCTGGGGGTGGGAGGGGTTTCAAAGGCCAAAAACGTTAGGGAAATGTATGAGGCTTAATTGGAATTTCCGGAGGGGTAAGGGGTCCCTTCTGTGGGGGAGGTATGGATAATTATTTTATTGAACTACACATTATTCACGATCAAAATATTTCACTTGCTTTTTCTTCCAGAGTAATATAAGGAACACGAGTGATGAATGGGAAATGCTGAGAGAACAACAGGTGTTTCCATGGCCATTGTCATGTGAATAAAAATAAGACGTAAACAACTTAGCTAATTGGCAAATCTACATATACTGTAGTAATTTTTATTTAACCTGTACAACAAAATCTAACATTTAGTTAGTTTATAAGTCACAGACCTGAACAAACCAGAGAAATGAGTTTGAACATTGTTGTCATTAAGCAAGAATTCACTTATTATCAGAAAGATTCCTTTTCATTATACAGTGTGTGAAAGTAACAATGTAAAGTACCTTTCCCGATCCGGATTTTCCAGCCCAGACATTTATGGAGTCAAACAATTCATTGAATCCTCTTGCCTTAAAAGTTGGTAGAGATTGTTAATTATTAAACAAGGTCTACCAAACCAAAAGTCATCTACTAAAATTCCTAAACATTTAAAAAAACACTAACAAATTAATGATCTAAAAGGTGGTACATTTTGAGTCAATGACTTGAAACAATGTACTGTACTGGCCTGTGGTTTCTTTGAGCTAAACAATGCTATTATTGATCAATTTGTTGTCATTATTTCTATCACCATGGGATGTGTAGTGGCTTAACAGTAAGTATACTGGGATTCAAGCCCTGGCCCTGGGGTAAAAAATAGAGGATATTACATGGTTGCGCTGAGATATGAAATTTATCTTCAGTGTTCAAGTCGATATCTCACGAGTGAGTGCAGCGAACGAGTGGGATATCGATTTGAACACGAAAAGATAAATTTCATATCTCCAAGCAACCATGTAATATTCTGTTTATTATATAAACCTACTTATTACGATGTTTTTGACGATTTTCCGAAGATTGCCGACCATTTTCCGAAGATTTCCGAAGATGATTACAGATGTTTCCAAACATTTTCCGAACTTTTCCGAGAAGATATCCGAAGATTGCCGAGGAAGATCCGAAGATGTTTCAACTTAATATCGCTTTACTTTGGCTCATTCAGCATTGAAACAGGGAAAACTTGTCAGAAAATGTTTCGAAATCGATATCTTTACATGTGAAAATAACATGTTATTTTCATGTGTGAAAATATGATTTTTTCGCGCGAAAGATTTCCTGGTATTTCACTGACGTTTATATAATAAAGTGTTCTTAGACAATACTGTGCCCTTTCCTGGAGTATAAAAGGGTGTGGCAAACTGTTACAGTAATCAAAGTACAGGGGGGAGAAGGGGTAACCAGCAAATAAAACTTCATCCAGGGGAAGAAACAATACTCCAAGTCGCTTCATGCTACAGCAACCAAAGTGACATGGCAGACAAATTATTTGTTACCACTTTTCATCATTGTAGTTGTTCAACCCTCCAGTTAAGACCATTTTAGTCACCATGGCGACTAAAATTTTGGAGCTGGCGACTAAATTTGAACCAAGGTCGCCAGCCTGGCGACTAAAATTGGGAGGAAAGATTGAAAGCATCAGCTTAATTTGGTGACTAAAATTTTTCACTGGCGACCAAACTTGAGTAGTTGGTGGCCAAATGGCCACTAAGGAAAAAAATAAACTTGGAGGGTTGTTATCAACTTACTTGATGGTGAAGGTGATGCGGCTCATGATACACCTGGCCCTGTCCGTGGGGCTGCATGTGTCCTGTTGCTGGATCAATATAACCTGTCGCAGCCTGGGATATCACATGACGTAAACCTGGTACCTGGAAAGGGATGAGAAGAAATGTTACATCAGGCAGTTAACAATAAACATACACTTGCACATGAGAGAAGTTTCCCCCTTTGTTGTTTTTCTACTTTAGAAAACTATTACTATTACTTTGAGGCTTCCTTCAATTTGAAAGTTATCAGAAAAATATCTTCAAATACTGTGACATTGCTCCTTTAATATTGCATGTAGCATTTTTTATATCAAGCTTATCAAATAACTGAATGGCACATGAACATAACAACTTGTCATCTGATTTGCAAAATAGTTTGAAGGACAGTCTTGTTGAACTTAACCAAAAAACAACCTAGTTAACTCATTGTTGTCACATCAAAAATAATGCAAAATTGACCGTGTCGCACGTTTTATTTAATAACTCCAAAAGTAATTTGCAGCTATAAAGTCTCCAATATCTCATTTGAAAGGGCACAAAATATGCTTTCTAGAAAAAATATAATCTCCTTCATGGATACTTAAAACGTTTCAAAAAAAATTCTGAATCACAAAAAATCAGTAAAAATAAGTCACAAAATTTAGGCAAAACTGAAATAGTGCAAAAACGCTCCACTGGGTAAATTTTAAGGTCCAAGTAATCATTTTCCGTATTCTAAGACAAAATTGGTGCCAAAAACCGGATGAAAAAATTCCAAACAGGGAATTAATTATTAATTTTTTTTCTTACGTAAACAGAAGGATCGCATTTCAGTTTCCATGGCAACGACTTATCAGAGCTCAAGTTACGTGCGGCTACTCACGGCTGCATAATCCCTACAAAACGAGTGATTATCAAAGAAATTGAGCTTTACATTCCCAAATTCAACAAAGGACAAATTGTTTATGATAAAGGCGAGTTTCTAAACGTAATAAAACGGCGATCCGAACGGTTTTTTGCCGCATTTTGAACAGCATGTGCTCATATCGCAAACAGACACAAACATGTGCGAAGCAAAATAAAAGATCATTTACCTCAATTTTTCGCTTCGAATTTCGAGCTAACTGTCCAAATACTTTGTTTGAGACTTGAAAAACCTTCTGGATCAACTTCCTTCTCAAAAACCATCTTCACCGGCTTTTAAAAGCTGTTTAAATTCATTCGACTGATTCCATAGTCACGTCCGCCATATTGAAAATTTTTTTTTCGCTTGGAAAAATTGGTCATGTAAGGCACATTCAAGTGTCTTGGCCCAAAATCGCTCTGTAATTGGCTAATCATATCAGCTTCCTGTTCTCCAAATTTGGAGGAAAACAGAAGTAAGGCAAATTTTCTAGGAATTTTCGCGCTACCGGTCCAAAAGGACCGGTAAATGGCCGTGCCTGACAAGAAAGAGTTAAAGGCTCCAAACAAGAAATCCAGAAAGCCTAGTACTAAAGTTTTGAGGCAAACTGTGTTCCCCTGGTAACTCAAAGACAAAATCAGGAGGGTCAGATTTGCAGCCCGCCATTTCTCTTACTACTGACCTGTGACTGAACATTGGCACCAACATTACTTCCTGGTTGATATTCCTGACCCATGCCGCTCCCATTCATCTGCACACCGTACATGTCAGGCTGCGGCTGACTTGTGATTGGCATCTGATGTTGTGATGACGGAGTCACACCTGTTGGACTTCCTGCTACTGCACCAGCTGGGTATTGTCCTAAAAATAAAGGAAATGAAAGAATTTATAAAAAGTAATATCATGTACATGGAAATAGTTTCAATAACACAGAGAACTGTTTCTGTGTTCCGAATTCACGGGTTTCAAAATGTTTTAAAGTAGGTGTCAGCAAATGGAAGAGTAGGCGGCTGTGACAATGCCAAGCTTGTTTGTCACAAGCTAATTGTTGCGACCAGTTACACTGGTTGCATAAAATCAAGTAGCCAGCAGAACTCCAGAGGACAAGGAGTATACTGTGATAGGCTAGGATCCCATACAAGGAAAATACCAATACTCCTACTTCCAACAAATTCATGCTGTATAAGATATAATGAGGAACACAGGCACTGGGTACAATGCACAGACCATCTTGACTTGGAAAAAAAAAACACAAATCATACTAGTTATGCAACGCTTTCGAGTGGTATACTATGGAATATCCCACGAGTCACTTGTATTTTCTCGGTATACACACGAGCCTTTAGGCTCGTGTGTATACCAAGAAAATACAAGTGTCAAGTGGGATATTCCATAGTATCCCACGAGAAAGTGTTGTGTAACTATTTTATACCATGCCATGGAAAATACGC
Source organism: Oculina patagonica (assembly GCF_052425735.1). NCBI lineage: Eukaryota > Metazoa > Cnidaria > Anthozoa > Scleractinia > Oculinidae > Oculina > Oculina patagonica. The sequence continues at coordinate 30,489,174 of NC_135758.1, read as the reverse complement.
CTTCTAAATTTCGTCGAGAATACAATCGCAGCGCATGATGGGAAGGTTGGGTTGAATACCGCCGAATATACAACGGCTTTCCTGTATTCTGATTGGCTGTATTTTCTATGGCATGGTATAAAATGGGGAACACAGGCACTGGGTACAATGCACAGACCATCTTGACTTGGAAAAAAACGCAAATCAAACCCTTACACACCTTGACCAGCTGAGGGTACTCCTGGCTGTCCAGGCTGGACTTGCCCCGCTGGCCCACCCCCTGAGGCAGCTTTAGCAGCATACATATTTGCCTCTTCTTGAGCTTTTCCAATGTTTTTCTTGTATCTGATTCTCTTATTGCCAAACCAGTTTGAAATCTGTACAGACGAGAAAGAGAAAGTCAAATTGTCAGCCGCATAATAAGCCTTGAAATAACACGAATGCACGATAGATGACCTGATATGCACGTCTATGTCTTTTCAATCACATACATGTATGACAAACTTTCTCTTAAGTGTCACTCTTATCTTCCAATATATTTCTTTAAGCCCAAGCCAAATTTTGTAAATATTCCATTTAATAATTAAGGAAATTGACCTTATCTAGTAGAGGATCACCTCAAGATTACAGGTAGTAGTTTTACCAAGTGTGGCATTTTTTTGTTATTAGAAAGCAAAAATCAAAGGAGAAACTGACAATGACAAATTAGGGGGAATCACCTCAGAAGTAGATACAGTGGTATGGATTTAGACCATCACCACTCGTAGCACTTTTCAATCAGTGTCGAGAATGAGTTGTAAAGGCATCGCCGCTATCAGTCTATTTATGACTTGTAGATGCAACTGTAGCAGCACCTTCTATATCAGTTCCACCAATAAGCTACAGTATATTTGTACATTTAACCAGTCAGTTGATTTACCTGTGCAACACTGATGCCACATTTTCTGGCTAATTCTTCCTTGGCTTCCTCGCTGGGGTAAGGATTACTCAGGTGTGAATAAAAGTATTCATTCAAAATTTCTGTTGCCTGCTTGCTGAAGTTTCTTCTTTTTCTCCTGGAAATAAATCAAATATATTCTCTTTTTAGCACAAATGAAAGGGGGCAATTTCAGAAAATATCCATACCTACATGTATTTTGGAATTCCAAAGGCAAGGGAGGTTCTTTTAAATGGAATTCCAAAGTTACGGGGGATACTTATGATTGGAATTCTGAAGGAGGAATTACCGATCTGAACCCAGTTGCTCAAAGTGTGGATAATGCTATCCACCAGATAAACTGCTATCCAGTGGATAACTGTCATACAAAACCTAACTTGCTATCCACCGGATAGTGAGTTATCCAGTGGATAGCGTTATCCACCCTTTGAACAACTGGGGCCAGGGATTATTTCCAGAGGGGACAGACAAGAGTGTGTTCTTGAAAACGCTATTTTGTGGACTACTTGTCTTTAAATGAAGCTTGGTTATTCCTATTGTAAGCAGAAATCCTGCTTCAAAACAGTGAATTTTTCGAAACAAAAACAGTGAATTTTTCACCTTGCGTCCAGGAACCGTGATCTCAAAATCATAACAGCTTCACATGTACTCTGCTTCAGCTGCATCTGAATAGCACTGAACTTGCGGTGAATGATATTCACCATCCGTTCAATTTCCTTGGGAGATATGGGTCGTGTTCTTGACTGTTCTCTCAGTAGATTCATCACATGGGTTGTAAATTCATTGCAAGCCTAAAAGAAGAATTAATAGGAGCTGAAGAATTATAACACTACTTTGAATTTGTAAGTTCAGACTATCCATGAGCATTTCAGTTTCAAAGAAATAGCAAGTAAAATTTCACTTATTTGTTTGTCTGATTTGTTTTATTTATTTCACGACACCAAATAATTACAAAAAAATGAAAGGGGTGGTGAAAGGTACATTGTAAATCTAAGACTTTCTGAGATGTCAAGACTAATATCATTTTTGTGAGCGTGAGAATTTCTCAGCCTTGCAAAGGAAATCAAGACTACAAGACTGCACCAAGCAAAAATCAAAGTGGCTATAAGCCACAAAACTCGGAAAATGTATTTGGAAACAAGAATCGACCAACAAACTGACAAATAAAGATTTGCCAAAACGAATGATGCTAAACATTCTACACATTCTTCACTTCACTTAGTTTGATTTTCATCTTGCTGCTCATCGAGAGCAGGCCGAAAGGACAAGAGATAGAGTTCCCATCCGTTGCAAATTGTTTTCTTTCTCTTTATTTTTCCTTTTTGATTTTTGAAGGTTAGGCAAAATATTGGAAAAATTAAGCTTTGGTCTATTTCAAGAAAACTGACATTAATACAATACTTCGGCTGGTAATTAAGCATGATAATATTATGTAATTTAACTACAAATGTAGGTAATCAGAGAACAGGTCTAATTCTCTAGAGGCCTTAAAACACTTGCACGCATTGCGTGCCTATGTCTAACAGGAAACGAGTGAAGGAGTGAAATTCACTTCGCTAACTACAACTCTTTTCCGAGTTAAAAATGAGATGGCAAGACCCGTGAAATTTGACTTTAGTTCTACAAGACCAATGAAGAACTATTTGCTACCCTTAATAAAATAAAAAAATATATCAATTAAGAGGTTGTGAAAAGCTTATAATTTTAGGTTTCTTCATTACAAATGAAATATCTTAACATTGCTAAACATGATGAAAGTGTTATTTTAATAAAGTAAGGTCTATTGAAACAATAAGCACAAAGGTGATAGTAGTGTTTTGTCTGCCATGCAAGTTAAAATACAAAGAATACATCAATGTTAAATTAAGTTGCCCATGACAGAAAGTAAGGTATTGTTTGTTATAGCGCACATGTTTTGGGTGGTACATTTTCCCAAGAAATGTAAATTACAGGTATCTGTGAGTTGTGTATTTTACCAAGGCTGCCTTGAAATTGTTTTTCTCACATGTTTTTTGACCACATAAAAGTCCTTCGAATTTCAAATGAAGAACTTGTTCATACAGAGTCGCTCATTGGTCTAAGTTGAACCCATAACACCAGTGAGTGGTGTCACTGGTAGATATCATGGCTGTGACGTGAGTTTTTTTTTTGGCAAAAAAAAGAAAGCATGCCGTCCCTGGGCCACCTTGTTACACCTGAGTGTACATGAAATGCTACAGTAGATGAAAAAGTTATTGAAAACCCTATGTTTACATTGTTAACATTTACTATAAATAGAGGGATTTCATAAACCAGCTTATAGAAATGTCACCAACTGAAATAAAACCAACTATTAAAATTTTCATCCTATGAACTAATATTTAGATACAATGGCAGGGGTTGGCCTACATGTAACTGCAGCCAAAACTTGATTCTCTTTAAGCTTCTCAGTTATCAAGACTTTCTGTCTGTGGTCATTAATTGTGGCACCATTAAACTTACTGTAGATCTAATTTTTAAGATCACCCATACTTTCTCTTGATTATCTAGAATATTTATTATCTAGAATACAAGTCACAGCTTAATAATAAAAGCAGAATCATGTTGCCTATAAATATTTACCTAAGGGGTGCACACATTTCAACTGTTACGAATAAGTTGTTATGAAATACCTGTTCATATTTTTCCAGTTCTGTGTGATATATCTGTCTTATCTGGTTTAACTTGGCCCTGTATTCTGTATGTTCAGCTTGATTCTCATGCACCCCAGCTGCGGCAGCTGCTGCTGCTGCAGATCCCCCTCCTTTCTCAGGACCTGCTACACCCTCTGCAAGGAGCATGTTATCTAGCCTCATAAGCTGAGGATCAGGCGGTTCATCTTCTTGAGATCCACGGATGCTGAGAACTGTTGAAAGGAAAATGTTATTGTGCTTCTGAATGTTAAAGTTTCAACCACCTCACAATATAAAACATTTAATGAGGGAACTCCTCTAAGGAATCATGCCTTTCTGGGAGATATCCCCTAGAAATTTGTCAAATGAGAATGAGAAAATAATGGTAAACAAGCGCACATCATTATACACCTCTACCTACCCCATGGCCCAAAAAAAGTTTATACTTTTAAATAAATCCATTATTCTCTAGCCATTATGTTTTATTTATTTACAGACAATTCTCTTATTTAAACCAGGCATTGACTTGGGGCCCAGCAGTCTATTGAGAAAATAGTATATAAATGTCTGTACTTTTCACATGTGAACAGAACATTGATTTCCTTTGTAGAGTACAGTAGCTAGACAATTCAAGCAATAATCAAGCAGCACATTCAAACTTCAGGTTTTTTTATTGTAAGTTAAAATGTTGAGTTACGTTTTACTCTGCAACGTGGTTCTTGTTGTTATTTAAATTGTCCCTAAGTTTATAAAACGCATAGTAAAAATTTCTTGGTTTCATACTTCCTTCTGAGTGCAAACGATTGACGATTTGATGTAAAAATCATTTAGAATTTGTCAAAGCCAGACAGAATCAGCGTGTCATGAAAAATCAATATTTCACATTATTTTTTCACTTTCATCAATCATTATAATTTGAAAGCGGGGTGGCGACAGCAGTATGGTGGGTGCATGTATATATTGTGGTTAAAATTTTCTTTCTGGTTTGACATTTTGGAAACAGGTCAGGAGCAGTTTTAGAAATGGTAAAAGTTATGAATATGGAAAAGTTGAGCTCAAACAGGAACATCATGTTTTCTCAGGGGATCTTAACTACATGTTTCCAGGATGTTTAAAAGGAAGGGGAAAACTTCTGATAATTATTTTGGGCCAGAAATAAAGGATATCAATATCGGAGCAAACCCTTAGTTCCAACTGACAAGAAAGCAATTGTACAGTTAGGGTGATGTAGGATAGATCACAAAATTATGCTCTCCTTGACTGCATAAAAATTTGGCCTTTGAATTGACTAACTGTCATTTGAGAAGAATTTATCTGTACTTTTTTAGTTGCCAAGGGGAAAAAATGCAGGGAATAATGCAAACTTTTCTAAGGAAATTTTGTCGTGATTGGGTACGGTATATTGTCCTGATTGCTGACAGTTGTATCAGAAATTTTCTGAACAATTCTCTGTATGAATTTCAGGATGATCTTTGGCAGCACACAGTACTGCACAAAGTTTTTTATCCTATGGAGTTGTCACCCTCCATACCAAATAAGCTTTCAACAAATTGTGCTATTAGTCCAACAAAGAATGAAACAGTTCTAGTTACTGTGTAAAATATTCCACCTTTTTTTATTTTCTTGCTGGAAAAGCAACATTAAAAGAATGGCTTTAGTGCATAATTTTAACTTTGACCTCCGAGGAAAATAATTTACAAGATATGTGTTAGCTGGCGATACATAATATGTGATCTTTGGAAATGAGAATCATTGTTTCCTTATTTAGCAGATCAGTATTGTTATAGAAGATATTTATTAAAGAATCACAACAAAGGTATTTTCTTTGGGTAGCTGTGAGCCTATTGTTTGCCCTAAGGAACGCTGCAGACAAACAATAAACATTCGCCAACAATCTATTATACTAACACCAAAATAACACACGACACAACTCATAATTACTACCTTTCACTTTATCGCTACATACGAGCAATCAAGTGAAAAATGCGAGCCCAAACTACCACCGAAGTACCGAGGAAATTTATCAGTGCAATCAACGCAAAAACAATAAATTGATAGCGGCCTTCTTTTCGAGAAAAAACATGTTTAAAGGCGTCATCAATTTTAACTGAAGCAAATAAAGTTGTGATCGCCGTTCTACTGGAAACACATGCTCACATGTGAAGTTGAGTTTTAATAAAGCACAAAAATGACACCACGACGTATTATTTCGATGAAAATACTGTGTTTAATGATTTCAAAATGTAAGCGTTTGATGATAAGAAAACAGGAAAAAATCAAAAATGATTTAAAGCAGTTAAAGGACTTCGCGATCGAACGATTCGACGTCGGAACGTACACCTCGTGCAGTTCGTGATGAATCGTTCTATCGAACGAGGTGCAAACAAAATCGAGGGATTTATTGAATACCACTGGATTAAAGTTAGGAATATGATTGCAGTTCGTATATATTGTGCATCGAGCTTCCGAGGAAAATAAACACGTGCCTGCAAAGCTGTCATTACTTGCCTGTTTTTTCCTTGATCTCGCACAGGACGTTGAAAAGGGCGGGCTTCATGCGATGGCAGTTCAGAGCATGTTTCCTAAATGGATATGTGATGGGAAAACAATGCATTATCATATGATAAGCCATAAGGCGCGCAGTCAAAAGATCGACAGTTAATAGTATACATAAGAGCGAACTGAACAAGCTTATGTCACTACAAACTCAAGCATAGTACGCGGCGGGAAGACAGGACGCGAAATCGACAACGTAGTGTTCGATTTCACTCACCTCGCTTGCGCTTCGTCCAACGACTGATCAGTGATATTCATAATTTGCTGTAAAATATCACCGATGTCTTGCTTGCGACCGTCCGGTCCTTCCTCTGGAGGTTTCATTTGCTCCAGCGCAGCTTGCTGACCCGATAACATGGGAACTTGCACCGAATTCATCACATTTCCTTCCATAGCGCGGCTGTTGGCAAATAAACCTGCAATCCAAGATGTCCGCGCGCTCGAGGCTGTGACGAACTAGGAATGCCCACCACACTGCACAGCCGGTCGAAATGCAGCTCTATCTGTTTTCACTTTTCGACCTCGGAGTTTCAAAGCAACAACACTTTGTGATAGCTGTTATATTTCACAGAGTGTTACGCTCGGTTGGCGGTCGTGTTTCCAATCTGCCACTCAACGATCTGTTGAATTGAAGCACAGACGTGTCAATATCTTTTGGTGCGTGAGAAGAACACGAATGATTGACACCGCTGGATTTATGCAATTAGCATAAAAACCCTCATGTAAAATTCATCAGAGGAAAGTCACAAAGCTTTTCCTTCGCATTCAAACCTACCTTTCTTCAGTTTTTGGTTTCCTAGCTAACCAAGCACGTCAATGTGGCGTTTCTCGGTCGAAAATATACCGAGAACAAAGGGACGCCCCAAAATTTTTCAAGATGGCGGACAAGTGAAGACAGAATGTCAATATTCATTACAGTTGCTATGGTGCGGCCTGCAGGTGTTGTGTTGAGGCGGTACAAAGGAACAGTTGAATAGGAGAACAATAGAACAGCAAAACAAAAGAAAGATATATAATCACGCGTTATTGGAAAAAAACTGTAATTTTTAACCTGGTGGTAAAAATGATGCCTTGAGGGGATGGAACGCCAGACGAGTTCGACATCATAAATTATAACATATATCTTGGCGTGAGACACATTAAAAGGTTTAATTTAATATGCAAAAAAATGTACTCTTTCAAGCTTTACTAACGGGTCATAAATTTCCGGACAACCCTCACTCCCCCCCCCCTTCCCCTCTTCTCAATCTCCCCACCCCCCCCCCCCCCCAATAATACAAGCCTTGCAGCAACCCCAGGAACGGAAGGCAAACAATTTTGTTTCTTTCTTGCGGCCATGCAGGGAAACTAAACAAAAATTCTTCGTGGGAAAATAAAATAAAATGCAAGACAAAACAAACAGAGTGATATTCCTTTGGTCTAGAAAAAAGTGCCCCACGTTTATATGATTATTTAAACATTTCTACAGATAAAATAATTTGCTTTGCAGTGGCAGCGGCTCTTCATTCAGTGTTTTTAGATCTAATTAGAATTTAGATAAATAACTAGCTTGGCTTGACTTTTTATAGAGATTTGTCTCAATTATGTCTTAATTTAGAGTCTTGTCAACTTCGTACGTAAATAACGTTTATTGAACACCCCATTTCTGCTATAAAAACATAATTGCTTTATTTATCAGTTTATCTTGAAAAAACAATAGCTCGCTGTGTACACCGGAAAACTTGTAAGTATAGTTATATTTATTTTCAGAAGCTGCACCCAAACAATTCTTATAAAAACAAACAACTGAGTGAAGAAGTTGAAATAAAACTATCCTTTTGGACAACAGAGAGGATTAAATAGTCCCCCCACTAATTAGTCAGGGCCGTAGCCAGAAAAAAAATGACTGAGGCAATGTCCATGGTTAAATTGGAAAAATATTTGCCCCTTTCCTTTTGAATTTGAAAAATTGTTCTCCACCGATTCTGTGTGTATTTCCAACATTGAAAGGCGGGGCGGGGGGGGGGGGGGAATTCCAGCGTAAACCGTCCATTGTTGCAGGTATTTACTCTCCCCCTTAAAAAAAGAAACGAAAACAATGACTGAGGCAGTGCCTCGGTTTGCCTCAAAGCGGCTACGGTCCTGAACACAAATGATACTAGTACTGTGATATTCAGCAAAGAGAAAAATTAATTACAAATTACATTTTATTGAATTTATTGAGTTATTTATTGATTTATTTGCCTTGAAGCGACCGATCCAACATTGCGCTCAAAAAGCAATAAACCGGCATACATTTTTTACTTAAAAGCCACGCATAATCCATTTTGGTTGTTACCGTTTGTATCTTTGAGAGAAAAAATGAAATTACTCTTTCCATGAAGGATGCCGTGAATTGAAGTCCTGAATTTTTTTCGGGCTTCTTTTCCCCAGTCACTTAAATTGGTGGGCTCGGCGAGGATCGTGTTAATGCTGCCGCCGTGCAAATAATCAGTTCATTTATTCTGTCATCTATTCCTTCGTGGGAAAAAGAGAACCCACAAAAATGACATGTGTGGCTTCATGATAGCTCAGAATCAGAATCATCCTTTCAAGGGACACTGTCACGAGCTTCACTTCAAAACATTTAGAGCCTAAAGACGTATAATTACTATACCAGTGTACTGAAGCAATAAACAAGTGATATTATTGTGATGCAATCCGACAGGAACCTCAGATCTCAACTTGAAAAAGTCAGGCTGCCTTTTACAAGTTTTGCCCTTGTGGTCTGAACGGCTCCCATCTTCCTTCAACAACAATTTACTTTATATCTTTATCTTGATGTTTTAGGTGCATTTCGTGTACGAGCGAGAATACTTCGCCAATTTTAGTACTTTTAACTGAAAAGCAGATAAACCACGTGACAGTGTCCCTTAATTTAACGCCAAAAACCACAAAGAGTCATTTGAAACTGGAAAACAGCACTATTACCCCCCAGTTAGCGCAAATGTTTTAATTAGAATTTTTTCTTTCTTAAAGATCCCCATGACAGTGAAAAAAAAAATGCTTGCGTGAATGTGTAAACGAGAAGTCTTCAAGTTTTCGCGATTTATTTTTTTCTATCACATTTCTCGTTTTATTCCTCCAACGCAGTCAATTAAATCTGCTTGATCGAAATTTAATTCCTGTGATGTTATAAAATATTAATTATATTGTTGGCCTGACACGAAATAATTACTTCTTTTATAAGTACCTCTAAAACAATGCCAAAAAGTCACGTGCTTTCAGTAGCAAAGGAAAAGAGAAAAGACGATGTTTACCTTTCGGCACATCACCTCGGGAAGAACAAAAGGATGAAGGAACGAAAACAGCATGAGGTGCCATGTAGTTAAATATACGTGTGTGCAATAAAAACTATGCAAATAAAAAACCTCTCACTATACGTGTACTGATCAAGGTGAGTAAATTAGGGACACCTATATTCGATTTAAGAATGATGGTGTGATTTTTCTGTAAGGTAAATTGATAGGAATATCATCAAATTTTGACAGCATTTTTGAAACATTTTTTCCTTTTTTATTTTTTCTTACATATATGTTTAATTTCACCCTGCGATTATTTTAAGTATTTTTTTACAGTCACATACAGTTTTGCGTTTTTGGAACTTTAGGGTTGAAGAAATGAATGAAACAAACCTAAAAACGGAAGAGAAGAGTAGTGGAGCAAAGGATAAACTTCACGAGTTCTGCTCAGAGACTACCGCTCATGGATTTGGAAGACTGGCGTCTTCTAGTTCAGTTGTAGAAAGACTTATCTGGTCGGCGTGTTTGCTTGCTGCCCTGTCATATTCGATCTACCAGGGATATATAATCGTATCAGCCCACTTGTCGTACCCGGTCGATGTCAAAGTTGAGATGAGACAAGTCGATGAACTTGAGTTTCCCGCCGTTGTGGTTTGTAACATGAACGCGGTAAAGCGATCGGCCTTAACGAGGGCCGTCCAAGAAGGGCTCATAACGGTGAGTACTGAGTTATTAATAAGCGTGACTGTCGCTATCTGACTTCATTATCATTTAAATGCTTTTCCACTTTTATTACTGTTAGGTATGTTTATTATAAGCACGCACACTTTATTAAATCACTTTCTGTTTAGACTTGCATGATTTTGATCAATTCTGTGTCGTTGTTCAGGTTTTAGGGGGAAATGGAAGACGTTGATGATATCAAAAAACTTAAAGGAGCAATGCCACGATATTTTAAGTATTTTTTTCGGTTTCTTTCAAATTAATTAAATTATAGTTTCCTTATGTAGAAAAACAACAAAGAAGTAATAGAATCGTGAAGTCAGGTTAACCAAGGATGGTAAAGAAGATTAACACGAATTACGAACGAAAAATTTAAAAAAAAATTGCCAATTTTTTCAAGATGTGTTGTCCGTGACATAGCTCCTTTTAACTGATGAGAAACTGACGAGATCACACGCGCGGTCAATGATTGCTAAATACAGTACATAACGAAGGAACATTGCCCAGCATTTGCCAAGAATTATCCAAACAAATGAATAATGTCAACGCATTATTGTAACTAGGAAACCTTTTTATTGTAAGCTTTGCGGTTACTTTTTAGGTTTCCCTGCTGCCTCTTTGTAAAATTCGTTATTTCTTTATTATTACGTGACTATTGCTCTTGATATTTGGCGTGGTAAATAAACGTGATAAATAATAAATAAGGACACTTTTTCTTATGTCACCATCATCTGCCCTCATCGCTCCAGGGGACGAAAGAGGCCTTAAAAGTTCATATTTTCCTTTATTTTTTTCTTTTTAATAACAGAGATCTTGTTATTGTAATTGTAAAAGCTAGAACGCTTAATTATAAAAACTGATGTAGAAAGTTTGTTTTCCTTTTCTTAATTGCTCTTTCTTAGTTTGAAAAGGATAATAACTTTCTACATCTTGTTAATCAAGCATTCCAGCTTTGCCAATGGAAAATAATAATAATAATAATAACAATAATAATAATAATAATAATAAACTTTCTGTAATAGTGGAACTTCGCGGTAGGGCGTAATTGTAAATTCACGAAATTCTAAAAAAAAAAATCCCTCCAAAACAATATAATTTCTCTCCTATCCCCCCCTATTCCCACCCCCATCCCCACCCCGAGAGTAATTTTTCCAACTGTTTGTCACTACGAACCAGAAGAGAGTTTCGCGTTGAAATTACATTATGGAAATGATTAATATACAACATGGCCTTCTAACTTGTATAAATAAAACCATTTCTATTTTAATTTTTTATTTTTACATTTTGTAACAATCCTACAGCACCCAACTTGGATGCAGGACAGCCTGAGTAATGGTAAGAGTTTTATGTGCACCAGGTCTTTAATATCACTGAAGTGTTATGTTTGTTGTGCTAGCCATAAAATACAAACAGTATATTTTTCGGTTAGAAATTATCATAGCGGAGTCGAGAGCGGAGCCCTATCAACCTCATTGCAAGGGAAAAGCCCTGGGAACGAGGTTGGAGCCCCATAGCTAAGAAAACTTCGCAAACACATCGAGCTGAAAAATTTTGTTTGTCGCGTTCACGTTCGTATGCCCCATACCTTAAAAAAAAAAGAAAAAGAAAGAGGGTTGGGTAAAGTTAAGTAAAGTAAAATAAAGTAAAGTAAAATTAGGAAATATACAAGTGAAAAAGGAAATAACTACGTGTATTTACTTCTAGGAATTTCTTGTTGGCTATACGCGAACATTTGATTATTAGTACACTATTTTCAAGTCGGCACCGCGCTAGCTCAAGAAATAAAAAGCTATGGAGTTCCACTCACTTTTAGGCTTGGCTTAATCTATACATTATTTTTTTTCCTCAGTATATTTTGTTTTTAAGTATGTTTTGTGTTTCTGGAACTCTACAGAAACACGGGCTAAATAAGTCAGTCAGTCAAAAGTCTTGGAATGTCGTCGTATGTTTTCTAACACTGTAAAGTCTTTTCGGATTTTCTAGCTGAACATTTAAGTGACAGAAATATTTAGGGAACAAAATCTCATAACCTGAATTTGTGAGCTGTTGCTATCTTTCCGAAAATAGTAACTAGCGTTTTTCCGCACCCAAAACAACATTTTTACCTCTTCGAAAACAACGGGTGTTATATTTCCCATATTACGAAGGTTCGAGGTGACATTTAACTAAATTAAATTTGAGGGGATATTAGGCCTTCCGAACAGAAATTCAACGAAATGATCTGTTGGGTGCCCCTGAATAATTTGTAATTAAGCCGTGTTTTCTGTCTTATCAGTGTCTCTGCAGCTCATGACATCTTACAAACGAGCCCTTCTGGCCTCCCTTGATGACGACGTTAAACAGTCGATTGGACATCAAGCAGATGAATTTATCCTGGACTGCACATGGAAAGGCGACCCTTGCGGTCCAGAGTAAGCTGAAGTTCAAATTGATTGACGGACCGACCGACCAACTGGCTGGCTAGCTGGTAGTCTCCCACCGCCGCAGTCGTTTTTAGGAGCCATCGTGTGGGGAGAAGTGAAACACGATCGCCCCCTAAAATGGCTGCGTGGGGCGTGGGACTAGCTAGCTGGCTGACTGTTTCAACCATTAATCTAAGAATTAAAGCCGGTATCAAAAAAGAAATGATGGAGTCATCGAGAATTGACGAGCCTTCTATCTCTCGCTCGAGTCCCTGGGGGGACTCCCTATGATAGTTTGACCGTTAACCTTCGCGTACTCCTTTCGACTCTCATGGGTTATTGTTCTTTTGTGTGCGTGCAGTTGGGAAAGATGCTTTAATCTCACAGTAGTTCTCCACCAAATTAGCAAAAGCTATAGACTTTCATCCCATCCAAGGGGAAATAAAAATACTCCATGTTGCTTCATGCTACTGAAACCGAAGATAACTGATTACCGGCCTGATGGGCCGCTAGACTCAGACGCATAGTTTGCATGTTTATAGCAATAAGCAGTAGTTATTGCAGGTGTTATTGTATTATTTCATCCTTTGTTCTTTTTTTTCTAGGAACTTCACGTTGTTATTCAACTATGAATATGGAAACTGTTACGTGTTTGGTGGCGGAGATATGTCGAAGAACGTTAGTGCACCGGGAAATCAAAATGGTGAATTTGTCCTCTTAATTATGTAAAAAAAATTTCAAATAAAAAGACAAACAAATTTCGAGGTTAATACAGCAACAGCATTTTCTTTACCTTATAGGCTTGTCGCTGATCTTAAACATCGAAACCGACGAATATTTAGGAGATTTCTCCGAATCGTTTGGAGCTGTTATTGACGTGACACATTCTCAAGAAATGTACTTTCCGGAGGAGAATGGATACCTTGTGGCACCAGGGCAAGTCACTAACATTGGTTTCACCAAAGTGAGTTTAACACTCGTCAGTTTAGGGGAATCTTTTGTTGTTTGACAAAGTTTGCGTCATTAGCATAAGCGCCTCATTTTCTGATCGAGCTACATATCAACTCAGACGCGGGTTTGGAAACTCAAAAATTTACAAAGATGTATGGGCTCAATAAGTGCTTTTACCACTTAGATATTTTGCATTTTTTGAATGCTAATATCTCCGCCCTCTGCGCCCTTTAACATTGCACGCAAAGAACCGAACATTTCGCGATTACTGGCAAATGGTATAAAGGCTGTTTGGTTTTCCCGAAGGGAAAATTTCCAAAATAAATGGAACGTCTTGAAAGGTAGTCCAAAATTACCAACCGGACGGAAAATGTGCTCACCATCAGCTTTTATCTACCAGTTCCAGGCCTTTCGCCAGTTTGGACCCGTATACGCGACAAGTAACCTCAGTTCCGGCTTCTCCGAGTAAATTCTGCAAAATGGAACACGCCAAATCTCATTCCGCATTTCCGTTCAGGGCTCAGTTTTGCTTACCGTTTGCCCAAACTGTATACGTAAACCAACCGGTTTCCCCGCGTTAATGGTTAACTACCCCTCTTTTCTCTTAATTTACAGAGAGTTGTGAGCCGTCTTAACTATCCGTATGAGGGGAGACATTGTGGATCCACTGGTGATCACACAAATCTTACTTATCAGTACTCAGAGATGGTGAGTCACGTTTAAATTTGTGCATAGTTATTTCGATGAACCAATGAGGAAATAAAGCTTGTCGTCTCGTAGGATATTTCACGGGGATACCGTATTTTCTCGATTAAACGCCTGACTCCGATTAAACGCCGGCCTCGTATAAACGTCGGGTCAAAATTGCTAGTTTTTAAATAAACGCCGGGGCGTTTGTTCGAGGTCCCGGCGTTTATTCGAGGTCAAGCTAACAAGTAAATATCTTCTGTTTGTCACAAATCTCGATTGCAACATAAACTATCCAATCCGTAATAGTGCACCTTTGGGAAATAATCACCTTTGGATACCCAGGGACACCTTTTCGGGGCAGAACGAAGAGAAAAATCGTCCCGCCTTGACAAACTTCCCCTTGGTCTCGAAGATCGGTAACAATAAATCAATCTGAAAAATTGGCAGAAAATTGCAGTCCGTTAATAAACGCCGCGCCCCGATTAAACGCCGGCTTCAAATAAACGCCGGGTTCACGAAGCCAAGTTTGAAATAAACGCCGGGGGCGTTTATTTGAGAAAATACGGTATGCCACTTGAAAACGTTGCTTAACGAGTACTGATCAGATTCTTTTGTAGACTGGAAACGTTTGAACTGTGCCCGCATTCTTTCCATGAAATCTATAAACTTAAAGTAAAGCTTTGAGAATGCTAAGAAGGCGTTATTCCAATGTCAGGGGTATTTAAAGTGATTTTTCTGATTACTTCCAAATTAAAGAAAACCTCAAAATAATAGTGGTGTCATGTAGATCGCGTAAACAACAAAGGAGTAATAAAAACGGGAAAATAACCAAGGATGGTTTTGACTGACGAAGATTTAGATGAATTACGAATGAGAAACTTGAAAAAAACTTGCCAGTTTTTTCAAGATGGGTTGTCTTGACGTAGCTCCTTTAAGTAAATTGCTTTTTTTCAGGCGTGTAGGAAGGCATGCATCGCTAATACTCAGTTGAAGGAATGTGGATGTGCTGAAATTAAACTTGCACTCAAGCCATACTGTGATCCGATTAATTCAACCCAAGGTAGGTAACGGTAGGTAGGTAGGTAGGTAGGTAGGTAGGTAGGTAGGTAGGTAGGTAGGAGGTAGGTAGGTAGGTAGGTAAGTACCGGTCTGTTCACTAAATCTGATAGAACTTGTCAAATATAATTTGTCTCTTTCGTTTACCCTACCAGTAGTATTTTGTTTCGTGTTTTTCGCGGCGATTTCTTGTTAGCTTCATCTCTGTTCGCGAAACATTTATTCCTGCAGTAGCTAGTTTCCGGTCCCATTCAGTTTCATTGATCGGTCGATCAAGCGCAACAACAGAAAGCTAACAGAATGCAGTACAGATCCCGCCGACCGCCTCATGACATAAGGCGACAAATTCACGTCATCACCTAAAAAAAGGCGATTGGTGTGAAATGTCATAATCGAAAGCATAACACTAGATTTGAAAGACGTACTCGTACTCTGATCTTAAAGTCCCTAATATATTGATTTATGCAGTATCGCTTACTGTACTCATCCATAAAAGGGGTAAGAATGAATTTGGGTCACGGCCCAAAACATAAATTATGATACCTATCAGGAATCTTTTTCGAAATTACTGATGAGAACTTTGCACTTTTACATGTAAAAACAGTATGTATACTGTGCATGTTATGGCTATACATTTACTAATATATTTCCAGCTTCTTGCACCGACATGGTTAACGACCAGCACAGGCGGTCAAATCTAAATTGCAGTTGTAATGAAGACTGCAAGTAAGTAGCAACCATTGTATTTGTAACTTATAAAGGGCATTTTTTAAAAGTCTTTTTTAAGGCTGAATGTACCCTTCATGCATTTAGGCTTCAATGGCGAAAAAGCTCGAGCCCCTCAGCGCTCCCCCTCCCCTCCCAGCCATTTGCTGGATTTGTTCTAGGTGGTCCCAGTCGCGCTTTGTAGATAGCTAGTCTCCAACCAGTTGGGATTCAGCATCCTAGTACTTAGGCGTTCTCTCTTGTTACGTATACCACGCAAAGACTGAAACTGTGGTCTCCTTGTCCCCGTGAAGCTGTTTAATGGTGCCGAGAGTCTTAGCTTAAAGTCAACTATGGTGTTTTATACTTATTGCCATCATCATCGTCATCATTATTATTGTTGTTATTTGACGTCATGAGGTCATTTGACCATATTAGGAAATGCCAACAGAGCGTTTTTAACACTGTAGTACAAACTGTATCCCGGTTTGGTCGGCTTAGAACAGGGCGAATGCAAGGGTTACTAATATAGAAGGAAAGGAAGACGCTTATTGAAAAATCCAGCAACTTGAAAAATATTCGTGCTTACCAAATGTTAGACAATCCAATATAAGGTGTGCATATTTCTTTCATATAAGCCGCCCCAAAGACTGCAGTTGAATACAAACTTTGTAGGAATAAAGTTGCTCAGTTAACCTCAACTATTTTAAGTTCCTGAATTTCTTAATCGCTCTCTTAATACGAGGTGCCTAACTATTCCGGTTTAGTGTTTGCCAATAGAGAGATTAAGCTTGTCGTTATACGGCAAACGGCAAACGCGAGCTTGTCTTTCATTTTGCTACCTTTTTTATCGAATTCTAAAATTAATCCCTCATAAAAATAGGGGAAAAATACCACGTTCACAACAAACAAAAAACTACTCATTTTCGCGTACGAACGTCAAACGGCAGACGGCAGAAGTTGAATTTTTGCCGTTCGCGGGAAAAATAAACGTCATGCTTAATCTCTCTATTACACATGTTGCTGTTTGTTCATCTGTTGACTGGTTTGCTTATTTTTGTTGCTGATGATGCTGTTGTTGTTGTTGTTTATTAGGCTGTTTGAGTATCTAGCAACCACATCATCTGCCGTATGGCCGACAGATGCATATCTGGTGAGTTGTTCCTGTCATTTACCTTTTCATCTTAGCTTTTCTTATGATGACGTAACAAAGGCAAGCAGTAGGTCATGTGAATGTCTTTTTCTTTTTGTGAATCATCAGGGGCGTCTACAAAACATCCTGGGAGATAAAGCTTCTGATGTGACAAGTGACTTCGCAGAAGCCAGGTTCGTCATTATCACGTCACATGTTAAAAAATAAATTAATTAATAAATGAGATGCCGGATGGCAGCATAGCCCTGTACTCTCAGTTGTTGGAAAGCCGATTAACGCCAATTATTTTTTTTTTAAAAAAAAAAGGGCAAAAATCAAAATTATAATCAAACTCGAATTTAACCCAGAACTATAGCTTAATCGCGCTTTGAACAATCGGTCTCTAGTGCCAGACTGGTTCGAAGTCTTAATGTCATTTTGTTTTTACAGGCGAAATTTGGCGCGGGTTGATGTTTACTGTAAGAGCATGACGTTGGAGATCATCGCTCAACAAGCACGGTATCAGGTAAATGCCTCGCTGCAGCGTTTGGCAAAGAAACGTTGATTCTGCGACCAAGCAAATATCAGCTGAGGTTTCTGTAAAGGTTATACTCGGTGTTTTTTTTGGTGATTCGTGCGTAAATCCGCTTTTAATAATATAGACCTTCTCAAAGTCCTTGGACGCGCGGTTTAGGTATGTTCGTCACTCGCGGTCGTCGCTTCGCTCGCCAATAGAGGGTGACTTGGTGCAAGTCTAGCTTTAATAGTGTCTCGTTGCTCTTGACGGGGAGGGGAGGTGGAGCGCGAGGAACGGCAAGTGGAAAATAGGCGGGAGATTTTGGGAAAACTAACCCGCGCCTTTTTTCACTTATTGTTCTTCTCACGTTTTCCCATCTTACAGAACGCCTGAAACATACTACTCAGTAGTACTCAAGTGGTCACTCAGTATGATTTTACCCAAACCATAATGATCCAGATGCTTCCACCTCGCGCCTTGTATTAAATCGGCAAAATCAAAAATTGGAGAAGTGGGGTGGCCAAACTGGAGTAACGTTAGCATCACTCGATTAATTTGAGTGAAAGGATTTATATTGCTGTTCTTTTGAGTGCTAATTTTGTACCTTTTCTTCCTTTATTAGTTGAAAGACCTTATTAGCAGCGTTGGAGGTTCACTGGGTCTTTTCACTGGGATCTCGCTGTTGACCTTAGTGGAGTTTTTAAAGTTGATGTTTGACTTGACGAGGTTCCTCTGCAAGAAGAAGTCTGTTGAACCTGGGATGCACGACAGGAACGAGAAAGAGTCGGAGAAGCCAGGCTTTTAATTAAGGCTGTGCTGATTTTATAATCCTACCAAGAGAGGATATCCTCTCTTGATCCTACATATGACAGCACAAGTGCGACCAGCTTGATCATTTAATTGTCGCTAATATAATTCACGAAAACATGACACATGCTAGTCGTCTTCTTAATTACTCAAACAGCTTAAAAAGAATTATTTAAAAACCCCTTTTAATCAGACAGAGCTGCTATTTCACTTCACTCCACTTTATTCAGTTTTTTCTTTTCTCCTTCGAGACATATATAAATTAATAAAAGATACAGTCCCAACAGTAATGAATTGCATGTTATTCCAAGTAAATGGAAATGTCAAAGCTACAATCATTGACAAAACCTTGGCACAGTTGTTGTTTTCCTTACTTAAAACACGAAAAAGTCAATTAATTTCCCCTCTCCCCCGTGGGAGGCGCGGTGGCCTAATGGTTAGCGCGCTCGACTCCGAGTCGAACGGCCCGGGTTCGAGGCCTGGCCGGGGCGCTGCGTTGTGTTCTTGGGCAGACACTTTACTCTCACAGTGCCTCTCTCCACCCAGGTGTATAAATGGGTACCGGCGAATTTACTGCTGGGGGGTAACCCTGCGATGGCCTAGCATCCCATCTAGGGGGAAGTAGCAATAGTCCTAGTCGCTTAATGGTACGGAAACCGGGATAAGCTCCGGCTGTATGGGCCTCATGGCTCGGAGACAGACTTTACCTTTACCTTTACCTCCCCCTTTGCAATGTTGCGTAGCATGCAAAAAACTAACAAAACTGAAACGCACTGCACGAGGAGCTTGGGCACATTGTGCTATCCAACACTGAAACGGGGGATGGGGGTGGGTGGGCCAACGACTTTTGTCAATGATTGTAGCCCTCTTTCTG
The DNA here is from genome assembly GCF_052425735.1 of Oculina patagonica. Taxonomy (NCBI): domain Eukaryota; kingdom Metazoa; phylum Cnidaria; class Anthozoa; order Scleractinia; family Oculinidae; genus Oculina; species Oculina patagonica. The sequence goes on along the minus strand of NC_135758.1, from coordinate 30,469,934 downwards.
TAGATTGTATCAAAAGTATGAGAACAAGAGCTTCAGTCCCAGTGAAACTGAAAACTCAATGTAAATATAACTCGTATAACGGCCGTACTGTACCGAAACGGATGGAAGGCTTTTACCAAGATGGCCACTTATACTTGGCTACTTCAGAGTGACGACTCTGGAGTAACTTGAGGGGATACTCGCGGTGTCTTGCGTGCTATCGCAGCTGAGGTGGACATTGAATACTTCGCAATCTCTGTGCTTACTGCTTCGCGTGTATTCTGTTCAGGACTGAAGAAAATCACATAAACCTTCGGTCCGAACAGGCAACCAAGAAGAGCGAATGAACTCACAAGGGTGGTTACGCCGCCAATGATGCCCACGTACCACCCCTCCAGGCCAAACTCAACGGGGTAATACGCAGCCGAGGACAGCAGCACAATGTACATGGAAAAACCGATGTATCTTGCCTCGTTGAAATTCTCGGGAATTTTCCTGCCTCTAAAAGCGTAATAGACGCAAGCAAATGAAAGGAGTAGGACAGTAGTTATAGTCATGGCTAAGAGGGCTTGGCCAGTGGCGGATCTGAATGGTTTGCAAACGACGAATACGTACTGAAGTGGACGAACGATCGTTTCTTTAGAAGGCGGGTCGCTAATAATCCAAGCCACAATCAGTATGACTTGTATAGACAGCAAAAAGAGTAAATGAAGTCTTTGTTCTTTGAAAAGGAAGCTCTTTCTTCTTTTCTTTGGCCTGGGAGTGAGACTGTCGGGTAACGGACCCTGAAACTGGAAAGCCCTAACTATTTTTTTTGACTTCAGTAGTAGTATGGACACACATAAAGTATTGACGGTGTATCGCCACATATTTATAGCGCGGCACAAAAGGTCCGTTGGAGTCAACAGATACAGAAAGGCCAAGACGAAGAATAAAGCCACCACTGTCAATAAGAGGAAGCTAAGCTCTTTGTTTGACGCCTTTACTATCGGCGTATTCCGATGCTTGATAAAAACGACAAAGCAAAGAATTGTCAAAGCCAGACCGACAGCTGCCGTGGAGGCCACCACAATCGCGGAAATATTATTCCAGCTCAAGTTATTTTGTGGAAGGTCAATGCATTCTGTCCTCTCCTTGTTGGGTTTTTGCCTCTCGGGACATTCAGAACAGTTTGAATAAATACCACTGGAGCTAATTGTGCCAAGTGGGCAACTAACGCATTCCCAGCAGCAAGGAGACTTTGTTACTCGTCTCTCGCCTGGCTTGCAATCGTGAGAGCACACTGACAATGGGACACCTTTGAATCCTTTCTGACTGTTCCAAGTTATATTTGGAACATCTAGGTGAAGTCTAGGACTGGTTTTCCTGGCCCACCAGCCAACAAGCGTTTCCGAAAAGCCATTAACACTACTCTTAAAGTTTACAACGTCGTAGCACGCCTCCAACGGATCACCATTTTTGTCAAATTCGATTGTCCCTGTCAATCCTTGGAAACTCACATTCCTCAAGTAAAAGTGCAGCTCTTCCCCTTTTATCTTCGATTGCTGAACTGTTGGACATTTACCGCCCTTGAGCAAACCATGTGGTTCTTTACATGTGTACATGTTGTGCAAGGCATTGGCAAATGCGTACACCGCATCAATAGTGTACGAAATGTAGGGACTGCTTGTCAAGGGATTACTAGTTGGGAATGAAAACTGATGTGACAAATCCAGCGATGTATTCTTCCTCATTGCCAAGTAATCCAAATACTCCTTCCACCACGCACTGGTGCTGCCCGTAAAAGTTCTTTTTGCTAGATCGGCCAGGTACTTTTGGAATGGCTCACTGGATTGCGCCTTGGGCAAAATCCCAAAAGATCCATTCAAAGTGTTTGCAAAACGGGCATCTGCGAAGAATGGATCTGATGGGGTTGTTCCATCAGTAAAAATCCATGTTCTTCCTATAACATTTTGTTTGACGACCTCTTCCATGAAATCCCTTGCATACCCTCCGTAAAGCCATACGAAGACAGCTGTAACTTTCTCATTACTCCTAAGGTCGAGAACAATTTGTCGAATTTGGTCGAAATGATCAACACGAGGAACGAACCTTTTGAAGGCAATGCAAAGGTGGTCTCTTTTGTTGGCCTCCTTTTCTATTCCCCAGATTCCGTAACGTCCAAACGAGTCGTCGAGAGCTATTGCACCGACATATGTCCAGTTGAAGAACTCAGCTATGTCAGCTAAAAGACTGGCGCGCCAGTTGTCCGGCGCAACTGTTCGATAGAAGTGACTGTATAGAGTGGCACTCAATTCCACGCTTGTTGCCAACGGGCTGATAGAGGGGATGTGAGCGATCTCGAACAAGCTTGATACCATTATGGCACTGGAAGAATCCATTGGCCCAACAACCCCTGTTATTTCTTTAAGTCCGCCAGACCCGGACCCGTTGAATTCTGTCGAGTTTGTGCAGTTTTGGAGTGAAAAACGATGATCGCTTTTCACAACCAGTTCGTAAGCAGTCTCCACTGCTAAAGCAGGACGTAGGCAGTAATCCCGGATATCAAACCCGAGTGTCACATTTGGTAAAAGCGTTTTGTTTTGGTTGATGCTCTCAATGGCAAATATCATTGCCTCTGTGTAGCCCAGGTTGGTAGCGAGTATGTCACCGCAACCGGCGTTATTGCCTGCGCTCTGATGAAGATCAAACAAGCCTCCTAACACGATATCACCATCTTTATAAGCAGTCGTTGGTGGTAGTAAACAGTTGGCACGATGACTTCCATGACACAACAAGAAAACGGCGAGGATGGTAAACTTTAGACACGAAGACATCGTCTTTCAGTCTTGATAATTAATGGTATTGTCACTTTGCTGCGCTGTGGCGGAAGAGAGATAGTACAAAGAAATCAGATAATTGTCCTCTGTGGTAGAAACTCAGTTTCTTACAGTGTTTCCTGCTCATTGAGGATCGCTGGGAATTCCTTATGTCTTGGTTATAAACTCGTCTCCTAGTTAGGTCTACTTTTAGCACAATAAGTCGGATAGAACTCAAGCTCATAAATAATGGTAAAACACCATACAGCACGATTTTATCTTATGACAGGAGATCGATTGTCTATAAGTAAACACAGTGGCAAGGAGGACGTGCCTATATGGCAAAAAGTAAATGGATTTTAAGTATTTTGGCTTTTTAAACAAATACAAATCAACACGATTGAAAAGGAAGCATTTTCTTAAAATAAACAGAAAAATGACGTGGGCTATAGAGACGGATACCGACTACAACCCGTCAAAAAAATACGTGCACAACTTCAGTGGAGGAATATAATTCCTTAAAGAACAAAGAAAATTACTTTTGATAATGGGGTTGGTATATAAGTTCTATTTTCAACCATTTTTTTTATCAGCGCGTTCACGTTTTACCACGTATGGAAGGCGAACTTCTAAGTACAAAATGGACGGGGGAAGTTATAGTCTAATATTTCACCTGAATATTTCCATATTTTGGGACATGTTATAGATGAAAATCGAATTAATATCATGGATGGACAGCATGCATAAATCAAACTATCTAGAGATTTTGTTCAAAAATCTGGTAAGGTTTCACAATATGATATTTGGTATGCGTTGTCCTTGCTAAATAACGGCTGTGATGATTTTGTTGTTTTAGCTTTTTTTCTTAACACATGTAGTTTTGCAAGGGTCAATTTTAAAGGCCTGTCACTAGGTCGATTTGTGTCAAAATAAGGCAAAAATTAAAAGCAAGCTAAACTAATACCCAACAAAAGTTTCTTAGTCAAATATTTGATTCGGAATAAATATTTAAGTCGCTGCAATAAATAATGAAAACGTCTTGTGGCCGATTAAATTTCAGTTTACACAATAACGCCGAAATAAAAAAAAATATATAGGAAAATTTATTTTTTCTGGCACTTAATGAAGAAAGCGCAGCTCCATACAATGCAAATTCACTTTGCCATCATTTGGGATCAGCTGCTGATTTTACTCTAAAACCGTTAATTTTTGGTTGATCCTCAATTTCAGGCATTTTTAATTGTTATGCTTTATAAGGTAAGATAAGGTAGCTTTCGCGACTGATCCAATCCGCTTTTTCGCATCTTAATAAACTAGTTGGGGAAATAGTCAAAGAAAACCTTTACATACGTTCTTAGTCAATTAGAAAAACTACTAAAAACTGCTATTGTTATAAGCTACATTCAATTTTGTCCGCTGATTGCAAGGTGTCACAAAGGCTCAACTGATCTTGATTGCCGAGTATGTACCTCGACGTTTTACAGCGCCACCTTTGATCCACCTGGATTTCTCGTTCAGACTGATTATGGGCTAACTCACTGTCTCTCAAAAATGTGCACGTTGCGGCTTAAGTATGGGAGAACACCGTGGAGCCGTTGCCAACAGAGCCTGGTTTGTGATGCTTGTGATGCCGACGTTTGTGGGGTGGCTGTTTCAGTGTTGTCGTTGCTATTTTCTTCTATATCAAGAGTGTACTGTCCTGTCTACATAACATTCACTGCTACAACCAAATCTCTAGCATATGGAATGTACCTTGACGTAGAAAAAGGAAACTTGAGCCTTTGGGCACCTTATAATCAGAAGACAAATTTTCTCGGTCCTCGTTCCTGTAAAAGTAGTTGAGCCTTTGGACACCTTATAATCAGAAGACAAATTTTCTCGGCCCTCGTACCTATAAAATAGTTTTCTCTTTCCATTAATTTATACCTGGGTAACTCAAAAGCTGATTAAAAGAAAACATCTTACATCATTTACCCTTTTGCATTCCGAGTCAAGGTCAGTAATTTCTTTGCTTTTTTACTCACAGCAGCCAAGCCAGCTTCGTCGCTTTGAGAGTTTCTATACAACTTGCTCCGTGTTGACACTATCCTCTGAATAAAAGCTTTCTGCCTGCCAGCGAATGATAAAATAAATAAGTTCACACAAAAGCCCCTGTTTTAAATACGAATTCGCTAGAAACCGTTTAATTATGAAATGTCGAAACACCTTGAAGAATCAATAAGGAAACCCCCCGCCCTTGTGGACAATTATAATTTCAAATTTAAAATGCAAACGTTTTCAAAACAAAGGTTCCTGCATGAGCTTTCAAAATTGGAATACATGATATCCATTTCACAGTGAATTGAATAAATACAAAATAACCCTTCTGGTAGATTGGTTTGCACAGAATATGACCTAGACCCTACTTGTGCCACAGCACTAACAAAGAGGTAAAGCCTTCAAAGAACTGACAACTGGCGCCGACCATTTGGCCATTTTAATTTCTCGCGGTTTCTGGCGTGAGGGGATCTCTCTGTGGGGCTGTCTTTGAGAAGCTGATTTAAATACTGTTCACTTGAATAGGTCAGTAAATATAGCCGGAAGTTTTTATTTCGGTGAACCTGACAGCTCCAATTCACTCTCATGTAAACTAGTGTTTTACCTGTATGTGTAAGACCGTAAGCGCAGCGTAATTAGCATAAACAACTGCCAGTTTCAGACTCTCGGAATCTTGGGAAGCAAAACGGCCGAAGAGAATTCATGGAAAACTTTAGCAGAAAAGGAAAAACGGAGGGTCTTCCAACGGCGATAACGTCTGTTATTTACACAATCGACCGCAGGGATGCTGTTAGCGTTATCGAGTCCTCGATGACTCCTGCTTTTTTGGACCATGGCATTATAGCAATCATTATGGAAATTCACGAGACGACTTTGTGTCTCACCGCTATATCGATAAACCGTTTTTGATCATTATAACCTGTTATAACGCTCGCCCCTGACCGGAAATCTTCTCTTTGCTGGCTGGCTATGGCAAAGTAAATAAGTATTAATTTGAAACCTTTGAATAAGTTTTTCGAAACGTCATAACACAGAAACACCTGTTCTAAGTTGTTGACAAAAGCATTTAAACTTTCCTTTCCTTTCAAAAGTCTATCATCCATAGGACACTATAGACGTTTTAGAATAGGCGCAGTATCGTCAGATTAACTGTTGGGCCCATGCAACTGCTTTTGTAGCAACTTTTTTTCAAAACAGCGGTGAACCTTCAGATTCCCAGCTCAGACAAAGGCAGAAAATAGAATATCGATCCAAATATCAATTAGCATGCAAACAACAACGTTATGGTGCTGTGCAGACGAAAACTTCTGGCGTGTAACCTGAAAGGTAGCGGTATTTTGTGATCAGTTTAGACTTGTGTTTCGCACTATTATTGTTTGTCACTTCAGTACTGATTAACACTTCGTTCATTTGGGTTATTGATAAAAGATTTATAATGGTCCTGTTTTCAGTTCTCTAATTAATCATTTTTTTGTGTGAGACTGCACTAACTGAACGCGACACTATTGTTGCGGCAAGGCTTGTCGGCTTCTTAAAACGTTTTACGTTTGTGTCATTGCAAGCCTCCAGTTTTAAGTAACGTAGAATTACCTTCAAGACCTCTTCTACCCCGGATAATGACCACAACCAAAAACAGTGAGAACTATTGCATTGAATCACCTTCTCTCCTTTTGAAAACAAGTTCGCTCACTGCAACATCATGTGGGCAACTCTCACACTGATCACCTGCGGTCTGTTCCTTGCATGTACAGTTTTTCAGACCATTTAATTCGACTTATATATAGGCGGGAAACAGCTTAAACGGAACCCCTGATGGATACACTACCATAACTTCGATTGGCTACACTATGAACAAAACATTAGTGTACACAAGTGAAGGATTTTTAGGTACAATCAAGTGATTTTTACACACAATCTTGGCTTATACTGTTCTTTAGTGTTTTTCACTTAATTCAGAAACTTGTGTATGCACCTGCTACATTATAAAGGCAACATTAAGGTTGGTGAAAATGATGAATACATTCGTCACACAGAAAAATTATCAGGATTTTACATATGCGGATGCTATAATCCGGCTTTTAAAAATGCAAAGAAACTTGTTTATTCTGCAAGCCATTGTATGTTCTCACCCAAAGAAACCGAATATCAGTTAAACTGGTACCAAAATGGGAGTATGAAAAAACGACGAGCCACATATCCCGGGAGCAAATTAGCAGGATTTCGGAGAAAACTATTGCTAAAAAATAATTACGAATTACTTTGGCCCAAAACAAAAAAAAACAACTGAACGTGGTATTTAACGCTTTCGTTTCAATTTGTGTTATTCATACATCAGTGATAATTTAAGACATTTGCAAGAAATGTTATATTACCAAGAGTATTGTAGTTATTACACAAAAGGCGAGTCACACATCAGTGTAATGTTGTAGTAGTGTTCACGGCTTGGCTAGTGGTTCCTTAAACGTCCTCGACTTCAAAATGTATTTATTTATTTTAAAATACTAAGGCTGTATTCATTAAGCCATGCATCGCTTAACTCTAAAAACGTTTCGCCGTTAAAAAATTATATCTCTGGAACAATAAACGTTCTTTTAACACATTGCGTAAATCGTTATGATCGTACATACCTTGTATTTTTTTGCCGGGTTTTCGTCGATCGGTGGTCAATGTGCACTGACAAAAAAGACAAACAGTTGCAGTATTGACGTTTAAAACGTGTCAAAAAGGCTTTCAAGCTGTCATTTTGACTGCTAATGTTTCAAAATTGCGCCAATTGAGCTAATAACATGAATTATTGCGCATATGATTGGTTAATAAGAACGTCGACCACATCCCGCTTATGAAAAAGTTATGAAACCTGCTGATGTATGAGACATTTGTGATATTGCCTGTGCAGAAATGAAGTAATCTATATCTTTCTTTCGTAACCTTTGGTAGGTCCAATTGCCTCTGTAAATTTGCGGCAAAGACAAAGTGAGGCCTATATTTTGACGTATCGATTAACTAATAGAAAAGTTGAAAATAATAACTTAGTATACTAAAAGCGTTTAGTATTCATGATATCTTCTCCAGATCAAATGACGTTCAAAATAAATGCATAGATCGCTTAAGCTTAAAAGCCCTTTCATACACGATTCTTTCTTGACTTGAATATCACCAGTCGAGTCGTGATATTAACACAGAATACTGCTTCCTGTTTGTTTTAGTTTCTTTTTCGTCGCTCCTGAGTTGACGCGCGAACGCAAACAGTTTTCATCGTTTTTGTTTATTTGACAGGTGTTTGTCTTACTTCTTCAAGTTTTTTTCTTGTGACATAAATGGTTACTTAATATTGATAACTATAAAAGCCGAAATCTGTTCGTGTGTGAAGTCCTAAGTATAAGTAACATAAAGAAAGAAAGAATTTCAGTTTCTACATGGCCGCAGAACGACAACAAACACCATTTGCAGTGCATGTCTTATAAAGCGCTCCATCATAAAACGAAATAATTAAACCCACCTGTCTCTTACGTCAACATTATATCCATTACTGTGGTAATGATTAAAAAAATGGAAAACATAATTGCTGTTCTGTGGCAACGAAAAAAACAAATTATTACAAATAGAATTCATTATGTTTTTCTCTGTTGGGTGGCAATAACCTAAACAGCCTGGTACTGAGTGTAACAGCTGCCGGAGTAAGCTCATGGGTATAACCCCTCACTCAAGACTTGTATTGACCAGACCCATTAATTTGATTGAAGTAGCGAAAATTTATTCCTAGGAATATAACATAAACATTGTCACGGGCTTGTTATGGTTATGTGCTTATTTAGGACCCGGTTTAGCCTGTTGTTCCAGGCGTTCGGTTAGTTGGGAGCGAGGAACGGTGAGTAAAAACAGAGGGGAGTATTATTATTATTATTATTATTATTATTATTATTATTATTATTATTATTATTATTATTATTATTATTAATCTTTATTGAGTACTTTCCATACAAACTTGAATCTCAGGTGTATCTGGCTAAAAAGAGAATTATTATTATTATTGTTATTATTATTATTATTTTTATTATTATATCGAAAATAAAAGTATTATTATTATTAGTTTATTATTATTATTATTATTATTATTATTATTATCATTATTTTTTTATTATTGTTCTTATTCACTCCCCGTTCTTTGTGCTCCTCTCCAAAAACCGAACGCATGGAGCAGGTTATGCCGGGTTGGTCAAAGCACGAAAAAGTTAATCAGATATAATTTTTTGCAAATAGATTGCGAGCTTGATAAGCGCTCCTAAGAAGCATGCGCGGTTTGCCTCTTTTCATTAGTTTCCGTTGGTCAGAATCGTGCGGGCCCATTCTCGTTCCCAGAGCCTTCCGTTTCTTTTGGTCACGTGGTCGGCGAAACGAAGGGCTCTGGTAACACTGACTACCGGATGACGTAAAATCCACGACATCCGGTAGCGCATGCCCACTGCATAAATGTTCGTCTGCGCCTGCTCAGTAAAAGAAAGGGGAAGGCTGGGGCTGACTTAGACGAGAAGAAAGCGAATTTGAAAGAAGATACGACATTTGAGTTTGGCGTTCGAAAGAGCTGTACAGCAATCCTTGCTACAATTGTCGGAGGACATCAAGAAACAAGGAATGGAACAGGAAGACGGCAGATAGAAAAGTTAGAATCCAGAGGAATTGGAGTCATAGTGTTTAAACACGGAGTCGAGGAAATCATCAGCTGATATAAACATTCCGACGGTTGATGATACTGTGAAATTTATTTATGGCCATGCGGAGGTATTGTAGAAAATTCAGAGCTAAAAAAGCGGCTGAGCGATGAGGTATCATTCTATTGAGCGGCGGTAAGAAATATCACATTGAATTTCAAAGTCTTCATGTATTCATGAACTCCATTTAGTGTGTATATCTTGTATAAGCTAAGTTAACGTTGATAGTGCAAATGTTTGCAATATTTTTAATGCAATAAAAAGTGCAACCGAGTTACACCTTACAAAAGATGTACTTTTCATTTGTTCATAAACAAAGGTCTGCTTCGTGAATATGTTATTCCAATAAACTCCCAACAAACTCCCAGACTGTTATTCGGTCTTTTTCCGGAAACATTTTCAAACTGACCGGAAGTATAACGAAAATTGCGTAGAAGCGTTTCATTTTTTTACCTAATTACGCATGCAGTTTTTATCAGCCAATCAAAAAAATCATATTTTTTACCGTTACCAGGGCCACTACGTCATGTCATTTAAAAAAATACGCGTGGCCCTGGGGAAGAGGATGGTGCGGGCCGGGCTCTGACCATTGATCGTGTAGGAAAATGGCTGATGGGCCCAGTTAGCTGATAATAAATGTGATTGGAGATTCTGATAAAAGCACAAGGGGTACTGATAACTTTTCGATTTTCTTCGCTTTCCTGTGAGGCCAAAGATTCGTGGGATTCTTTCCGACACGTGACCGATTCAAATGAAAATGCGCGAGAAGAATCAGGCAAAAAAGTAAAAGGAAAACGAATACGAAAACACAAGAAGTCACCAACATGTCTCTAAGCAAAGAGCCCGAAAACAAGATCTCGCTTTCACTGCCCCTGTAAAGTGGAAGGATGGATAAGAATAACAGTCGAGTTCCAGTTCTTTTCTCTTTGACCTCGACAACAAGTCCTCGAGTGTACTCAGTTCCTCGTACAGAAGCGGTCGATGTTTGCTTTAAAATAAACCATCCGCGAAATTGATCGCTCAGCGTGCTTGAGGATCGGCATAATTAATTAATATTACTTTGCAAACAGCGAGAAGTATTGAATTCAGGTCAGTATAGCCAGCACAAAGTTTTTTTTTTCAAACACTTCTTAAAACCGGGTGTACTAAGTTTTGCTAATCCTTTAATACACCGGAATTCTAGTAGTTAACGTAACTTCTTTCTTAAATATATTTGTTGTCAGGTGGCCTGTAAGCAAATCCGGGAAGCAAGAAGCAAAATAAATTTTTGAATAGCGTATCGGACTGAACATTAAACTCAAATATTTCTTACCCATTTTGCCAAGTGTAGATATAGCTCATACAATGTACACGGTACCGTCAAGGAATAACAACTTAACTGGAAATCGATGTTGATTCTCCGGAGCATAAGTAAACGTAGACTGGTCTTTCCATGCAAAATAATCTGTTTATCGACAGAATTTGGCCGCTAATTGGTTGCACGTCTTGATGGACAAGCGAAAAGAATTCATTATCGAAATTTCTCTTGTCGAAATACAAAACAAAGTGGATATTACTAGCTGCCTTTTGAAATGGCTTGAATGAAATTTAATTAACAAGTTGGATAACGAGGTCTGTTGAGCTTAAAAAGCTTTTAACAAGTTTGATAATTTTAAAAGATAAAAGATTTATATACAAAGGAAAAAATAGTTTTATATCGCATGCAGCAATTAACCAAAATCTCAGTAATAGATGGCTAGTCCCCGCCGCCCGCAGGCAGAGGTGTACTTGAGCTTAATCGACAAGAATTTAATATTGAAGTACAAAACGTTTTTCTTTTTTTTTTCAGATACAGTGAATATATTATTAATACACCTTATTCGATGGTTTAACATAAAATACGCGCAGATATTTTGCGAGTTGCGTAGTATTTTTCCGAGCCCCGTGGGGCGAGGAAAAGTACGAGCAATGCGCAAAATGTCCGCTCGTATTATCTGTTTAACCATCGAATAAGGGATTTATTATTCCACTATTTCTTCCACTAAGTTTGGGTCTGTATTCCGTAAGTTTGTCCGTCCGTATTTTTGTCCTGTTCTACAGTGTAATAACGTGGCTTATTTTGTGCGTTCTTTTGCCCTAATATGGTAAAATGGCGCAGTAGGGGAATAATAAGGGATTTTATATCATTCCACTATTTCTTCCACTATAAAGTTTCGGTCCGTATTCTGTAAGTTTGTCCGTCCGCGCTTTTGCCCTGTTCTACACTGTGGTATATTTTGTGCGTTCTTTTGACCTTATATGGTAAAATGTTGCAATAGTGGAATAATAAGCTAATTACCTTAGAAATGTCCTAGCTTCTTTTTTTCTCTCTTGATAATCTTCAGAAATAATGCAGTGAATATCCCTAATCACATAAATGGATGTCCTACGACTTACGCAATTGAATTGAAAAGATCAAGAAGAATCAGGTAACAAAAATAAAAGGGAAACGAAAAAGCACAGAAAGACACGAAGAACCTGTCCCTTAGCAAAGAGCCCAAGAATGAGGGTCTCAATGGGGTGGTGGCTTTTACGGTTAACGGTAAAATTTTTGGTTCTTTTACGGCTAACGGTTAATTTATTTCCATTACGGTTAAGAGAAGTTAAAAATTAATTTCCATTGTTTTGAAAATTTAAAAATTAACTTCCATTATTGAAAAATATATTTTAGGTCTCAAGGCCATTTTGAGACGATGAAGTGATCAAGTCTGTATTATTTAAAATTACTAAGCGATTTTTTACGGTTACCATATTTTACGGCTAACAGTTAAATTTTTCCAATTTTTACGCCTAACGGCTAAATTTTTGGCCGTTTTATGGCTAACGGTAAACCTCATTGAGACCCTCAAGAATAACTCTTCATGGACAGTTGAATTTGTTCTTTTCTCGAACGTTTTAGAAGCCTGTGGCCTCTCATCTCAGTCATAAAAATGTTTAATTTTCTGTCTTCACAAGCCTTAGCCTAGTTAGCCAAGCTCAGCTCATGTAGATCAGTGATTGACAAAGCGTGCTGAAAATTAGTGAACACGTGGCCATTACTTCCGGTCAAACTGATAAGATAGTAAAGACGGACATTAAACTGTTTTGATTAAAAATATAATTCAAACAGCGGTGATAAACATGATGATAAAAAATCGCATTTTACTAAACTTGACGTTTCGTATGCTAAGCTACATACATTTTCAAAAGTATGACCGTTAAAACTTTTTGGCAACAATTTATATATTGTAATGAAAGTGGTCTGGAACCAAGACTGAGAGTCGACTGAGACGATTGATCTTCAGCAGTAACTGAATAAATGTAGTGACACTTCAGTTAAAAAAGCAGCAACCTCTCACTGCCTACATTTGCATTTAATGAGGGTTGAAGTTCTTGGATAAATAATGTCTCCTTTAATTTTACAGTGGAGGTCAGTCTTGCCACCCAGATGCAAGGATTTTGAAATGATCCCATTGGCCATTTGATGTTGTGGCCTGTGGTTTTAATGTGATCAGCAATAGCTGATGGATGGTCACATTTAGTAAGAGCCTTAAAATGTTCAGTTTTTCTGAACATTTTTTTTAAACTGTGTTGTTGTTTGTTTGTTTTTTTGCCGCAATCTGATTGGCTTAAAACTCGAGAGTGTCTGATGAAGCGTATACTTTATTATTCAACAAATGCGCGCGCTGCCCATATATGGTAAAAATTTTAACGTTATCTGTCATCCGTACATAACAAATATCCTGCGATATACGTAGGTTCCGAAAATTCGTCCAAAGTCTTGTAACGCACTGCAAAATTAAACTTTTTCTATCTGCAAAATGTGTTTCGTTGACAAATTGTTGAATAATAAAACAATTATCCTGCTCAATCTTGCGGAATATCGTCTGATTTTAGCCAACTCGGCCTACGGCCTCGTCGGCTAAGTACCAGGTGATATTCCGCGCGATTTCGCAGGATAATTGTTAATTAACGCAATATTCCTGAACAAAGCAGCCCGCTGTCCAAAAGTGAGCCCGCTAAGGGGTTACAGTATTCCGCGAAGCGTGCAGCATTTATTTTCCAGTCAAAAGTAGTCTCAGTTCATAGGAAAGTTACCATGTCTACACTTAAAGCTCTAGCAAAGAACTGGCCGATGGATCATAAAGAAAGATGTAAGTCTATGTTCAACAACGAGATCCTAAGTGACGTCAAATTTGTCGTTCAAGCGTCCCGAAACAGCGAAAATGGAGAAAGCGACAGCAAGAAACGCAAGATTGTAATTCCAGCGCACAAGTTATTGCTGTCGATTTGCAGTCCTGTGTTTTTTGCTATGTTTTGCGGTGAAATGGCTGAAACCAAAGAACATATTGATCTCCCTGACTGTGAATACGAAGGTATGTTGGAGTTGTTGCGTTACATCTACACCGATGAAGTTTGCTTGAACGGTAATAACGTGATGCAAGTGTTGTATCTGGCCGAGAAATACATGATTCGTAGCCTGACCGATGAATGTGCTGGGTATATAGGGAAGAATCTAGATTTATCAAACGTGTTTTGTGTCTTAAAACACGCCCAATGGTATGAAAATAAAGATCTTTTGTGTCATTGCTGGGATTTGATTGACAAAGAGACGGAGGAGGCCTTGAAATCAAATGACTTTCCGAGCATGGAGAGATCTTTTCTAAACCAGTTAGTGGAAAGAGATACCCTGAGCATCAGAGAAGTGGAGTTGTTCAAGGCTGTAGATTGCTGGGCAAAAGAAGAATGCAAGAGGCAACAGCTGAAAGCAGACGGCTCTGTTAAAAGACAACTTCTTGGAGAACAGATAGTCAAAAATATTCGTTTTCCGATCATGAAGCAGAGAGATTTCATAGATTTTGTTCTTCAAAGCAAGATATTAACAGAAGAAGAAACAAGAAGCATTATGAATTGTTTTAGTTCCAGTGAGACTGCACCTGTTGGATTTCTGGATGTTCATAGGTGGGGTCCCCTTTCACGGTGTTGTAGATTCAAGAGTTTTCTTCCTGATAGCTATTATGAGTATGGTCCTAACGATGAAAACTGGCTTCCACTGACAGTTGACAAGGGCGTGATGTTACATGGTGTATCTCTTCTAGGTAATGATGGTGGTGAATTTACAGTTAATTTGCGAGTAGCATTTTTCATCGATAATGAAGGTGATGATGTTGACCATGATCATGACGATGATGATGAATTAGTTCTTGCATCCAAGGCTGGGATTTTTACATCTAAAAGGAGACATTGTAGCTATGGATATTATTATGGCTTTGATGTTGTATTTGATCAACCTATTGCTTTAGAAAAAGACTTTCTTTACTTTGTTAGTATATCAGTAACTGGCCCTGGCTACTGTATTGCAAACGGGGCTACCAATGTAGTTCAGGTTTCAGGAGTGAAATTCGACTTCAACCCCAATATGACAGACGACGTTCCCCAATGTACATGTGCAGAGCTATTATTCAAAGTAAAAGAATGATCCTGAAAGTAACAGCAGGCTTATTTACATTAACTGTGTAGGTTCACTGCATCCCATGGGGTACTCCATGTAGTGCGCTATTGGCCATTCCGAGGTTGTGCAGGGAACTGGGGCGAGTTTTTAATTTTGAGCAATCGATAATCTGACACCACCACAGTAAAGAAGCCGATGAGATTGGTTATTTCACCGCGTTTGATGCTTTTAGGTTGAACAGAGAGGAAGTTATGGGCCTTGAAACATGGTTAAAAATCCATACAAACGTCTCTTATTTTGAGACAGCGTCCCCCCCAAAACCATATAAACTCTTAATTTTTTTATGATTTTTGAGATATTCTTTAAAATGGGCAAACACTGTGATTTTCATCTTAGTTTCTTTCAAATAATGGGTCTTTGGCAAGATTTTACAGCTGTCACAAAACAGGTTAAAAAATTTAAGAGTTAATATATTTTTCGGGGACGCTGGCTCACATGTATGGATTTTGAACCATGTTTCAAGTTCCATACCACTTCGTTTCTGTTTATCCTGAAAGCATCAAATTTTCAATACCAATCTCACCATGATCTTTCATGTGATAGCGTCAGATTATCGATTACTTAAAATTTGAAACTTGCACCAGTTCCCTGTGCAACTTCGGAACGGCCAATAAGGGGAGGCTCTACTCAAAAGGGGTTTCTTTTTTGTCCTTGTAGCATGCAAAAAAGACTGATTAAGGGGCTGTAAAAATAGTCTTTGGACCAGAAGGGTAGCATCTAAATCAAATTATTAGAAAAGGGGGAAAACTGAGCTGAAACTCCTACCAGAAATTACAATGCAAAGATTGGTGTGAATTGATAGAAGGAGAAGTGCTGCAATTTTCTCGAGTAAGTAGGCAGCAAATAAAGCCTCAGAATACAATAAATTGGATTAGGAACCAAGTATATAAGTTTTTAAAATTTTTGTGGATCAAATTCGACCAAAAGAAATGTTATTATGTTATTGATTGTTGTAAAATTAACCTTCAAAAAGATGTTTTGTTCAAAAATCTTTCATCTTTATCAGTTGATGGAATGCAAATGTAATGGTGAGATGACATGAGATGTAGCAAATCAGCAAAAAATGATGTAAATGTTAGTGATGTCAATACAATCATTCCCAGCATTTGGATGTCTTAGAAAATTGTTTTATGTGTTTGTTTTATGTGTTGTGTTTTAAGTGAATATTTTTAATTACCAGTTTTAAGTCCTTTATATGTTCAATTTTAACACGCAAAAATATTTAAAATCACTTAATGAGTGATTGAAGAAGTAATCTTAGTTTGAGATCTATTTAACAAATAAAGGAAAATTTTGAGTTTCATGTCATATCCATGTTTTCATTCCACTGCATTGTCACCAAGTATAGTGAAGTCCTGAACAAGTTTTGCATACCAGCAGAAGCTGCTAAGCCAGTGGTTCCCCATCTCTTGAATTGTTTTGGCCACAAGTCTTATCCTATTTTTGGAAATGAATGCTTGTTTTCTTGACTCAGCTAACAGATGAAGTTTTTCTTTTTTTGATTACATGGTGGGGCATAGCCAGTGGCGTGTTCCAAAGTCCCCTTTTGGACTATGACCAAAGCTATTTCAAACCAAAAAAAATTGACCAGATCTGCCCCCCCCCCCCCCCCGCCTTGTTCGCCAGATGAGATCTTTGTTGTTCAAGAAAAAGAAAAATTTCAAAAGCCATGACATGCTATATTGAGGAATGCTGGCCTTGTTTGGCACTGAGAATTTTAGAAATTTGTGTTCAAAATCAAGGAAATGCCATTTCTGAGACCTAAAATTTTAAAATATTGCAGGATATCAGTTATGTATGAATGATGGATGATTTGCTGAATAATAATGTAAAAGAAATGGTGAAAATAAATTAAACAAGAAATCTTTTCTTATCCACCTATGATTCTTGTAAGCTAGGCTCAGTCATAAGGCTGTGGCTTAAGTGACTGAAACCTAGACAATAGAGCGGTTTTCACTTGAGTGTCAAAAGTAATTCGCGTTTTTGCATTGGTTTTTCATTACTACGTTTTGAGATTGGTTTAAAACCATCGCGCCACTTTCTCCGCCAATCAGAAGTAAAACCAAAACCAATCATGACGCGCTCGCGCCCGTTTTCCTGCGCTTCGTGCCGGCTACATGTACTGTATTTACTTGAATAAGCGCCGCCCTCGAATAAGCGCCGCATATGGAACAAAAAAGTTAATAAGCGCCGCCCCCGAATAAGCGCCGCAGTTCTCGATGCGGCGCTTATTCGAGGAATTCCGTTAAACTAAATAAGAACTATTAAGCAAACTTGGACATTTCTTTCCGTCAAAAATAGTTCAAAATGATTGTTTTACGCTCACCCATTAGTTTTTCTATCCAACATTCTACAATACCTAGTTCTGTAAATGTTGTGAATTCCGCGAACTTTGCCAGAGCAGCTAGCGCCTTTTCTTTATTCAGCAAACGACAAATACTGACAATCAAAAGACGCTATTTTCAATTACTGTAAGAGATAAGATTCTTTGTGGCGTCCAAATTTAAAATAAGCGCTGCCCTCAAATAAGCGCCGCCCTCGAATAAGCGCCGCACTTGAGGCGCGAAAAATTTAATAAGCGCCGCGGCGCTTATTCGAGTAAATACGGTATTTGCATCGAGTTTTGATTGGTTTACTGGATTGTCTGTGCTCTGTGTGATTGGCTAGAGTGATTACTTTGGTTTTGGTTTTACGACACTCAATTGAAAACTGCTCTATACACCTCTCCGGCTTATAATGCTGTGTAAGAGTTATTTCCAAAATGCTAACCAAAGAAAAATCGATTAACAAGCGCATAACTACGCAACATAAAGTAAAACAAAAATAAATCAAAAGATGAATGAACAAATGCATCACTAATAAAAAACATTTAACATCACTAGGCAACAAAATCTTCCTAGAGCAATATTTCGGGGCGACGTACATGACGTGGATACCTCTTTTTGACATTTTGTTTCCAGAATCTGTGTATGCGAGATTTTCGAAAGGTGGGAATTTTTAGCTGGTGTTAGTTCTCAACTTCTAAAATTGCACTGTTATTGCATATTTTTGCGATTGATGAGTATAAGCAGGAGCCCATGCTCCTGGAATAAAGTAGTCATTTCTGAAGGTTCAAACCAGGTTTGGCGGGATGCGCAGGGACTGCGACGGGGGAGGGGCTGGTAGAGCTATGGCCCTACCACTTTTTCTATTTGGGTTGATTTTTTAGGGCTCCAGATGAAATGGATAATGTATGAATTTTGCCACTTGAAAGTAAAAAAATGTGTCTACTCTTGCATATGCGCTTCACGAAGTCAAAGGAGACGGAACTGACGAGGACTCTAGTTCACGTGGAATAATTGGACTTTCCCCACAAGGTGGACCGTTAAAGCCAGTTGTTTTCGATGAATTCTTGTGACTTTTGTAGTTCTTGTGGGAGAGTGGGATTTTTGCTTGTCCGGTTGGCTACAGCCCGATCGCAGCCAGATGTGCGTGCAAGTATAATTGGATGCACGGCCCAAACGGAACGATTCGACTTTTGCTTGTCCGGACGATTACAGCCTGATCGCAGCCAGATGTGCGTGCAAGGATAATTGGATGCACGGCCTAAACGGAACGATTCGACTTTTTCTTTGGTTTGCATCTTGGAGAGCGGCTTTATTCTCACACCGATAATCTATCAAAGACTCTTCAGGGGACAACGATGGTTTCTGTCAGTGGACAACGATGGCAAATCTTATAAAAGAAGCGCTCAAAAAAATGCGCACTGATCGGAGCTTCAACTTTTCTAATGTTGCCCGCAAGAGTAAAGACTTGGTTGGTGAACCAACGTTTCAAAGAAAGCGTAGCCTGCAGAACAGGCGATTTATTTCGCAGGTCGCTTGAAGCGCGATGGCGAGCGCGAAGCGAAAAATAAACCGCCTGTTCTGCTGTATTGTTATTTTTCCTTCGTGCTTTGCACGCCGGACCCGAAAATTATACCGCCTGTTCTGCAGGCTAAAGAAAGCGACGCGCTCCGGCCGGCCTGGAGGTTGGTGCTGGTGCACCACCCCATCCCCAAACTGCCAAAGATCACTTTAGAAGGGTGTACTATGCGGCCCTTGATCTTATCGTCCTGAGTACTATCGACTAGGGCTTTAACCACGAAAGCTTTAGCTCCTACGCCCAGATGGAGACCCTCTTGGTTTAAGCCGCTGACGGTGACGACTATGAGTCAAATGCCGTCAGAAGCGCACTGCAATCTCGCGGTGCATTTTTACAACGAGATTGCAGTGCGCTGGGCTCTGGGAACGAAATTGAGCACACTGATATTAAAAGCTGGAAGTAGATAATTAACTTCAAGTGCTGGAAAATAACCCAGTTTTATGACTGCAACTTGTTCACCAATAATTAAATAGGATTTGTCCGTTGCCATTATTGTAGCACAGTTCTGAAAAAGTGGCAGTACTCACCCATCGACACATAAGCGGTGGGAAGTGCTGGAAACGGTTGCCAGCCACCAGCCACTACATAAAATTGTAGCTTTTGGATTGCAATCCTTTAGAGTGTCTACTGAAACAATGTTGTACTCGCCCACGTTTTCTTTGAGCGTTAGTCAACCAAGCTGCGACTAGAAAAGTTATACTGTCGATGATACAGTTGGGTTGGCCGGACAACCTGGAAAATGTCTGTGAAGCGTATACGACGCAATTTCCATGCACAAACCAAACCGCTGTCCAAAAGTGAGTCCACTAACAAAGCGGCGGCACAGCGGCCACTTATAAAACAACAGAAAAGGAGGGTACAATACCATGGTTATCAAAGATAACTTATGCAGTAAAAAGTATATGTTTTCACCATTATAGAATACTGGATGATTGATAAATATATTTCGATGTTGATGTGTTTTAGTTGTTAAACTTACCATTTCCGCGTTGTAATTCGATTTTATGCTGAAATTGATTTGGCATTTCCAGAATATCTACATGGTTATTTTATATGATGATTTTGTTCCTCTCCACCATGGTATCAAATGTCTAGAGCGGCTTATTTCCAACCATCATGAGTTTAAAGCGCTCGATACTTGTTAGCGTCCATTTGTTTTGTTGTAATTTGCGAACGTTTTGTAACATTCTATTTGCCCAGTAACTGAAAAACCTTCCAGTTAAGGTCAGTGTCCATGCAAATTGTTGTAACGTATATTCGAAATGATTTATATTTATATTTTTTGGTCTCTCAACAGTGAACACTACTCTGCTACACTGTTGCTGGATTGACTGATTGATTCCAAAAAGGTTAAAGTTATTTTACGCGGAGGAGTTAAAAAATTGTAGACGAAAAGCATGTCTACGAAGACCAAAATTGTCTTTCCAAAGCGCAAAGCGCCGCCATCATTTAATTAAACAGTGTTAAATAGAGTTTTCTCTCGTATTTGTTCATTTTCCCGTATTTGTAGCTTATTATGAGCTTATGATTTCAGTAAATTTTCAGAATTTTAAATTTAAAAGTTTAAGATAATGGTGTAGAGAAAAATTAAAACTAATTAGCATATATGACATTGCTACTTGAACCATTACTTTATGCGTTTTGTTTTCCAAGAAATGGGTCGTGGTGAGAATGTCTCTTTTTTGGCAACATTTCACCATTTCACTCAGTTATTGACTCCATATTTCCATTTCCTTTTTGAATTGGAGTTATGTGACTCGGGAGATAATTTTTTTGTAATTGTCAATGCCTGTGTTATTAAACGAAGTAGCGATGGTGAGTTGCTTTTCTCTGATGGGACACTCTCAGCGACAAGGTTCTATTTGAACCACTTATTGAACCCTTCATACTGAATGTGGTACGTAATATCGAGTAATAGGAAGTTCCTTATTCGCGATGTTGCAATTATGAACAGTGTCATTATCAATAGCTATCTCAATTAAAACACGAGGATATGCCATTACATGTTTTGCTCAGAAACACGTTAATAGCTACTCAGTTCATTTTTGTTTTCATGATGGTGAAAACGAACATTTCTTCACCACATTTTAACCATCTCACAAACTCTCTCATTTCTAACTGTTTTCTTAATTCAAAAACCTGTGCAAGTGTCTGTCTGACGGACTTAGCGTCAAAATACAGTTTAGTAGCGATATTCTTGTTACATTACACACAAAAAGGAAATGTTGATTTATTTTTCCCGGCGTTCACACATATCATCAGCAACATGTGAACGCTTGCAGACTGAATAATAGGTTTGTAAAAAATATCGCAATCCTTTGGACCCCCCCCCCCCCCCCTCATGGCAATAGAAATTTTGAAGAAGTTCTTTCCTTAAGAACATGTTGATATTTAAATGATGCGCTCTGTTCTTCAAGAAATGAGTCGTGGTGAGAATGTCTCTTTTTTGGCAACATTTCACCATTTCACTCAGTTATTGACTCCATATTTCCATTTCCTTCTTGAATTGGAGTTATGTGACTCGGGAGATACACTTTTTATAATTATCAATCAGTCCGTGCTTTAAAAAGAAGTAGCGAATGGTGAGTTGCTTTTCTCTGATGGGTCACTGCGACAAGGTTCTATTTGAACCAGTTGTTGAACCCTTCATACTGAATGTACTACGTAATAGGAAGTTCCTTATTCGCGATGTTGCAGTTATGAACAGTTTCATTATCAATAGCTATCTCAATTAAAACACGAGGATATGCCATTACATGCTTTGCTCAGAAACACGTTAATAGCTACTCAGTTCATTTTTGTTTTCATGATGGTGAAAACGAACATTTCTTCACCACATTTTAACCATCTCACAAACTCACTCATTTCAAACTGTTTCCTTAATTCAAAACCTGTGCAAGTGTCTGTCTGACGGACTTAGTGTCAAACTGCAGTTTAGTAGCGATATTCTTGTTACATTACACACAAAAAGGAAATGTTGATTTATTTTTCCCGGCGTTGACACATATGATCTTCACATGTAAACGCTAGCAGACTGAGTAATAGGTTTGTAAAATAAAAACGCTATCCTTTGGTCCCCCTCCCCCCCCCCCCCCCCCCCCTCTACAATCGAAATTTTGATGAAGTTCATAACATGTTGCTATTTGAAGCATTAAATGATGCGCTCTGTTCTTCAAGAAATGGGTCGTGGTGAGGATGTCTCTTTTTTGGCAACATTTCACCATTTCACTCAGTTATTGACTTCATATTTCCATTTCATTCTTGAATTGGAGTTATGTGACTCGGGAGATACACTTTTTATAATTATCAATCAGTCCGTGCTTTAAAAAGAAGTAGCGAATGGTGAGTTGCTTTTCTCTGATGGGACACTCTCAGCGACAAGGTTCTATTTGAACCAGTTGTTGAACCTTTCAGACTGAATGTACTACGTAATAGGAAGTTCCTTATTCGCGATGTTGCAATTATGAACAGTTTCATTATCAATAGCTATCTCAATTAAAACACGAGGATATGCCATTACATGCTTTGCTCAGAAACACGTTAATAGCTACTCAGTTCATTTTTGTTTTCATGATGGTGAAAACGAACATTTCTTCACCACATTTTAACCATCTCACAAACTCTCTCATTTCTAACTGTTTTCTTAATTCAAAAACCTGTGCAAGTGTCTGTCTGACGGACTTAGTGTCAAAATACAGTTTAGTAGCGATATTCTTGTTACATTACACACAAAAAGGAAATGTTGATTTATTTTTCCCGGCGTTCACACATATCATCAGCAACATGTGAACGCTTGCAGACTGAATAATAGGTTTGTAAAAAATATCGCAATCCTTTGGACCCCCCCCCCCCCCCCTCATGGCAATAGAAATTTTGATGAAGTTCTTTCCTTAAGAACATGTTGATATTTAAATGATGCGCTCTGTTCTTCAAGAAATGAGTCGTGGTGAGAATGTCTCCTTTTTGGCAACATTTCACCATTTCACTCGGTTCTTGACTCCATATTTCCATTTCTTTTTTGAATTGGAGTTATGTGACTCGGGAGATACACTTTTTATAATTATCAATCAGTCCGTGCTTTAAAAAGAAGTAGCGAATGGTGAGTTGCTTTTCTCTGATGGGACACTCTCAGCGACAAGGTTCTATTTGAACCAGTTGTTGAACCTTTCAGACTGAATGTACTACGTAATAGGAAGTTCCTTATTCGCGATGTTGCAATTATGAACAGTTTCATTATCAATAGCTATCTCAATTAAAACACGAGGATATGCCATTACATGCTTTGCTCAGAAACACGTTAATAGCTACTCAGTTCATTTTTGTTTTCATGATGGTGAAAACGAACATTTCTTCACCACATTTTAACCATCTCACAAACTCTCTCATTTCTAACTGTTTTCTTAATTCAAAAACCTGTGCAAGTGTCTGTCTGACGGACTTAGTGTCAAAATGCAGTTTAGTAGCGATATTCTTGTTACATTACACACAAAAAGGAAATGTTGATTTATTTTTCCCGGCGTTGACACATATCATCAGCAACATGTGAACGCTTGCAGACTGAGTAATAGGTTTGTAAAAAATATCGCAATCCTATGGTCCCCCCTCCTCCCGACAATCGAAATTTTGATGAAGTTCTTTCCTTAAGAACATGTTGATATTTAAATGATGCGTTCTGTTCTTCAAGAAATGAGTCGTGGTGAGAATGTCTCCTTTTTGGCAACATTTCACCATTTCACTCGGTTCTTGACTCCATATTTCCATTTCCTTCTTGAATTGGAGTTATGTGACTCGGGAGATACACTTTTTATAATTATCAATCAGTCCGTGCTTTAAAAAGAAGTAGCGAATGGTGAGTTGCTTTTCTCTGATGGGTCACTGCGACAAGGTTCTATTTGAACCAGTTGTTGAACCCTTCATACTGAATGTACTACGTAATAGGAAGTTCCTTATTCGCGATGTTGCAGTTATGAAGTTTCGTTATCAATAGCTATCTGAATTAAAACACGAGGATATGCCATTACATGTTTTGCTCAGAAACACGTTAATAGCTACTCAGTTCATTTTTGTTTTCATGATGGTGAAAACGAACATTTCTTCACCACATTTTAACCATCTCACAAACTCACTCATTTCAAACTGTTTCCTTAATTCAAAACCTGTGCAAGTGTCTGTCTGACAGACTTAGTGTCAAAATGCAGTTTAGTAGCGATATTCTTGTTACATTACACACAAAAAGGAAATGTTGATTTATTTTTCCCGGCGTTGACACATATCATCAGCAACATGTGAACGCTTGCAGACTGAGTAATAGGTTTTTAAAAAATATCGCAATCCTATGGTCCCCCCTCCTCCCGACAATCGAAATTTTGATGAAGTTCTTTCCTTAAGAACATGTTGATATTTAAATGATGCGCTCTGTTCTTCAAGAAATGAGTCGTGGTGAGAATGTCTCTTTTTTGGCAACATTTCACCATTTCACTCGGTTCTTGACTTCATATTTCCATTTCCTTTTTGAATTGGAGTTATGTGACTCGGGAGATACACTTTTTATAATTATCAATCAGTTCGTGCTTTAAAAAGAAGTAGCGAATGGCGAGTTGCTTTTCTCTGATGGGACACTCTCAGCGACAAGGTTCTATTTAAACCAGTTGTTGAACCCTTCATACTGAATGTACTACGTAATAGGAAGTTCCTTATTCGCGATGTTGCAATTATGAACAGTGTCATTTTCAATAGCTATCTCAATTAAAACACGAGGATATCATTACATGTTTTGCTCAGAAACACGTTAATAGCTACTCAGTTCATTTTTGTTTTCATGATGGTGAAAACGAACATTTCTTCACCACATTTTAACCATCTCACAAACTCACTCATTTCAAATAGTTTCCTTAATTCAAAACCTGTGCAAGTGTCTGTCTGACGGACTTAGTGTCAAAATACAGTTTAGTAGCGATATTCTTGTTACATTACACACAAAAAGGAAATGTTGATTTAATTTTCTCGGCGTTCACACATATCATCAGCAACATGTGAACGCTTGCAGACTGAATAATAGGTTTGTAAAAAATATCGCAATCCTATGGTCCCCCCTCCCCCCGACAATCGAAATTTTGATGAAGTTCTTTCCTTAAGAACATGTTGATATTTAAATGATGCGCTCTGTTCTTCAAGAAATGAGTCGTGGTGAGAATGTCTCTTTTTTGGCAACATTTCACCATTTCACTCAGTTATTGACTCCATATTTCCATTTCCTTCTTGAATTGGAGTTATGTGACTCGGGAGATACACTTTTTGTAATTATCAATCAGTCCGCGCTTTGAAACGAAGTAGCGAATGGTGAGTTGGTTTTCTCTGATGGGATTGAGAGCCTGAAGTTCTGCTTCTGCAGTTCTTCTCCAGGTGGATTTTGGACGGCCTCTTTTTCTTTTACCCTCTGGTGTTCATCTGAGAGCAACTTTAGAAATGCTGGTAGATTCTCTACGGAGCACATGACCAACCCAACTCCATCGTTTCCTTGTGAGAACAATACTCATGCCCTCCTGTTCTGTCAAGTTAAAGAGCTCATTGTTGGAGATCTTTTGTGGCCAAAAGATGTGCACGATTTTTCGGAGACAAGATGTGTGAAAGCTTTGCAGCTTTTTCAAGTCATGCATAGTCATTCTCCAACATTCAGATCCGTAGAGTAGTACAGAGAGTACACAAGCTTGGTAGATCTTAATCTTCGTTCTTCTGCTGTAGTTTTTGCTCCTCCACACGGGTCGCAATTTTGCAAAGGCCCCTCTAGCTTTACCAATCCTCTGTCGGATGTCGATGTCAGCCCGCCCCCCCATCACTGCAGACTGTACTACCCAAATAGGTGAATTGTTGGGCCGTTTCAAGGTCTAGCTGTCCCATTTTGATGGGCAATGGTGCTGAGATGTTTACAGGCAATACTTTTGTCTTCTGAGGGCTGATCTTAAGCACTACCTTCCGAGAGAATCTGTTAAGCCGGTCAGTTTTCTCCTGCATGTCACTAAAAGAATGGGACAGCAAAGCAATGTCATCGGCAAAATCCAGATCTTTCAGGGCAGTTGATAGCGTCCAGCGTATTCCTCTCCTTCTGTCTTCAGTAGCTCAAGACAGCACCCAATCGATGACAATGTTAAACAGTAGTGCTGACATAACGCATCCCTGTCGGACACCCGATTTGACATGGAAGCTCAGGTCAGAGCCTCCAACCGAGCAAAAAAAGTCAGTGTATAATTGCTTTATCACTCGGACAATGTGTGCAGGTATGCCATACGCCCTGAGGATACTCCATAAACTCTCCCTGTGCACGCTATCAAAGGCCTTTTGAAAATCGATAAAATTGATGTACAATCCCCTCTGCCATTCATGACACTGTTCGATGATGTTTCTCAAGGAGAAGATGTGTTCTGCGCAGCCTCGGCCTTTTCTAAAACCGGTTTGTTCCTGTCGCAGCACTTCATTGACCGCCAAAGAAAGACGTTTCACAATAACCTTACAGAAGATCTTACTTGGTAAGGATAAAAGAGTGATACCCCGCCAATTATTACAGTCAGACAGTGTGCCTTTCTTAGGAATTGGTATGATGACTCCTTTGCTCCAGTCACCTGGTATCCCCTCACCATTCCACACCTTACAAAAGAGTGGGAGCAATATCTCTGCTACGAGCTCTGGATGACATTTAAAGAGCTCAGCATTAAGCTGGTCCTGCCCAGGTGCTTTACCATTCTTAAGATCTTTAATGGCTTCCACGATCTCTTCTTTAGTGGGTGGTTCAATGCTAATGTCAAGGTCGTCCTCAGCATCCTGAGCAGCAGCTGGCTCCTCTGGGACCTCCTTGTTAAGTACTTCCTGAAAGTGTTCTGCCCATCGCTCCTACTGTTCCTTCTCAGTTGTTAGTAATGCCCCTTGCTTGCTGCAGATAGGTGCCTTCCCTCTCCGTTGACCTCCACATATTTGCTTGGTGATTCTGTAAACTGTGCCTTGCTCCTGTTTCTGGGCAGCAGCCTCTGCTTCTGTTGCGAGGTTCTCGACAAATCTTCTTTTGTCTAATCTAGCTGATCGCTTCACTTTGGTATTGAGTCAAAGGTGATCTAAAGATTTCCGGCCAGTTTGCCATTTTTGTACTTCGTTGTCGAGAATTGTTAAAGATAAGTCTCGCTGTTCTAATGTGGATCTGTTCGAGGGGCTGAAATTACTTTGAAGATCCCACAGTGCAATGGAATAAGTATAACTTGGAATTATACCTTTGAAATAAATTGATTCCAAGATGCATTTGTCAAGACCTTTTAAGCGCTTAAGTTTCTTTACTCTTGCCGAGAAACGCTTGCTCAGAGATTTTACGTGCGGTGACCAACATAGCTTGTTGTCTAATTGAACTCCCAGACATGTAGTTTTGGAGACAAAGGACAGATCGTTAGAACAAATTTTTTGTAAGGGTCCAATAAAAGATGTTTTGGATAGCAACATTAGGTCAGTTTTTGGTCATGAAGTTATTCTTGGCCCATTTGTTTAAGTCGGCGATCGATTTATGTATGTTAATTAATGCTTCATCAACAGTGTTTCCAAAGCAGAAGGCTGTGGTGTCATCTGCAAACATCTCAACAGAAGCATTCGCTGTGGTTCTGGTCCAAGTAACGATCCTTGGGGCACACCAGTAACGAGTTTTAACCATTTAAAGATACTAATTGTTTACGATTATGACGATAGTTAAGAAGCAAGTCGTAAAAGGGGCCACTAATCCCTGTAGAGTGATGTTTTCCTACTAGAACTGTATGATTTACGCAATCAAACGCTTTTTGAAAATCTTCATCCAGGGCTAGACGCTATTGTTCTGTAATTGTGAGCAGTAGGAGTTCTGGTGAAGGGAAAGGGGAAGGGAAAGATAGGTTCCGCCTATCCCTTAATAATAGGCACCAAGTACTTCAGAACCTCTTAGAAGATGGAAGATGAACACACCGACCTACAGAATCAGTGGCAACTAACAAAAGACTGACTTACATCAACCCATGTGATGATGTACTAGGAAGGAGAAAGTTACAGCAGCGAGGAGTGGATCTCACACGAGACATCAGAGAGAGTGCAGAAAAGACGGGAAAGAAAGGGTGTTCGAAACAACAGCCGCACTCGTGTAAAATGGCGGCACAGGAAAAGTACCGAGAGGCACATAAGGCTGTGAGGAAAAGTACTAGAGAAGACAAGAGGTAATTTATAGAAGGCCTAGCCCAAGAAGCTGAGAGAGCAGCGGCCAAAGGAGTCATTAAGCAGCTGTACTATATATATCGAAAAAGCTAATTGGGAAGTAGCAACAACCAGCACGTCAAATCAAGAACAAGGAGGAAGATTTAATGAAAAACTCGGATGACTAGCTGAGAAGATGGTCTAGACACTTCCAGGAACTCCTTATAATTTAACCGTCCAGCTCCGTCCTGGCCAAAGAGGCCAAATATTCCAGCAGCAGAGGCAGATCTTGAGATCAGCTGTGACAGACCAACCAGGGGAGAGATTAAAAGAGCTATTGTAACACACTGCCGGAAAAACTTGCTCAAACATTGATCCCTACTGGGCAGAAGATCACAAACTACCTCACCCCTAGTAAAGCAACCTTATTCAGTCAACAGTGAAGTAGAGTGTACTACACCACCAGCCAACGAAGTGAGGACTCGCTGTGGCAGAGTTGTAAAAGCACCAGTCCGTCTGGATCCGTAAGAGACTTACTGTCAGATTACCTGTTACCTGTTACCTAGCTTCTTTGTGCCTCGTGGCACATAAGGCCTCCACAGAATGCCTCCAATTTTCTCTGATGGCTGCAGCAGCTCTTGCCTCACCCCATGTACGCCATCCCGCACTGTTCCTCTCTCTCTCTCTCTCTCTCTGACTGTTCTTCACCAGGTGGTCTTAGGCCTTCCTCTCCTCCTTTTTCCTTCAGGTGTCCATGATACGGCTATGTTGGTATGGCTGTTTCTGTTTCGTCGCAGGATATGCCCTATCATCCTCCATCTTCTCATCTTAACCTCTTCACTTAGCAACCTTGTCTCTGCCTTCTCAAGGAGCTCCCTAGTGGTAACGTGATCTTGCCAGTTTATTTTGAGAATCCTCCTTAGCATTTGTTGTGAAACACATCTATTCGTTGGTCATCTCCCATGTTCATCTTCCATGTCTCACATCCATACAGTAGCACCGGTACGACTAAGGTTTTAAACAGTCTAAGCTTGGTCCTCTTCGTGATGCTCTTTGAGTTCCATATTCTTTTGAGTCTGGCAAATGTGCCTCTCGCCTTGGACAGACTGTTTTTCAGATCTTTCATTCCTCCTCCCTCCTTACAAATGATAGCTCCCAGATAATTAAACTCCTCAACTTCGTCGATATCTTGCCCATCTACTGCAACCTTCTCCTGACTCTTCCCGTTAATCCTCATCACTTTTGTCTTTCCTTTGTTGATTTTCAGCCCGACCCGTGTTGCTTCCTCATTCATTTTAGTAGTCTTGTTCTGTATATGCTGTTATACTGTCAGATTACTGGACTCCAATGTGTGGAGTTAGAGAGACATTGATTTAACTTGAAAAACCTATCAAACATTTTTTTTGTTGAACATTGTCTTGAACTGTTCCCGCTTAAACTGGCAATACAGTGGAACCCCGATATAACGATATGCCAACTGAAGGGACCAGTAAAATTATATCGTTATATCGAGGGATCGTCATATCATAACTCCCGATATAACGATATGGCCGTAAAATAATGGAAAATATCGTTATATCGGGGTAAACCTAACGAGTACTTTTTACTGCATATTAGAGGAGGATAAAGAGAATAATTTTGATAAGAAGGCTTACAACACAGTATCATTTTCGTATATCAGCCTATAAAGCTGTTTTTAGAAAAGTTAGAGATTACTCGATTACATTAATGCTATTCCATTAAATTTGATGTTCAGTTGCATATAAAATGTGACGGTGTACTGATAATATCGTTATATCGGGAGGATTTTACGTTCGGTCTGCTAAATTTTCATCATTATATCGGGTATTTAGTAAATAAACCCTTTCAGGCGGCTGGTATATCGGAGGATAATGCTCGAGGCTGAAAGATTGTCGAAAAATAAACAGTTGGCCGAGAAGCGAAGCTTCGAGGGCAACTGTGAAATTTTGAGGACAATCTTTCAGCCAAGGGCATTATCCTCCAATATACCAGCAAGCCAGAAGGGGTTTATTTATTTTATAACCCTCCGATTAAGTTCTACAACGCGCTTTATCGCAGTAAATGTATAGGAAAACTCTACAGTGATTTTGTGGTTGAAACAAATGTAATTGATTGGTTAACGTGAGCTTTAAACTCTGTGATTTCATTAAAAGTTAAAATTGAATAAGGTGACTTCATTCGTTTGTTTTATGCTTGCCTACAAAATCGGGCGACGGATATCAAATCGGACGGGGTATATTCGCTGATACCCGTCGTTCGATTTTGTACCACGTGATGCGTTTAATCCAATGAGCGCGCGCAAAAATTACTGGGTGGGTTATAATCGCTGATACCCGTCGTCCGATTTTGTACCACGTGATGCGTTTTGTCCAATGAGCGCGCGCAAAAATTAATGGGTGGGTTATAAATCGTTATATCGAAGATCGTTATATCGGGGTTCCGTCCCATTTCCGTCTCGTTTACATGATTATAGATATAATTTTTTTTAGATATTTTCTTATCTTTTTACAATTGTAAATTTACTTAGCATTGGGCAGGCGAAGAGCCACTCTGTGGATATACTGTCCGAAATGCCATTATTATTATTATATTATTATTATTACATTTTACTGTTTAACTTTTGCCGGGACATAGAATATTCATCGTTATATCGGGGTTCCACTGTACTTGGCTTTATCAGTTAGGACTAACCTGTTAACCTTTCATTTTTTTCACTGTTGTGTTAATATTGTATTTTTTTCACAAAAGTGGGGATGTTACATCATGCCTTAAGGTTACTATTGTTAGCGGCTACTAATTTTAGCGATTTTAGCGAGTTGGGCTAAAATCGGGGCCAGCAACTCTCTTAGCCCTCCCCTCCCTTCCACCTGTGCATTTCAGAGAGCCCAGGGGCACTGCTAGGAAGCCTTCCCATGCCCGGTCACAGCTGAGCTCTAAGAGGTCCCAAGGCTTCTGAGCCAGCCCCTCAAAAACCAAAAGCCAGGAGCAGTCCTGACCACATTTCAAAGTCAAGTCTTTGCAGAAAAAAAGCCAAAAACCTGACTTTAGCCACCCCCCAGCCGGATTGCAATTCAACAGCTGACATAGGGCTCCCTAGGGTTGTTAGGTCAGGGTCCCAGCTAGCTGCCCACGGGGTCGGTGACATTGCCCCCCCCCCCTCAAATTTCTTGGGCCGCTTGCCAACATGAGTTTGCCAATTTAGTTTGTCGTGTGAAGGCCGCTTAATTTTTGTTTATTAAAGTAGGCGTGTGCACGTGCACACGCCTATTTAAACAACACAGTCGGTTTCTGTCGCTTCTTCGGCTAATATTTGTTTAAGAACATCAAATTTGTGCGGGGCATCTATCAGATCGATAGTTCTGAGACGGAAACACCCTATTGTTTTTATTGCTAACCACTAAATTTTTCTCCTTCATGTTTCGTGTGAACATCACACACCTCATTTGATCAGGCAGTTGTACAGTTAGTTTACATTTTTTATACGCAGCATCCGATTGAGCACACGAAAAAGGGGCAACAATGTTTCCAAGGTAATTTTTGTAATCAAGTATAACAATGAAAATCTCTATAAGACATTCTTTATTTAAAAAAAATGTACACGAAAACGCACACCAAACTGTTGTTTACACACCTGTAATCTTTAAATTAATAATCAAAGTTTACACGGTCAATTTAATAAAAATTTAGTCAAATATGTAACTGTCAAAATGAGAGGTTTCATCATCATCTTCATCATCATCATGTCACCTTCATCATCATCATCATCATCATCATGCTGTAAGTATAAAAAGTATAAAAAAATATTCAATGGAAGGGTAGGGGTTAGACCTCTGGACATAAAAAAAATGTTTGAATACCCTTTCACCCCACCCGATATTGTACAGTTATGTGTAGAGATGTAAAGAAATGTATACAGCTAAAATATGTACTTAAGTTGTTAAAAATAATTTATATGAAATAAATAAGCAGCAAGAATTTTTTTTACAAACAGTATCAAAGTTCATTTTAGTGATAACTTTATCTCGCATTATTTTGGAATGTTTCTTTACACTAGGTAAAAGACCCTAAAAAATAGAATAATAGATGAATGATAAGAATAATAGGTATTTTGTGAAAAAATAGGAGAAAATGGAAAGCAGGTTGAAAATAGGAACTCAACACCCTGGTAACAGCAAAATAACCAGTAGCCTATCATCTTTTTGTCATGCACAATGTTTTGCCAACACAGAATTAATAAAAAAGCATGTAAAAATCAGATGGCTTTTTTTGTAACTGATCAACATATACGCATCTAGTATTACTGGTAATTGTGAACGGTTCTTTCATTGTTTTCTATTAATCATCAAGCGTGAAAGCTTGAAATTTCTATCAGGTGATAGTTGTATTGGGGTGAAAGCCCCAAGCCAAGTATCAGAGCCTAGAGAAACAAAGAGCCAGCCACCTCATTGTTTTAGCACAACCCACTTACGCATCTGAATTTAACACAGAATAGGGTTATTGAAGTTTATGTGTTAGTGAAAAACTTAGCGCTTGCTCCAAGTGCTGTCTGTTGATCATTGCGTGATTTTCCCAAAAAACGTACAGTGGATTATGCTTATTAACGTTATATCAATAATAGATTATAAGCCTAAGTTTTGTATGAGCAATTGGCGAACAAGGTGCAGGTCCTAATTCCACTCTCCCTCACAAAAAATCAGGACGAGTAGTATGTTCCTGTGGAATGTATAAAGGACTGCAGATAAAAACTAAAAATGTCATGCACTTTTAGGCCAAAAATAAAAAAATTACTTTTAAGGACAATGGGTGTGCAATTACATGTTCCTTGAGCCATTATAGTTCACCACTAAATTTTCTAGTTATTGGTTTTAATTGGCCACGTGATGCAATAGTGTTCAGCCGCAGAGGGCACTATCAGCCCTTATAGTTCACCACTAAATTTTCTCTGATTCTGATTGGTTTAAATTGAACACGTGACACGATAATACCCGTCCAACGGAGGGTACTACGGTTGCACATCTATTTTTAAAGTACAAAAAATTGCAGGTTTTGTACTTCACTTAATCAATTAGGCTATTTGCCTAATTTTCTACAATGTATAAATGATATTCAACTCAGCTACCTCTTGTCGACTATAATTGTTCAGAGCAAACTTGGGCTTGTAATGTAATAATTATTGTTAATAAGCACATGACTTAAATTTCCCTTAACATAAGCAGGACCTACCTTAAATCATGCCACAAACACATCAAAGTCCCCCCAGCTTGGTGGACCATTTACAATGAGCCTCAGCAGGGTGTCTCCTTGAATGGAGACACCCCTTAGTTGGGCGGAGGTTCGCGCCCACAGCGCAGCACCTTCCGCATGTACCCGCAGTTCCTGCAGTGTGCATACAAATTCCTGCCGACCCTATTAAAATCACAGAGAGACAAATGAGAAATTTGAACATTAAAAATACAGGGAAAACTGTGGTAGCACATGACTTAAACCACAAATTAGTTTTCCTTTCAACACAACAACAATAATTTTTTTTTCACAGTGTTCCATTATTCATTTAAGGTTATGTGCCTGTAAGGAATTTGTTTAAATTGTCAAATGGTACAGCTATCAATCTTCAATGTGTATTCTGGTCTCCACTTGACTGGACTTTGTTTATTTTCACACACTCCCTTTACTTCAAGCATCAATAGTTAATTGTCAATCTCCACTTAAGTCTTTTGCAAGTTCAATTTGTTGCGCCATTGAAGGAGCAAGGAGTACACTTGGAAAAAGCTAATGCATGTAACCTCCTCATGCCTCTTGCATCCTGGTATTGTGACTTAGTTGTTGGAATTTTGCTCCTGCTCGTCGAAAATTTTGAAAAGAAGCCCTAAAAGAGACCAATCTGGGCATGCCTCAAGTTATTTTAGACCCCTAAAAAATACCAAAATCCTAAGAAAAAGAACTTATATTTGTATATTTCTTCATGTGCAACCCTTAACGAGACCCTGACAGCTAAAAATATTGCCACTTTCCTGCATTTCCCCCAGAACACCCTAAGTGAGACCTAAAGTTTGAAATTTATACCCCTAAGCACGACGACAATCATCGTTGTCACTCTCATATGGTAGTCACCCCCCGAGCTGTACTGATCGATTTTCAGTCGGATTGTTTAGGGTGGCGTACAAGTTGCTCAAAGTTAAAAGGTATCAGCACTCAAAAATCTGATCGAGCCACCTTAAAGCAATGAAGAGCGTTATTCAAATCACCCATCCTTAGCATCGAACTTCACACTGAAACCAAAAGAACACAACAATCTCTCTTTCACAAACTTGACCTAGCCTAGAAGCTGTTCAAGCTGTTTCATTGGGTTAATACTAAGCTCATCCTAAAGCTTAAATCAAAGCAAATTAAATGCCTCAGTTAAACAAAGAAAACAACTTAATACTGGCTTTAACAAGCCTGAAAGCAGAAGTTTTCTCTGAGACAAATCTTCGCTCGTCGAAAGCTTTTAAGGAGGCTCGAGAAATTAAAAGAAAACCAAGCTTGTTTGAGAACAAAAGAAAACGTCAATGGTTGTTATGGTAACCTTTGTGACAAAGTGACGAGTAAAAAATTGAAATTTGGTCATATTTGATCATTATGGTGTATTTTGACAAAAATCGAACATTGGCTTCCTAGATAATTTTAATTTTCAAAACGACCACCCTTCGGCTAAAAAAACTACATCGAGCATAATCATCATTCTTGATTCTCAAGCGATTGATTAAAACATTAAAACAAATGAAAAATCTCGCTTTCCTAAATATGACCACCAAAGCTTTTTCAATATGCGCTTGCCTAAGCATGAAGACAATCGAACGAAAAAATCTCACCTTAGGGCCTGATTACATGAGCCGGGCTGGCCCAGCAAGCCGGTCTGGCTTGGTTTGACGAGATCTCGGCACACTTGTTAAACACAACAAAAATCAACTTCGCGATTACATGACAACCGGGCCAGCCCGGCTAGCCGGTCTGAAAATTTTCCATGTACATGTAATTGTGTTTGCCGGGCCAGCCAGGCTAAGCGGGTCAGCAATAATTTTCTCTTCTGAGCACAATATCTGACGAAAAAATCAATGCCCCTCCTTCTAAATAGGATGTTGAGGTAAAAGGTGCCAGTAAAAGGTGATCAAGATCATTCGTGCTGAAACCGGGCTGAAAATCACCTTGGCAAACCGGCCCAGCCCAGCTAACCGGGCTCTTGTAATACCGGGCTGAAAGTCATCTTGGCAAACCGAACCAGCCCGGCTCATGTAATCAGGCCCTTAGCAAGATAAAAATCCCGCATACGCAAGCCAAGAAAGCTTTAGTATCACGTTTATAAATTCGCACTGAACCTTTTTCAATCAACATTACTGAGTGATTTGGCTAAACTGCAGAATACCCCGCAACTAAAGCTGTTCCGTGTAGCCACTGAAAATGGCTACGCGGACCGTCCGATCAAACGCTAGTACTGGGAGCGAAAGTAGTAAGAATAATTTTCTCACTCGTCAACGTGTTTTAAATCGCTGAATTTTTGTCGGGTGTATTTCGCGGTGAGTTCCACTTTAGTTTGCTTGCGGTTAGTTTCACTCCGGTTTGCTTGCGGTTAGTTCCACTCCGGTTTGCTTGCGGTTAGTTCCACTTTAGTTTGCTTTCGGTTAGTTCCACTTCGGTTAACTTGCGGTTAGTTCCACTCCGGTTTGCTTGCGGTTAGTTCCACTTTAGTTTGCTTTCGGTTAGTTCCACTTCGGTTTGCTTGCGGTTAGTTCCACTCCGGTTTGCTTGCGGTTAGTTCCACTCCGGTTTGCTTGCGGTTCAGGTTCCACTCTGGTGTGCTTGCGGTTAGCTCTTATTTGTTTGTAAGGGAAGCACACTAAAACTAACTTAAGCCGTTTGTTCGAAGGTCGAAAGCTATTGCCGTTCAACAACATTCATTTTATACGAAACAGGACGAGGTAAAATTTTTAAAATTATCGATTCACTGTGTTATTAACTTTGTAGTTTCTCGTTGTTCGTCATAATTTGAAACACAAGTTTTATTTGCTTGATGGCATAGACAAACGTTCGTGAGTGAGAATTTCGAGTGTTATGAATAAATTTCGACTGCGTAGACGCGTAGCCACTTTTCGAGTAAACTTCGAGAGCTATGAAAAAATTTTGACTGCGTAGACGCGTAGCCACTTTCCTAGTAAACTTCGAGAGCTATGAATAAATTTCGACTGCGTAGACGCGTAGCCACTTTCCTAGTAAACTTCCAAGAGCTATGAATAAATTTTGTCGGCGTATACGCGTAGCCACTTTCCTAGTAAACTTCCAAGAGCTATGAATAAATTTTGTCGGCGTATACGCGTAGCCGAGTAGCTGGCTGCACCGTGTAGCTTGAGATGCGGGGTATTCTGCAGTTGCTCCAGTGATTTACTCAAAACTCTAAAATGGTTCATTACAAATACGCGTGCTTTTGCAAATAGTTGGAAAATCTCACCTTCGCAAGCCAAGAAAGCTTCATTCTACATGTATAAAATGAAACACAAAAGACAATCGAACGAAAAAACTCACACCTTCACAAGATTAAAAAACGCGCATGGCTTTTCATTTTTAAACTTGAAAATTCGCACTGAACAGTGAGCTTTAAAACATTTCCTAAAAAGCTATCATAAAATAGTCATAGACAAATTTATTTTCTTACTTGTCCCATATAAAAGGAAATATTTGATTTGGAAAACTTACACATAAAAGGCTAGCTAACTGACGGTACAGAACGAACCGTGCGAATACGAAAATTATTCTTACCACACTTTCATCTACAGAACTCGACGGAGTGTTTTCCACCTCAATTCTCCTACGCCGCCTTTTATTAGGAGTCACGACTTCAGGACCGTCACTGAAGTCGGTCTTTGTACTCTTTGGACGTCGACGTTTTGGCATTTTGACTTGTCTGCGTCCCACGACTCACCTCCGACAACACAAGCACTCGTGCACTACTACACCACACAGTCCACAGAGGCAGTTGCTGACCAACACGATTGCAGGTTCGTGGTGAAAACAGCAGTAGTTTCTCCAACAATTAACCAAACACAACCATGGTATTTAATAAGGAAATTTGAGTGAATTATAGCTCCAGCGGCGGCAAGGCCTCCGAAGCAGCATTCTTTCTGATTCTTTCGGATTTCCTGATCGTAAAGTGGTCTCAAGTTCTTGGAAAATAACCATGTCTACTCTTAAAGCTCAAGCAAAGAACTGGCCGATGGATCATAAAGAAAGATGCAAGTCTATGTTCAACAACGAGATCCTAAGTGATGTAAAATTTGTCGTCCAAACGTCCCGAAACAGCGAAAATGAAGAAAGTGACAGCAAGAGACGCAAGATTGTAATTCCAGCGCACAAGTTCTTGTTGTCGATTTGCAGTCCTGTGTTTTTTGCTATGTTCTGCGGTGAAATGGCTGAAACCAAAGAACGTATTGATCTCCCTGACTGTGAATACGAAGGTATGTTGGAGTTGTTGCGTTACATCTACACTGATGAAGTTTGCTTGAACGGAAATAACGTGATGCAAGTGTTGTATCTGGCCGAGAAATACATTATTCGTGACCTAACACATGAATGTACTGAGTATTTGGTAAAGAATCTCGATATTTCAAACGTGTTTTGTGTCTTAAAACACGCCCAATGGTATAAAAATAATGATCTTTTGTGTCATTGCTGGGATTTGATTGACAAAGAGACGGAGGAGACCTTGAAATCAAATGAATTTCTAAACATGGAGAGATCTTTTGTAAACCAATTAGTGGAAAGAAATACACTGAGCATCAGAGAAGTGGAGTTGTTCAAGGTCGTAGATTGCTGGGCAAAAGAAGAATGCAAGAGGAAACAACTTGAAGCAGACGGCTCTGTCAAAAGACAAGTCCTTGGAGAACAGATTGTGAAAAATATTCGTTTTCCGATTATGAAGCAGAGAGATTTCATGGATGTTGTTCTTCAAAGCAAGATATTAACAGAAGAAGAAACAAAAATCATTATGAATTGTTTTAGTTCCAGTGAGACTGCACCTGTGGGATTCCTGGATGTTCATAGGTTGGGTCCTCTTTCACGATGTTGTAGATTCAAGAGTTTTCTTCCTAACAGCTATCGTGAATATGGTCCTGACGATGAATACTGGTTTCCACTGACAGTTGAAAAGGACATAATGTTGCACGGTGTTTCACTTCTAGGCAATGATGGTGGAAAATTTTCAGTTACTTTGCAAGTATCCCTATTCATGAATGATGATGATGACGATGAAGACCATGATTTTGACGAAGATGAGGAATTAGTTGTTGCATCAAAAACTGGAATTTTTTCATCTGGGAGAAGAGACTGTAGATATGGATATTATTATGGCTTTGATGTTATATTTGATGAACCTTTTGCTTTAGAAAAAGACATTCTTTACTTCATTAGTACATCAGTAAATGGTCCTGGCTTTTTTCTTGCAGATGATGCTACTGATGTAGTTCAGGTTTCAGGAGTCGAATTTGACTTTAATCCCAATACGAATGATGTTCCCCAACATACGTGTGCAGAGCTATTATTCAAAGTAAAAGAATGATCCTGAAAGTAACAGCAGGCTTATTTTCTTTTACTGTGTGGGTTCAATGCATCCCATTGTGTACTCCATAAAGTCATTAGTGGGCTATGAGGGGAGGCTCCTCCAACAAGGTGGTTTCTCATTTCATCCTTGTAGCATGCAAAAAAGACTGACTTTTACAATGTTACTGCAAAAATCGACTTTGAACCAAAGGGTAGCATCTAAATCAAATTATTAGAAAGGGAAGGAAAAATTGAGCAGAAACTACTACCAGAAATTACAATGCAAACCACTAATGGGTCCATTCATGTCTGGTTTAGAATACAATTTCTATAAGATGCAGCAAATCAGCAGAATGAGGTGTAAGCTTTGGCAAATGTGATCATTTCCAGCATTTGGATCCCTTAGAAAATTGCTTTATTTGTTGTTCTTTCTGTTGTGTTTTTTGTGAATATTTTACCAGTTTTTAGTCCTTTTAATGTTTACATATATATAGCAAAATTACATGGAAAGTCTTTCATGCCTTAGCTAACCCCCTTTATAGCAATGGTTACAATTATATAGCCCCCCCACACACCCGTTACTCAAACCAGCATTATATCTTAATTGACCCACCTTTCTCATATTACAACCACACAACTTTGTAAATATATATGAAATCAAAACAGCTCAGTAGTTTATCCAATGCTTGGAATTACCTTGTCATTAGCATGAAGGAAAAAAATCCATTTGGGAATGAATTTCTCCTTAAATGACGAGTAATGTGTAGAAGCTAATGTGGACAAATAGTGCCAAAATAAAAGAATTGAACCTTTGCTTCATTCAGCTTTGAGGAAGAGGGAAGTGGGAAAGGCAATGTTAAGTTTCAAACAACCCCCCCCCCCCTCTCAATAGGCTTATAAATATGTGACAGCCCACTAAATACCTTTCCCAAATAGGGTCAACCCTCCTATAATTTTGCCAAACCCCCCCCCCCCCCCCCATGTGCTAATGAATAAAAGCCCACTAGAAGCACTTACTGATTAGTGAGGGTCCTGAAGGGGTAAAATGGGAACTGGGATTTGCCTATTTTGACTGGGAATTGCCTATTTTTTCACTGGGAAAATGAGATTTGGTCACTGGGACTGGGATTCGGAAACAAAAAATGGGAATGGGAAGCGCATCAGTACATGACTACACCTGCATATTTTGCGCTATATAATGTTATGTTCTTAAAGTCCGGCAAAAAATAGTTCAAACTGATGCTGAAAATTCTGAAACGAGACGACCGCACTGCACGAGTGTCCATCAAGTCTTGATCAATTTTCGTGTAAATGATTAAGTTACTCAACGGAACAGCTATGACTTGAGGATCAGCACAAATGGAATATTTAAAAGAAGTGACAGCAAGTTGTTGTCAGTCAGGGTAGTGGTAGGTATGGGATAAAAACTTGATAGCTTTAGTTAAAGCTTCAAAAAATTTCTATTATTCTCTACAAGACAAACAAACAAATAAAAAGTGATATTCTCAACAATATTACTGATAATAACTAGCATGATTTTGGATAGTCCAGTCGTTGAACTATCCATTCTGCGACCCAGGTGCGAAAAGAAAGTCCAGGATAACTTGCATGTGCATGCTTTTAAAAAACAAACCAATGAAAAACGACAGAGAGGTGTGGCGTTTCTTACATGTATATGTAACGTGTGTGGACTAAGGTAAAAATAGCTCGCTTTAATAAAAAATTGAACTATGCAAAAAAGGTACTAAATCCACAAATACAACTTTTTTAATTAATCGTCTGTGCGCGTGCGTGTCCAAAGGTGCTGTGGAATATGGTTTGGTCGCCCCCTTTTTTTGTAAGGGGGGGGGGGGCGACGGATTTCTAAGCATGCGCATACAAGTTATTCTGGACTCGCTCTTCCTGCGCCTGGGTTCAATCCCTATATTGGGCACCGAAGGGACAGTTCAGAGAGTGGGCTACATTTAGGACAATCAAAGCAACAGAGATATAATGTGCTTGAGACCAGATTTTCCACGCACTGGGAATTTCACTGCTGGGACTGGGATTTAGACAAAAAATAGGCTGGGAAATAGGATTTGGGCTGGGAAATGGGATTTGGTACCCCCCCCCCCCCACCTTCAGGACCCTCATTAGTGTAGGAGCAATATTCCCATACCAGCTGCTGAACCAATGGTTGTCCACTTCTTGAATTTTTTCGCCAAATGTCTCACACTATTTTGGAGATAATGCTTGTTTTCTTAACTCAGCTAATGGATAAAGTTTTTTTTCCTAAATACTTTGGCAGTGCATAGCCATGAGAGTGTTCCAAAGCCTATTAAGCTGCAACTAGAAAACTTATACTTATACAATTTGGGTTTGAGCGCACTCTAGTTTCCACACTATGACTGATTATATTCTGGAACCTGGAAAATGTTTGTGAAGCGTATATGACGCAATTTCCTTGCACAAAGCAAACCGCTGTCCAAAAGTGAGTCCGCCAACAAAGCGGCGAACGGCAAGAAGCAGCGCAAAGCGCGCGAAGCAGCCCTCTTTCTGAGTCTTTCGGATTTCTTGATCGTAACCATGTTTACTCCTAAAGCTCAAGCAAAGAACTGGCCGATGGATCATAAAGAAAGATGTAAGTCTATGTTCAACAACGAGATCCTAAGTGATGTAAAATTTGTCGTCCAAACGTCCCGAAACAGCGAAAATGAAGAAAGTGACAGCAAGAGACGCAAGATTGTAATTCCAGCTCACAAGTTCTTGTTGTCGATTTGCAGTCCTGTGTTTTTTGCTATGTTCTGCGGTGAAATGGCTGAAACCAAAGATCATATTGATCTCCCTGACTGTGAATCCGAAGGTATGTTGGAGTTGTTGCGTTACATCTACACCGGTGAAGTTTGCTTGAACGGAAATAACGTGATGCAAGTGTTGTATCTGGCCGAGAAATACATGATTCGTAGCCTGACCGATGAATGTGCTGAGTATATAGGGAAGAATCTCGATATATCAAACGTGTTTTGCGTCGTAAAACACGCTAAACAGTATGAAAATAGAGATATTTTATTTTACTGCTGGGATTTGATTGACCAAGAGGCAGAGGAGGCCTTGAAATTAAATGAATTTCTAAACATGGAGAGATCTTTTCTAAACCAGTTAGTGGAAAGAAATACACTGAGCATCAAAGAAGTGGAGTTGTTCAAGGCTGTAGATTGCTGGGCAAAAGAAGAATGCAACAGACAACAACTTGAAGCAGACGGCTCTGTTAAAAGACAAGTCCTTGGAGAACAGATTGTGAAAAATATCCGTTTTCCGATTATGAAGCAGAGAGATTTCATAGAGGTTGTCCTTCCAAACAAGATATTAACGGAAGAAGAAACAAGAAGCATTATGAATTGTTTTAGTTCCAGTGAGACTGCACCTGTTGGATTCCTGGATGTTCATAGGTCAGGTCCTCTTTCACGATGTTGTAGATTCAAGAGTTTTCTACCTGAAATCCAATGTGAATATGTTCCTTATGATGACGACTGGATTCCACTCTTAGTTGACAAGGACATTATGCTACATGGTGTATCTCTTCTTGGTAATGATGGTGGGGAATTTACAGTTAATTTGCAAGTAGAAATTTATGGTTTTAGAGAACAATTAGTTCTCGCATCCAAAACTGGGATTTTTACATCCGGAAGGAAACAGTGTAGCAATGGGTATTACTATGGCTTTGATGTTGTATTTGATGAACCATTAGCTTTGGAAAAAGAAATTATCTACTTCATTACTGTATCAGTAGATGATGGCCCTGGCTATTGCCTTGCAACCAGGCCGCATTATGTAGTTGACCTATCAGGAGTGGAATTCGACTTTAACCCTAATATGACGGATGTTCCCCACTGTACATGTGCGGAGCTTTTATTCAAAGTAAAAGAATTATCTTGAAAGTAACAGCAGGGTTATTTACTTAAACTGTGTAGGTTCACTGCATCCCAGGGGGCACTGCATATAGCAGGATATATAAGGGAAGACCTCACCCAATAGGGGTTCCTTTTTCATCCTTGTAGAATGTGAAAAGGACTGACTTTTATGATAATTTAGTGCTTTTAGGAACTGCAAAAATGGACTTAAGGCCAAAAGGGTAGCATCCATAAAATCAAAATATAATTTAGATATAGGAAAGGAAGGAAAAATTAAGCAGAAACAGCACTAACAATGCGAAGATTGGTGGGAATTGTTCTGTTGTACCAATAAAGTGGAGGATAGTCTTCTGTCTTTGGCATATGTTTGAGGTGTAAGGCAGGGGTACAATACTTTAATTTTGTTTTTATGTTCGTGAAAGGGCAGGGGATTGAATCATCAGGTGGAGCCTCCAGATGCAATACAGTAAACACCCACACCCACATAAAAGAATAAAAAACACCATATATATAAGAATCAATTCAGCCTGATGAATAAAACGTGTTCTTATATAAAAAGAAACAGGATGCTAGATTTAAAAAAGCAATACAGTAACTCATTTTAATCTAGAAAATAGCTGACAACTAGTTGAAAGACCTTGAATATTTTAAAATTAAACTTTAATCAAAAATCTTTGATCTTTATTAGTGGATCCGTTGGAATTTAAATGTCATGGTGATATGAGATGCAGGAGCAAATCAATGGAAAGCAGTTATAATAATAATAATGATAATAATAATAAAAGGTTCTTGTCTAGTTACAAATGTTAGGGATGTCAATGTGATCATTCCCAACATTTGGATCCCTTAGAAAATTGTGTGTGTGTGTTCTTGTGGATATTAGCAATTTTATTACATAATTATATTTTATAAAGAAAAGGAATATTTAAAATCACTTACGGATTAATTGAAGAAATAATCTCGTCTTGAGATCTACTTTACAATAAAGAAAATTTGTGAGTTTTGTGTCGTATCCCTAGTTTCATTCTAGATTATTGTTTATAGTAGATTCTTAACTTTTAGTGCATTTAAGAGGGCCAAAAATTTATTATTTGAAAAACTATTA
Source organism: Oculina patagonica (assembly GCF_052425735.1). NCBI lineage: Eukaryota > Metazoa > Cnidaria > Anthozoa > Scleractinia > Oculinidae > Oculina > Oculina patagonica. The sequence goes on along the minus strand of NC_135758.1, from coordinate 30,426,228 downwards.
CGTGTCACCTTCGATAAAAAGTTTTGATTGATTGATTGATTCTTGTCACTGATTATAGTGTAGTCCTGAACAAGTTTCCCATACCAGCTGCTAGCCGGTGGAACTGATTAGCATAGCCAGGGGAGTGTTCCAAAGTCCCCTTTTTGGCTATGACCATGGCTATTTCAAACAGAGCAAAATAAAGCAAAATAAAAAATAGATTAGCAAGATCACCTTACCTACGCAACATAAAACAAATCAAAAACAAAAGATGAATAAACAAACGTGTAACATCACTAGGCAACAAAAATTCCCTAGAGCGATATCTCGTGGCTACTTACATGAGGTTTCGTTGTTTCCCGTGGGACCCCCCCCCCCCCCCCTTGTGAGTTAATTTTCAAGTCAGCGGTATGCAAACCATATAATTCAGTTGGCGAAGACGCGCGAATCCGAAGAATCAACATGGCATGCAAAATGCCACTTTTAGGAAAACACGGTGTGGATGTCGACATGACAATCTGGTAAGTACCCTGGGTGTGGCACAGTGTGAGCCCTCCTTTGAAAACCCAAGCTACGCCCCTGTTTAAGTGCTGGAATATTGCACAAGAACTTCCTTCTGAGAGTTAGTTCAAGAAAGGAAATCGGGACTAGGGCCAACGTTCAGAAGAGAAATTCCTGGGTTATTTTCCAGCACTTTAATTTGCCTCAGAGTTAATTAACCGCCGCCTGGTTAGGTCAGTTGGTAGAGCACTCTAGACAGAGTTGGGCACTACCTTATTGTTACTTATTTTCGAGGGACTTAATTTTCGCGATTTTCAAAATATCGCGAAATTAAAGACCCGCAAAAATTTAAGCAAAACTGCTCTCGACGGGCAATCAAAAACCTAGACTGAAAAACAGTCGTTTCTTTTGCGAACGCGCTCGGTCTTAGTACGAGAGCAAGAGGTCTGGAGCCAGTGTCAAAACTGGCGCTTCGCGCGTTTGATAAGCGCTTGTTTCAACGACTTTAGAGAAAAAAAGACTGTTTTGCAGTCTATCAAAAACCGTGAACATGACGAATTAAGGCCGTTTTCAAAACACAATCGCAGCGGATCCGGAGACTCTCCGATTCCACGTTATATTATACCAAACCAGGGGCCGTTTCTCGAAGGTCCCGAAAAGTTTTTGCACCCGCAAATTAAAGCCATAGCAAAATCTCAAACGTTAAATTATCTTCACAGGTATTTACTTTCCACCTTAAAAAAAAAACGAAAACAATGATTGAGGTACATGCCTCGGTTTGCGCGGCTACGGCCCTGCAAACGGTCATGCATGAAACACAGAACAAAAATGAATTTCAATTATGTAACTAGACAATATAACTTAATGTTTCAGTGTCTGCGGTCGCCCCTATAATACGGGAGCTTAGCAAATCCAAACAAAGAGATTTAAACACCATTTTCCCTTTTGTTTGTCTTGGATTTTCCCTGAAATAGTCCTACGCGACAAAAAGCTATCTTTAAACACGACAAAAATAAACTGAAATAACTGATTTCGCTTCAAAGAGTTTTTTTGCAGTAGAGTTTCTAGAGCTAAAAACATTTTCGACTTAATATTTTGTCAATTTTCTCAGCAAATTTGCATTTAACGATGAATGTTGACAATGCTCGGACTAAATACCCGTCGCAAAAAGCCTCGGGATTTTAGGGAAGATTTTTTTTTCGTTAAACATTCACTGTGCGAGATTCAGTAAAAGAGAATAAATATTTTTTAGGACGAAATAGATAGCACAATTTTAATTCGGCAATGCTAAGAACTCACAGGGAAAATAATGGAAAGGTTTCTCATATTAGTTTTGCCTAAAAGTACGGCGATAAAAGACCGACTTTAAATTGGTCTTCTAATTTACGCCTTAACTTATTTTCGATTCACCCCCTTATGATGTCGACTTAATAATGGTTTATTCATTTAATGTGTGGCGCGCAACGCCTGTGAAATGAGTTTAAATAGAGCGAATAAGTCAAAAACACCTTTGTCAATTTCATTTGGTAGATATAGGTGTTGGCATGGAAACATTGTTCTTAATGGCAGGACAAACAATGATAACACAATGACTGAGCGGAAAAAGAAAATGCAAAATAAGTCAAAGAAAAATACACCTGCTATGAGAGCGCTTTACTAAGACATCAAAATATAACGCGCGGATCAACTTGTTTGCCAAGCTCGAAACGATAGCCATAATTTTCTCGCGCTTGTGGCAAAATGGCCGCGCTTAGCGTAGCTATCAGAGAGAAAAGATTTACACAAGTCAAGTTGCTTCTTGACATCGGAGTTGATATTAATAGAAGGGATTCCGACATGAAGACAGCTCTAATGCAACTTTGCTTTCTCGAGGACGAAACTAAAGCGGCAAAGTACGCGAAGATACTCCTTCAGCGCGGAGCGAAGGTTGGTTTAAAAGACAAGGATGGGCTCACTGCTCTTTCTCACGCTTGTAAGCGAGGACAAGAACAATTAGTATCGATTATGTTGGAGGAAGCGAGTGATTTTGATCTAAATTCGCAAGATAACCTAGGAAATACAGCATTGCATTACGCCGCGATGTCGGGTAACTTCGTGGTTTTAAATCTTCTGCTGAGCAAGTTAAAACGATTCAAATTGAGTGTCGACAAGTTGAACAAAAAGGGAGAAACTCCTCTGATTGTCGCATCGAAATCGGGGAATTTCTTTTGCGCGCGAATTCTCGTTTCAGAAGGCAAAGCGTCAAAAGGAGCCCGAGATTACGTTGAATTCAAGACTGCCGACGAATGGGGAAGGACAGAAGAGAGTCTTCGATCGGCTTCGAAGTCGCCGCTTTTTCGAGTCATGCAACTTCCGCCTCGTTCTTCAATAGATTCTACAAAACGAGGATCGCTTAATGATCATTTATCAAAACAGACCAGTGGTAGGCCGAACACCGCTCCGGGGAACCTATTAAGTCAAGCCAGTGAGAAAAGTCACCGTGAAAATCTCAGAGACCTTTTTCGCGTGTACGAGGGACACGTCTCCAGCGCGTTTCGTCGCGGCGTCAAACCCAGGCCGGTTGTGATCACAGAATCGATTTGCAGCCTCACAGAGAGCATGTCTCAGGAAGATGGAGATGATGTTTGCGTGCTTCCTTCACCAGCAATCTCGCCAATATCATGTCAGGTTTCGAGGCGCTTTAGCATCAGCAGGGCGAGTAAACTGGCCGTCACTACAAACGCGTTCAGACGCGCTTCCGTAGCAACCGTATCAATGGCTACAACGAGTAAACCGTTACAAAGGCGAGGATCTCAATCGTTCGGTGCGACTACGGGCCGAAGACTTTCTCAATCAATGCCAGTGTCACCGAGAATCCGAAGAGGCTCAATGAACGTGATGAGTAAAATTACAAAAGTTGCTTCGCTCAATGTCAACAAGGACAAAACGGATGCGCCGAAAAACAAATTAGTTCCTGAGGGTCCGCCTGCGATTTCTGTTACTTCGGATAAGCTATTAGCTAAGCTTCAAACTTTGGCTGAAGAAAGTGATTCAGAAGGAGAGGAGAACACAGGGGAAATATTACAAAGAAGCTCGCCAGCAAATCTTTTTGGACAAATGTAACTGTAGCTGAAGCAATAAGACGAAAGAAAGATGGCATATTTATTGGGTTCCGTGAGAGGGGCTGGAAATTCAATCGATTCAGTAGAACCGTTTGCGGCAAATGAAAATATTTCATATTATCTTCTTGCAAGGAAATTCTCTTAAATCGGTAAGGAAGAAAATCCTCGTTAACATTTAGTGTTAAAATCGTTGTTTAACTATCGCGGTTGTCATTTATCTTATTTGTTTTTAATTTAAACCACCGTTTTGCGCTGGAATCGCTGTATAAACAAAACGGCATTGTTGTTATTGTTTCAAATATTTTTGCGTTTGTATTTGGTTTTTAGAAGCAAAAAAATCAACCAGAAATGCGGCGGCGAAAATTGGCGTTTCTGGTTTCTAGTGCATGTACAATTATATTCGATAATTTTTATATTTCTGATAAACAAACAAAATCACTATAGACGCCAGTAAACCATTCTACATTACCCGGCAAAATTTCAGTTTAGTTTCGAGCATTCGTGTTTCTCCAAGCCTTTGGACAGTCAAAATCTGTTTGCAGTTGATTTGAGCCGCGGTACGGCTGGGAGTTTGTGACCTAAGTTATCAGTATTTTTCGCAACCAAAGCGAGGACATGTAGCCAAAATTTCGTGTTTTGGACGATTTTCTCTTGCTGATACAGTGTGATATGTTTCCAAACCTATTCCCAAGACTCGGGTGATTCTCGGTTGTATACCGGATTAATTCAGTGGGTCATCTTTCTTAAAAAAATAAATACTAGTTATGCAATGCTTTCGAGTGGTATACTTAGAAAATAAACCCCTTCAGGCGATTTGTTTACGTGATTTTTTAACTCTGTGATTTCATAAAAAGTCAGGATTGAATAAGGTGACTTCATTCGTTTGTTTTGTGCTTGCCTACAAAATCGGGCGACGGATATCAAATCGGACGGGGAATATTCGCTGATACCTGTCGTCTTATTTTGTACCACGTGATGCGTTTTGTCCAATGAGCGCGCGCAAAAATTAATGGATGGGTTATAATTTAACAATTATCCTGCGAAATCGCGCGGAATATCGCCTGATACTTAGCCGACGAGGCCGTAGGCCGAGTTGGCTAAAATCAGACGATATCCCACTTGTCACTTGTATTTTCATGGTATACATGAGCCTGGCATGATCAATTTTATTTTCCCACCCAGCGACCTCCCGCTGACCGAGGAGCCTGCGGACTTTGGGTTCTATTTCCAGCCCATCTATTATTAACATCTATTATGCCCAAGAACACAACACAGTGACCCCGGTCAGGGCTCGAACCCGGACCGCTCGATCTGGAGTCCACCGTGCTAACCATTACGCCTCCCACATTATCGTTTCGTAGTGGAACAATAAATCTTGCAAGGGGTCGGTAGTATTTATCCGGCATTTATTTTACCTGTTTCTTTATTTAGCATTTTACATAACTTTACCAAATAGCCGAGTAAACTGTAGGGTACAAGTTGTTGGTTGCTCGTTGTTAGCGACCTTCAGATTTGACTACGAGTACGTGATCGAGTACGAGTACAACTGTGGAATTTCAACACAATCATATCCCCCAAGCTATAATTCTTCCCTTTTGCTGACTAACACATAAATAAACGTTAAGGATAAGATTGGTGTGATAAATACTAGTTATGCAACGCTTTCGAGTGGTATACTATGGAATATCCCACGAGTCACTTGTATTTTCTCAGTATACACACGAGCCTTTAGGCGAGTGCGTATGCCAAGAAAATACAAGTGACAAGTGGGATATTCCATAGTATACCACGAGAAAGTGTTGTGTAACTATTTTATACCATGCCATAGAAAATACGCTTACTAAATTTCGTCGAGAATACAGTCGCAGCGCACTATGGGAAGGTTGGGTTGAATACCGTCGAATATACAACGGCTTTCCTGTATTCTGATTGGCTGATTGGCATGGTATAATTGATTATAGGAGGCACACGAATTTAGTTTGAAAACTCGTACTCGTACTCAATCTCGTACTCTCCAATCTGAAGGTCGCTCTACTCTAAGTGATTGGAGCTTCCTAATTAAAGATTGTTATTATTATTATTGTCGCTAGAATCTAGTTAGTTTTGGACCAGAAGGCGTTGTAAACAGCCAAGCTGTAGTGTGCGTATGTGCATAGAAGGGTTTTGCAACGCCTTGAGGCCAAAACTTCTTTTTATTTACCAGCTGTTACTGATTTACCTGGTTATCCTAATCTTACTAACAGGGCATGATATATTTTTCCGATAATCTTGTGTTTTATCAGGGTTTGCATTTAAAGTACTTTATCGATCCGAATGATACGTCCGGCTTGCAAGTATACTTGTTTGGTTGACATGGCGCCTTACAAGCCGATGAGCAACGGTTGTGTTCCACTGTATATTTCTTTCCCTTGCTGTCAGTTGTCTCCATTCTACACGTCGGTTTATTGTTTGTGCAGTAACACTGAAACATAACAATAATCTCAGAGTCTGCGGCTATCAAATCATTGCATAGTCGTTAAAGGCCCACCTTCAACTGATATGCTTTGCAACCCTTTGTTTTTGTTTTGAAAAGCTAGCTCTTGTCCCAAAACACTCCAAACTGGAAAGCTGGAAAGCTACTGGTAAAACTGATCGATGGTAAAACAGTTAAATCCCTTTATCCGAAAATTGTGTTTACTACTTAGCTAAAAAAAACAAGGATGGAAGAAGATTGAAGCAACGGCGTGGTACAAATTTCATATACAGCTAATTCGAGAATGGTTGTCGGAAAAAAAGCACACTGAAAAGTGCACGCGACAAGACCTAAAGGTAGTATGGGTAGAAATAGAGAGCTGCAGCACATGCTGAATACTAATAAGATGACGACATGACAAACACGAATTATTTACACGTTTTCTTTCTATTGAGACATGAAGAAACAAGATACTTTTAGCCACGCTGAATTTTAGAAAAATTTTCAAAACTCAAAGACATGTGACAGTTAAAGTAAAGCTACAGAGAAGGCCTCCTGAGAGAAAAAAAACACAAAATGTTCACATGCAAAATACAACTTTAAGGCCAATATGCAAAATTCTAGTGAATACCCAGACCACCATTCGGTTTTGTCGCGTGCACTTTTGTGCTTTTTTCCGACAACCTTTCTCGAATTAGCTGTTCCTTGGCGCGCAACGCATCTAGGGTGAATGTGGGCCTTTAAGACAGTACTGGAATAAAGAATTTTATCGATTGTTGTATCCTTATAATAAAAATTGCCAGAGTAAGTCTGGTTACCAATCAAATGTTATGTTTTCCACTAGCGAGATTAAAGATCAAAGCTACCAAATTAAGGCTTTATAAGATTCCTTTTTCAGTGCTAAAGAAACATGAGACTATGAAATGAACAATTGATAAGTTTGATAACAAGCCTTTAGATCTTTTGTGAATCATTAACTCCGCAATAGCGAAAGATTTGACTTTTTCTTTATCATAAAATAAACATCGAAAAATTAACTACCCAGAGCTGATGGCTAAACTTACAAAGAATTCCTTAAAGACGCGCAAACAGGAGTGAGAATACAGAATTGCCACTAGTCCAGTCCCTGAACTCTCCCTTCCACGCGCCCTTTATAGGGGTTGAACCCAGACGTGCGAAGAGAGAGTCCAGGATAACTTGCATGCACATGCTCAGAACGAACCAATCAGAAGCGAGGAGTGTGGCGTCACTTGAGACGCGCGCGCTAGGTTAAAAATGCTCGCTCAAATGACGAATTCAACTACGCGACCAAGCACGCGAATAAACTGAATAAATGCAAGAAAAAAAACTGTGCTAGAATTCGTTTCGGATTTCGGTACATCCTCGTAAGTTACCGAACATCCCCCGATTCCTATTGTCCAATTAAAAACCAGCGCGAGCAGTCCGTCACATCAGAATGGCAACATGACTACATGTCATGTTGCTTGATAACTTCTAGCTAATTTCTAACTTCGCGGGCTCAGCCAATTCTCGGAAAAAGGACAAAGGTCCCGCCACAAGGGAAAAGGGTTTCTCGTTAATCTTCTAAATTGCATCCAAAACCAATTAAAAAACCTACAAAATACTAGGAATAGTTGACGGATAGTGATTTATTGTGTTTTGGCCGTTAGCTTTAAGTAGACAATAACTGGCAAGCTAGGCTTTTTTGAAGTTATTTCGGTGATCCTGCTTTACTACACGGTCGCGTAGTTGATCTCGCCATCTGTGCGCGTGCGTTTTTAAACGTGCTGCCAAATATGGTTTTCCCCCGATTTTAATAGGGGAACTAGCGCATGCGCATGCAAGTTATTCTAGACTCTCTCTTCGCGCAAAAAAAAGTATATTGTAAGTGCCAAAAAGTTCATTATAAACCAAACGTTTCGGGCTTAGCCCTTCATCAGTGGTAAATTGGTCGTAAATAAAACGACCGTCCTGGGTCGACCCCTAGAAAGGGCGCTCAGAAGAGAGAGTTCAGGGACTGGACTACATTGCCACGTAATAAAAGAACCATAATCAGATTATAAATTTGGTTGGTCAGGAGTCAGTATGAACCAATATCTTCTACCATTTATTGTCTTGGCGAAACACCGTTTTTTAGCTATTAAAAAGTTTTAAACAGTTACTATTTTTCTTTAATTTAACACTGTTACGATTTAGTAGTAATCTTGTGTCGCATAATTGTGTCATCATGATTATATCGGCCAAGTGCGATTTTTTTTAAAAAATTAAAGATTTAACAAAAAAACTTGAATTAATTTTTCTCTTTTCTTCTTTGATTCCTCGCCGTTTGCCAGACGTTATTTAAGATGTGATTAGAAGCCTATTACTTAGAGTGTTCCTTGATTTCAAACGCGGAAATTACAAATTTCAATATTTTGTCCAATTTTGTCTGTAGAATTGTTATATATAAGATCAACAAATGGTATTCTACTGCGCGGTCGCCTGCAGTTTTTTAATCGATCATCCGACTGAAGTATGCTAAGAAATCGCAGTGAAAGCGATTTACCGCTAAACAGTAAACAAGGGAAACATTGCCAAAGAAATCGCGAAAACAAATAAATAAATTCATGCAGAACACGGAATTATTCTGTTGTCAGCTCATTCTGGCGATCAGAGGGACGCCATGTACAATCTAGATTATGTACTTCTGCATGTACGTATGTTCAGTTTTCAAAGACGGAGATATCTGTCAAAACCTGTCTCGTATATTGGGATGTTATATTTTAAACGAAGTTTTTAGAAACGCAAATGTATTTACTTGCATGTCGCTAGTGTAACAGGAAAATCTTTATCATTGATGACATTTGTGTGGCTGGTATCCGTTCAACCGGGAAGTACAGTTTACGGCAATTTCGGTTCGTTTTATGTAGCTTACCAGTGGTGGTTTCGCTCTTCGTCTTCTCCAGGAAAAACATGGCAGCAATTGTATTGACAGGACAAGAAGCAAGACCAGGAACCATTTCCATGTGCGATCCATGTTAAGCCGACGTTTGTTCCGAAAAAATCGGTTCTGTTCTGTAAAGAATGAAAGCATCAGCAAACATTGTCTTAGTTTGCAAATCTAAAGTTTTAAATAACGCCGAATTATTGCTTTCAAGCACAAGAATGGAGATATACAAACCAGTTTGTTATTTCGTCTTGAATAAGCTCCTGTTGTGGGAGATGAGTGGAAAATCCAGCGTTTAAGTTCGTTCTATATTTCTGCGGGATTTCTTTACTTCGATTTCTGGTTTCACCGGTTAACTGATATTGTATTTTGAAAAGCACAAAAAACCTTGAGTCTTGAGAGAAACCAAACGAGAACTTGACAATTGGCTTAAAAATTAGCGATTATTACTTATGTTTTGTACCTATTTAATGTAGGACAAATCACGTCCCCATAAGCGTGTGAACAACAAAACACCCACTAGAAATACGCGCAGGAAATGACTAAGATCCTGCGTAAAATAGTAATGTTTAATTTTGGGGCTCACGGATTTAACGTTAAACTACTGCTCACTAGTATTTTGTAAAAAAGATTGCATTACGCCGCGATGTCGGGTAACTTCCTGGTCTTAAATCTTCTGCTGAGCAAGTTAAAACGATTCAAATTGAGTGTCGACAAGTTGAACAAAAAGGGAGAAACTCCTCTGATTGTCGCATCGAAATCGGGGAATTTCTTTTGCGCGCGAATTCTCGTTTCCGAAGGCAAAGCTTTAAAAGGAGCCCGGGATTACGTTGAATTCAAGACTGCCGACGAATGGGGAAGGACAGAAGAGAGTCTTCGATCGGCTTCGAAGTCGCCTCTTTTCCGAGTCATGCAACTCCCACCTCGTATATCAATAGATTCTACAAAACGAGGATCGCTCAATGATCATTTATCAAAACAGACCACTGGTAGGCCGAACACCGCTCCGGGGAACCTATTAAGTCAAGCCAGCGAGAAGAATCACCGTGAAAATCTCAGAGACCTTTTTCGCGTGTACGAGGGACACGTCTCCAGTGCGTTTCGTCGCGGCGTCAAACCGAGGCCAGTTGTGATCACAGAATCGATTTGCAGCCTCACCGAGAGCATGTCTCAGGAAGATGGAGATGATGTGTGCGTGCTTCCTTCACCAGCAATCTCGCCAATATCATGTCAGGTTTCGCGGCGCTTTAGCATCAGCAGGGCGAGTAAACTGGCCGTCACTACAAACGCGTTCAGACGCGCTTCCGTAGCAACCGTATCAATGGCTACAACGAGTAAACCGTTACAAAGGCGAGGATATCAATCATTCGGTGCGACGACGGGACGAAGACTTTCTCAGTCAATGCCAGTGTCACCGAGAATCAGAAGAGGATCAATGAACGTGATGAGTAAAATAACAAAAGTTGCTTCGCTCAATGTCAACAAGGACAAAATGGATGCGCCGAAAAACAAATTAGTTCCTGAGGGTCCGCCTGCGATTTCTGTTACTTCGGATAAGCTATTAGCTAAGCTTCAGACTTTGGCTGAAGAAAGTGATTCAGAAGGAGAGGAGAACACAGGGGAAATATTACAAAGAAGCTCGCCAGCAAATCTTTTTGGACAAATGTAACTGTAGCTAAAGCAATAAGACGAAAGAAAGATGGCATATTTATTGGGTTCCGTGAGAGAGGCTGGAAATTCAATCGATTCAGTAGAACCGTTTGCGGCAAATGAAAATATTTCATATTATCTTCTTGCAAGGAAACTCTCTCAAATGTAAGGAAGATCCTCGTTAACATTTAGTGTTAAAATCGTTGTTTAACTATCGCAGTTGTCATTTATCTTATTTGTTTTTAATTTAAACTACTGTTTTGCGCTGGAATCGCTGTATTAAAGAAAGACAGCTTTGTTATTGTTTCAATTACTTTTGCGTTTGCCGTATTTGGTTTTTAGAAGCAGGAAATTCAACCCAAAAAGCGACACGAAAATTAGTGCTTTTAGACAATCAAAATCTGTTAGCAGTTGTTTTGACCGGTACGGCCGAGAGTTTGTGTCCCAAGTTATTAGCATTTTTCGCGACCAAAGCGACGACATGTAGCCAAGATTTCGTTTTCTGGACGATTTTCTCTCGCTGATACAGGGTGATATGTTTCCAAACCTTTTCCCAAGACTCGGCTGATTCTAGGTCATTCTAGGCCATATCGGATTAATTTAGAGGATCACCTTTCTAAAGCGAATTTCCTACACCGTTAAGCAAAATAAATATCAGTATACAGTAGAACCCCGGTAACTCGAACTCGATAACTCGAACAACCCCGTTAACTCGAACAAAGTTCCATTTCCCTTGGATTTGAACCCACTTTTCATTCATTTTTACTCGGTTAACTCGAACTCGGATAACTCGAAAACCCCGCTAACTCGAACTAAATTTCGTTTCCCTTGATCAAAATTTGGGTCAAATTTACCCCGATAACTCGAATTGTGGTTCTTGCAGCTCGCCACGTATGCCCATTGATATCCCATAAGCTTTTCTTGTCGTGTAATCAGATTTAAACACTAAAACGAATACTACAGCAATTTGATTTTAATTAGAGCAACGAATAGATCACGTATCTGACAGTCATTTTCCACTCTTGTCACAAAAATGTTTGATCGTGTGAGAGTTTCTGACGAGATAAGTTTAATTTGCACTGTTCTGTGTACTGAAGTGCTGAAAAATCGATAAACTATCAATTATTAACTTGGCAAATTGAATATTTAATCGACCCCGATAACTCGAAACCCCGCTAACTCGAACTATTTTTCGTTTCCCTTCAGAGTTCGAGTTACCGGGGTTCTACTGTATATAAATAAACATCAGTAAAAGTATAAAGTAATTTAAGGAAAGAACGAGACATCTTATGACGTGTGAATCAATATATAAGACAAATGAACAGGAAGACTGCAATAAAAAGAGAGTGAAAGAAAACGAAGTCTTATTATTTTTTTGGCCATGCGGTAGCCAATCATATATGAACGTTTTAATAATCGGAAAAGGGTAGAGGGAAGGCGTGCTTGATTTTGGTTTAAAAAATATTGTATGTAGTTAATTGTCTTAATTAGATAACTCCCCATTTCAATAGAGAACTTTCTATCTTCTGACTCTACAGCCGTTTGATATACCGGTTAATTTGCTCCTCGCGAAATTTCGCCCTGATTTCTAATAGCTGAGATGGATACTTCTGTTTATGGACTTCTGGTATAGAGCCGGATAAAAAAAATTGATAAAGATGAAAACAAATAAATAAAAAAATAAATAAATAAATAAATAAATAAGCAATTACGTGCTGACAAGGCATTTCGGCAAGTTCTCGCAAACTCCCACTCTTGTTTCCATGACTCGAAAGAAAAATGAATAATGTTTTCTATTTCTTAATTCGGTGTGTCTAGACTGTCCCGACCCTTTTTCCAGGTCCCTCTTTTTCTCGTTCTCACTCGCTCCAAGGGAAGAGGAGAGACACTGGGAACGAGAACGAGACTGTGCCCCAGCTCACTAATCTCGAGCCCAGAGTCCGCACACAAGACCTTTAATTTAAAACACAGATATACATAATAAGAATACTGAAGAGATATACTTACTGAAGGCACAAGGCACTCTATATTTAACTCTTCCTTCTTCTGTCTTGCAGAACATTGTTGTTTCTTCCAGTTCTCTCAACGGTGTGTTAAAAATAAGTTCGGCGTTCTCGACTCCCTTACGTCCTAGGAGATTTTACTTACGCTTAGAACTTAAGCATGCGCAATAAAAACAGGAAAACCAGAACTTCCGGCATGATGAATTTCATTTTCTCAGAGTCCGTCCCGGTGACCTTCCGCTGACCGAGGAGCTCGCGGACTTTGGGCTCTAGATTTCCAGCCCATCCATTATAATTGACTAATGGGTAGGATAATTCTGCGTTCGTGCCTAGCGGCCCATCAAGCCGGAGCTTATCCCGGTTTTAGTAGCTTGAAGCGACTCGGAGTATTTCTACTCCCCCTGGATGGGATGCTAGTCCATCGCAGGGTTACACCCCAGCATTAAATTCGGCTGTATTCATTTAGAGGTATCGTGAGAGTGAAGTGTTTTACCCAAGAACACAACACAGTGACCCCGGTCAGGGCTCGAACCCGGAACGCTCGATCCGAAGTCCTCCGCGCTAACCATTACGCCACCGAGCCTGCCACATAATCGTTTCATAGTGGAGCGATAAATCTTGCAAGGGGTCTGTAGTATTTATCCGGCATTTATTTCACCTGTTTGTTTATTTAGCATTTTACAAAACTTTACCAAATAGCCGAGTAAACTGTAGGGTACAAGTTGTTGGTTGCTCGTTAGCGACCTTCAGATTTGGGATCAATTTAGGTTTCTGGGAAACTGCTCACCTACCCCTCCCCAAACCTAACATTAACCCTTACTTATCGCTTTGGGCAAAATGTTAGGTTTAGGGAGGGGTAGGTGAGCAGTTTCCCAGAAACCTAAATTGATCCCAGATTTGACTACGAGTACGAGATCGAGTACGAGTACAACTGTGGAATTTCAGCACAATCATATCCCCCAAGCTATAATTCTTCCCTTTTGCTGACTAACACATAAATAAACGTTAAGGATAAGATTGGTGTGATATATGATTATAGGAGGCACACGAATTTAGTTTGAAAACTCGTACTCGTACTCAATCTCGTACTCGTAGTCCAATCTAGGAGTCAAGAATGGTCCCTCAAAATGTCGCAGTGCTCGCAATGCTCGCAAAATTTAGAGGGTGCTCGTTTGCTCGTGCTCGCACATTTTTACAAGTGCTCGCATGCTCGGTTTTTAGTGGAGGTAGGTTTTTGAAAAGTGCTCGTTGCTCGCAAGGCTTATTTTTGTCAATGCTCGTGCTCGCAAAGAAAAACGCTGTGCTCGCATGCTCGCAAAGACCATTTGATACCCCTCAATCTGAAGGTCGCTTCTAGTTAGTTTTGGACCAGAAGGCGTTGAAAACAGCCAAGCCGTAGTGTGCGTATGTGCATAGAAGGGTTTTGCAACGCCTTGAGGCCAAAACTTCTTTTTATTTACCAGCTGTTAATGATTTACCTGGTTATCCTAACCTTACTAACAGGGCATGATATATTTTTCCGATAATCTTGTGTTTTATCAGGGTTTGCATTTAAAGTACTTTATCGATCCGAATGATACGTCTGGCTTGCAAGTATACTTGTTTGGTTGACATGGCGCCCTACAAGCCGATGAGCAACGGTTGTGTTCCACTGTATATTTCTTTCCCTTGCTGTCAGTTGTCTCCATTCTACACGTTGGCCAACTGTTTTTGCAGGAACACTGAAACATAACAATAATCAGAGTCTGCGGCTATCAAATGATTGCATAGTCGTTCAACTGATATGCTTTGCGATCCTTTGTTTTTGTTTTGAAAAGCTAGCTCTTGTCCCAAAAGACACCCCCCCCCGGGGGGGTACTCGACATATTTTCGGGTAGGTAGGTGCGGCCCGGCCTTCTAAACCCTGACCCTGTTTAAGACACGAACCTCTGATTTTCCTACCCTGTTTAAGACAGAATGCCAATTTTTGATACCCCGTCTAAGACATAAACAAGTACCTCACTGGCTTTGTTGTGATCGTGAATTAAGCTAAGTATCAATGCCGAAATCAACGTAAGTCAGCAATATGAAAGAATTTGTGAAAATTTGGCTTGTTACACCTCTGCAGGCATATAAGCCTATGCTGTTTGACACTGGTCCATGCAAAGATACCCCGTTTAAGACAAAAAGGGGTAAAATATATACCCCGCTCAAGACAGAAAAGCCTGAAAACCATACCTTATCGGGCCGCACGTCCCCGTTAAGCCCTAATAAGGGAGTGCCCCCCCCCCCCGGGCAAAAGACTCCACACTGGAGAGCTGGTAAAAATCGATGGTAAACAGTCAAATCACTTTATCCGAAAAGCGTGTTAACTACTTAGCTAAAAAAAAAAAACAAGGATGGAAGAAGATTGAAGCAACTCAACTTTCTCTCAATTTTCATATACGAAAATTGTTCCTTGGCGCGTAATGCATCTAGGGTGAATGTGGGCCTTTAAGACAGTACTAAAGTAAAAAGTTTTATTGATTGTTGAACTGAATTAATCTTGTCTATCCTTATAATAAAAATTGCCAAAGTAAGTCTGGCTACCAATCAAATGTTATGTTTTCCATTAAAGATCAAAGCTACCAAATAAAAGCTGTATAACGTTCCTTTTCAGTGGTAAAGAAACATGAGACTATGAAATTGACAATTGATAAGTTTGATAACAAAGCTCTTAGATCTTTTGAGAATTATAAACCCCGCAATAGCGAAAAGATTTTACTTTTGTTTATCATAAAATAACCATCGAAAAATTAACTACCCAGAGCTGATGGCTAAAGGCACAAAGAATTCCTTAAAGACGCACAAACAGGAGTGAGAATATAGCATTGCCACGTAATAAAAGAACCACAATCAGATTTTAAGTTTGGTTGGTCAGGAGTCAGTATATACTAATTATGCAACGCTTTCGAGTGGTATACTATGGAATATCCCACGAGTCACTTGTATTTTCTCGGTATACACACGAGCCTTTAGGCGAGTGTGTATACGAAGAAAATACAAGTGACAAGTGCGATATTCCATATTATTATTCAACAGATGCGCGCGCTGCCCATATATGGTCAAAATGTTAACGTTATCTGTCATCCGTACATAACAGATATCCTGCGATATACGTAGGTAGCGAAGATTCGTCCGAAATCTTGTAAAGCGCTGCATAATTGCAGTTTTTCTGTCTGCAAAAATTGTTTTGTTGACTATTCGTTGAATAATAAAAAAATTATCCTGCTCAATCTTGCGGAATATCGTCTGATTTTAGCCAACCCGGCCTACGGCCTCGTCGGCTAAGTATCAGGCGATATTTCGCGCGATTTCGCAGGATAATTGTTAAGTATACCACGAGAAAGTGTTGTGTAACTATTTTATACCATGCCATAGAAAATACGCTCACTAAATTTCATCGAGAATAAGATCGCAGCGCACGATGGGAAGGTTGGTTTGAATACCGTCGAATATACAACGGCTTTCCTGTATTCTGATTGGCTGTATTTTCTATGGCATGGTATAAAAACCAATATCTTCTACCATTCATGTTTTGACGAAACACCGTTTTTTTAGCTATTAAAAAGTTTTAAACAGTTACTATTTTTCTTTAATTTAACACTGTTATGATTTAGTAGTAATCTTGTGTCGCATAATTGTGTCATAATGATTATCGGCCGAGTGCGATTTTTTTAAAAAAATTAAACGAGGTTTAACGGAAAAATTAAATTATTTTTTCTCTTTTCTTCTTTGATTCCTCGACCTTTGCCAGACGTTATTTAAGATGTGATTAGAAGCCTATTACTCAGAATGTTCCTTGTTAACAAACTCGGATATTACAAGTTTCAATATTTTGTCCAATTCTGTCTGTAGAATTGTTATATATAAGATCAACAAATGGGACCCTACTGCGCGGTCGCCTGCAATTTTTTAATCGATCATCCGACTGAAGTATAAGAAATCGGAGTGAAAGCGATTTACCGCTAAACCGTAAATAAGGGAAACATTGCCAAAGAAATCGCGAAAACAAAAAAAAATGAACTCATGCAGAACACGGAATTATTCTGTTGTCAGCTCATTCTGGCGATCAGAGGGACGCCATGTACAATCTAGATTATGTACTTCTGCATGTACGTATGTTCAGTTTTCAAAGAGATATCTGTCAAAACTTGTCTCGTATATTGGAATGTTATATTTTAAACGAAGTTTTTAGAAATGGCATTTGAAACGCAAATGTATTTTCTTGCATGTCGCTAGTCTAACAGGAAAATCTTTATCATTGATGACATTTGTGTAGCTGGTATCCGTTCAACCGGGAAGTACAGTTTACGGCAATTTCGGTTCGTTTTATGTAGCTTACCAGTGGTGGTTTCGCTCTTCGTCTTCTCCAGGAAAAACATGGCAGCAATTGTATTGACAGGACAAGAAGCAAGACCAGGAACCATTTCCATGTGCGATCCATGTTAAGCCGACGTTTGTTCCGAAAAAATCGGTTCTGTTCTGTAAAGAATGAAAGCATCAGCAAGCATTGTCTTAGTTTGCAAATCTAAAGTTTTAAATATCGCCGAATTATTGCTTTCAAGCACAAGAATGGAGATATACAAACCAGTTTGTTATTTCGTCTTGAATAAGCTCCTGTTGTGAGCAGCACAAGCAACGAAGAAATCTTGTTGACTGAAGTTTTATTCTCCTACCGGTTTCGTCTGATAACTAAAGACTTCGTCAGGGAGTTTGAACAAGATTACATTGGAAACTTATTTTATACCTATTTAATGTAGGACAAATCACGTCCCCATAAGGGTGTGAACAACAAAACACCCACTAGAAATACGCGCAGGATATGACTAAGATCCTGCGTAAAATAGTAATGTTTAATTTTGGGGCTCACGGATTTAACGTTAAACTACTGCTCACTAGTATTTTGTAAAAAAGATTGCATTACGCCGCGATGTCGGGTAACTTCCTGGTCTTAAATCTTCTGCTGAGCAAGTTAAAACGATTCAAATTGAGTGTCGACAAGTTGAACAAAAAGGGAGAAACTCCTCTGATTGTCGCATCGAAATCGGGGAATTTCTTTTGCGCGCGAATTCTCGTTTCCGAAGGCAAAAGCTTTAAAAGGAGTCCGGGATTACGTTGAATTCAAGACTGCCGACGAATGGGGAAGGACAGAAGAGAGTCTTCGATCGGCTTCGAAGTCGCCGCTTTTCCGAGTCATGCAACTCCCACCTCGTACTTCAATAGATTCTACAAAACGAGGATCGCTTAATGATCATTTATCAAAACAGACCAGTGGTAGGCCGAACACCGCTCCGGGGAACCTATTAAGTCAAGCCAGCGAGAAAAGTCACCGTGAAAATCTCAGAGACCTTTTTCGCGTGTACGAGGGACACGTCTCCAGCGCGTTTCGTCGCGGCGTCAAACCCAGTCCAGTTGTGTTCACAGAATCGATTTGCAGCCTCACCGAGAGCATGTCTCAGGAAGATGGAGATGATGTGTGCGTGCTTCCTTCACCAGCAATCTCGCCAATATCATGTCAGGTTTCGCGGCGCTTTAGCATCAGCAGGGCGAGTAAACTGGCCGTCACTACAAACGCGTTCAGACGCGCTTCCGTAGCAACCGTATCAATGGCTACAACGAGTAAACCGTTACAAAGGCGAGGATCTCAATCGTTCGGTGCGACTACGGGCCGAAGACTTTCTCAATTAATGCCAGTGTCACCGAGAATCCGAAGAGGATCAATGAACGTGATGAGTAAAATAACAAAAGTTGCTTCGCTCAATGTAAACAAGGACAAAACGGACGCGCCGAAAAACAAATTAGTTCCTGAGGGTCCGCCTGCGATTTCTGTTACTTCGGATAAGCTTTTAGCTAAGCTTCAAACTTTGGCTGAAGAAAGTGATTCAGAAGGAGAGGAGAACACAGGGGAAATATTACAAAGAAGCTCGCCAGCAAATCTTTTTGGACAAATGTAACTGTAGCTGACGCAATAAGACGAAAGAAAGATGGCATATTTCTTGGGTTCCGTGAGAGAGGCTGGAAATTCAATCGATTCAGTAGAACCGTTTGCGGCAAATGAAAATATTTCATATTATCTTCTTGCAGAGAAATTCTCTCAAATGTAAAGAAGAAAATCCTCGTTAACATTTAGTGTTAAAATCGTTGTTTAACTATCGCAGTTGTCATTTATCTTATTTGTTTTTAATTTAAACTACTGTTTTGCGCTGGAATCGCTGTATTAAAGAAAGACAGCTTTGTTGTTATTGTTTCAATTACTTTTGCGTTTGCCGTATTTGGTTTTTAGAAGCAGGAAATTCAACCCAAAAAGCGGCAGCGAAAATTAGTGCTTTTAGACAATCAAAATCTGTTTGCAGTTGTTTTGACCGGTACGGCCGGGAGTTTGTAATCCAAGTTATCATGATCAGTATTTTTCAAAAGCGAGGACATGTAGCCAAGATTTCCTTTTTTGGACGATTATCTCTTGCTGATACAGGGTGATATGTTTCCAAACCTTTTCCCAAGACTCGGCTGATTCTTGGCCATATCGGATTAATTTAGAGGATCATCTTTCTAAAGCAAATTTCCTACACCGTTAAGGTCGTTAAGCAAAATGAATATATATAAATAAACATCAGTGAAACTATTTAGTAATTTAAGAAAGAACGAGACATCTTATGCAGCGTGAATCAATATATAAGACAAATGAACAGGAAGACTGCAATAAAAAGAGAAAGAAAGAAAACGAAGTCTTATTATTTTTTTGGCCATGCGGAAGCCATTCATGAAAAGGGTAAAGGGTAGGTGTGCTTGATTTTGGTTTAAAAATATATATATATATATTGTATGTAGTAAATTAGATAACTCCCCATTTCAACAGAGATCGTTCGAATTCTATCTTCTGACTCTACAGCCATTTGATATACCGGTTAATTTGCTCCTCGCGAAATTTCACCCTGATTTCAAATTGCTAAAATGGACACTTCTGTTTATGGACTTGTGGTATAGAGGATAAAAAAAATCGATAAAGATGAAAACAAATAAATAAATCTAACTTGATTTGATAAAAGGTGTCTCCCGAAATTTGACATGACACCGTAGATCTGAAGCCCTATTTCTGTAACGAACGCTGAATGAGGGCTAATTTTAGCTCAAGTTTAACGTAAGGTACTCTAGTTTATGTGTTTTTTAACCAAAAAGACTGCATATACGGCATTTTGTTTAAATCAAGAATTCTATCAATTTAATTAAGAGTGTTTACAACTTGAAATGTGAGTCAAAATTAATACCAAGATAGACATAAGAAAACACTCGGCGGAGAGCTGAACTGTAGCTTTCTTACAGCATGCACGTCTCAAATAAACTGAACTAAAGCATTCTACATCGACATTCGATTCAACTTTAAGCAAATCAGGCGAAATATCTGAGGAAGCGGGCATGTGTTATCTCAATTGTCAACTCCATTGTCGCGGCCGGAAATGCACACGATCGCATCGCCTCCCACTAGCGAATCACAGAGAGCTATGAACTATGAGTGTTAGCTAGGCGGAGAACGCCTAAAATTGAGGGAAAAAGAAAACTATGTACTCACATCAGCGCTTGAAGCGATTCCTTGGCTATCCACTTCGACATGTTTCTTTTAGAAATAACCGACAATGTCCCGGATGTATTTGAATCTCGTCGAGCGCGTAACGCCCGCTCCACAAACTTCAACAGTAAAAAACTAAGTCTTTAGCCACGGTAAAGTTCAAGCCAAATATCGTTATGACCGCCTTCAAATCAGCCCGTATAGTCTAGTTCCGAGTCCTAATTGATGTGGCTAAAGACCTTTGCTGTCTAAAGCAAGCTCAACATTATCTGTACCTGGCAAAACGAGCCGACCGGTTATCTGTGTTTAACCGCCTAAAGCTCGGTTTGAGGTACGATAACAGCCGACGCACAACTTGCAAATCGTAAGACTTTCACCTTCACGGGACTTAATGATGTCCTCCGGCAAACTTCCTTTAGACAGCAGAATGGAAAGCTATAGATCACAACTGTTCTACTAGTTAGCGCGCGCAACTAGAATTCAAATGAAAGAGAGGGGTTGGAGTTAGAGACTGGGCTAGACTAACCACAAGTAATTCTAGGGGGAGGGAGACGGGGGGGGGGGGAGACAGGGAGGGAGAAAAAAAAGTAAGATTGCATTCACTACATTAGACAGGGCGACATTTCATTGGAAGAAAGCCGAACAATTCTCCGTATCCTCAAAAAAAACAAAATATGAAACCCCATACATTCCTTAACAGCCCGATAGCCACCTTTTATCAAATCAAGGTAGAAATAAATAAATAAGCAATTACGTGTTGACAAGGCATTTCGGCAAGTTCTCGCAAACTCCCACTCTTGTTTCCATGACTCGAAAGAAAAATGAATAATGTTTTCTATTTCTTAATTCGGTGTGTCTAGACTGTCCCGACCCTTTTTCCAGGTCCCTCTTTTTCTCGTTCTCACTCGCTCCAAGGGAAGAGGAGAGACACTGGGAACGAGAACGAGACTGTGCCCCAGCTCACTAATCTAGAGCCCAGAGTCCGCACACAAGACCTTTAATTTAAAACACAGATATATAATAAGAATACTGAAGAGATATACTTACTGAAGGCACAAGGCACTCTATATTTAACTCTTCCTTCTTCTTTCTTGCAGAACATTGTTGTTTCTTCCAGTTCTCTCAACGGTGTGTTATTAAATAAGTTCAGCGTTTTCGACTCCCTTCCGTCCTAGGAGATTTTACTTACGCTTAGAACTTAAGCATGCGCAATAAAAACAGGAAAACCAGAACTTCCGGCATGATGAATTTCATTTTCTCAGAGACCGTCCCAGGGACCTTCCGCTGACCTAGGAGCTCGCGGACTTTGCGCTCTGGATTTCCAGCCCATCCATTATAATTATAATTGACTAATGGGTAGGATAATTCTGCGTTCGTGCCTAGCGGCCCATCAAGCCGGAGCTTATCCCGGTTTT
>NC_135758.1:30383291-30404116 GCF_052425735.1 Oculina patagonica | reverse complement strand
TCTCGATGATTTGGTAAGTGCAGAATGCAATATGGAACAATTGAAAGTATGATGTTTTATATATGTTCGTGTTTATTTGCTTTACTTTACTTTCGGAAAAACTGTTCACAGGCTACTTGTATTCTTTCCTAGGTGTTCCTTACGTTAATCTTTGCAAACGTAACACGACACTTTTGTTCGTTTGTAACAAAATACTTTTGTTTTCCTTGAAAATGCCGTAACATGAAACTCTTGTTTTTTGTTTGTTTTACGGCGACATCGATGACATTTGTTTAATTTAATTAAGTTACGGCAGGCTCCTGGTTACGGTTTAAACTGCACGAAAGACGATTCTCAAAACTAAAGAACAAATCTATTAAAAAAACATCTTTTTCGAAAGGGTTTTTAAAACGCAGTACAGCTAGGATATTTGTTTCCTGGTTATCAGGTGTTCACGCCGAAAATCCCGGTGCAAGTTTTTGCATACCTAATTACGATTTACGAAAGCGCTGTGAACACGTCACACGCTCACTCAAGCATGAAGCCGAGAAGCACGTAGTGTGAAGATTTCTTTCAAGAAATGTCGGAACCGTCACGAAAGCATGTTCAAACACTAAAGCGGCAGAGGTTTTACAAAATAAAACGGAGGAGCAGAGGGGCATTCTGTCTGCGCATGTGTAGCAAATGGGATTTCATGAAGTTATCCGCTGAAACGCGCCTGCTCAAAAATAAACATGGCGGTCCGTGCAGCGATCGCAAAGAACTTCTTTCATGTCTCGTCTTCTCTTTTCAATCGCCAAAAATGTGAAAAAATCACAGAACAGCCGTGCGATATGTGTAGAAAAAGTCGCAGTAATTTAATTTTAGAAATACAAAAACCCGCGGATGAATTCAAGCCTTGTTTTTGGTGTGGAAGTCTGCAGACCAGGAGATCTCTGTGAAGCTGCTGTGAGGGTTACAGAAGGTTCTTCAAGAACATAGACGGAATGGAAAGACATTTTAGTTTCTTTCAGTTTTTTTCTGCGTACAACCTCGTCTATAGGTACAGTTTAAAGCTCCCAAGCTGCCAGGAATTTACTCGCAAATACGAATGATGTATTTATGTAAGCATATTATGGAGTAAAGAAATTAAAGTAATATGCCTGTCTTTAATTTAATGAATGTTTGTTAGCATGAACGGGAATACCCCAGGACGACTTCCTAAAAAAATGGCAGTGTTTTTGTCAAGAAGCTGAACTAAATAGTGCTAGAGATGTTGTAGTGTTACCTGGAGAAAACTACTTTCTTAGAGAACAAGTAACCTTTGCCTTTCAAGTGTAGCGAAGTAGGACCTTGTTGTTGTTTGGTTGCTAAACTATGGCTTAAAATAACCTTTTAAGTGTCGGGCATTTAGACAAAGTAAGGGTGGCTAAAAGGTAGCATTGACACTCCTTAAATTTGAATATTATAGACCAAATTGATAGTACTTCTGTTTGGTTCTTCTAAGTAAAGATGCTAGAGTCCATGGAGTATGTTCAGATGATTCCCACTGTCATGACAGTTTTTTTGTAAACATTTTATGCAAAAATGCAAACAAAGTTACATTCAAAATCCCTCTGCTTACAACTGGAAGAATCATTGCTCACACAAGACAATTATCCGAAACTTAAAGAAGGGATCAACACTGCTTACAGACACTCCTCTGCCATTTTACCCTACCAGGCCACATTTTTGCATTTCCCTTCATAAAAGGTAAAATAAAATGCGGTGGTATAATTAAGTGTTTTTACTTTCTGTATTTTAAAATGTTTTAATAGGTTGTTCTTAGTGCTCCGTTTTTTCAAAGTGCAAGAATTAAGAGTTGCAAAAAAAAAATGAGGAGAATGACAGCTCTACAAGAGTTTGGGTGGCAAGCAACAGCATTAACCATAACCACTGTCATATACTTTGTGGTTCCACCAATTCTGTGCTCTCTTTCAGCATAGGGAAAAGACGAAAAAATGGTCATGAATAGTACAATAATTTGGACGGTTAAGGTGACAATCCACTACAATGTTATTGACAGTGGTAGATTGTCCCCTTAACTCACAAAATACAACTGGTAATACCAGTGTCAGAAACAGTTCCATTTATTAATCAAAATGTACTACAGGGTTTGCTAACACACAAGGATAACCCTTTGAATGTATATATTTTAATTTGCATATGCTTAGGAGAGGCTTAGGTAATTATATGAGAACGTTTGTCGCCATTCAGCCTGGAGATTACATGGCCAGTTGCCTGTTTTACTGTAGACCAATTATATACCAGTCAGTTAATAAGTTCATAAGTTGCAAATTATCCTGATCTGGTCAACACCCTTGAGGAACATTCTCTTATTACACATGATCATTCCATGTACTCAATTCCATCTACTTCAGTTTCTGGAGAAAGTTGTATTTATGATAGCTTGCCCTCGAACTTGACATTGCAGCCATCCATTCTGTCAACGGTCCCAACAATTTTTCCTGCTGTGCATTCCCTAAAACAGTATAGAGAACACATTGTTAGTTTCTTTTCACCCTTCTTAAAAACTGTATTTCCAAGAAGCTGCACAGAGCAAACATGGCTGTGTTAACTAGGTCTAAGAAATAAAAGCAATGATGTAATGGCAAAACAGCAAAATAGCATTTACCGGTACATGTAAATAAACAATTGGCAAAAAGCTATTATAAAAAGATTTTGTGTTTTAGAAATACATGTATGTACATTTTGGTAGGCTTCTTTTAGGGAGGTATGCCTCTATTTGCTCAATGTATTTATTGCAATTTACCTATTGCCCATGATGTGCTGAAAAATTTAATTTTTAAAGAAAAACACTGTTTTTGGACAGGAAAAGTGACAGAAATTAGACAGTAGTCATGTAAACTTGGACTAGGCTATTAACAGTTAAAAAATATTTACTTTTTTTCTGCAAACGTACCAATGTTGTATAATTTTCATTCTGGAATTAACTTGATTACATTTATTTTGTATTCACTTTGTATCAAAAGAAAAATTATATTTTAAAAAAATATCACCTGCACAGAACAGAGAAGGATTTCACACATGTATAAACAAGGAACAGTGAAAGTATTTTGTTGTCAACTCTTTTGTAACAGTACAATATTTTAAAATAAATATTCACACACTGCAATAAGGCAATGAATTATTGGTTTCAGCTCAAGCTCCAACAAAATTCTTAATTTCTTCGTGAAGGGCTTTATTAAGCTTCAAAGGCCAACTTTGACTGAAACTGTTCCAAATTAAAACATTTCCTTCTGCTATAAACCAGACTGCATTCTCCAAACATTTTCCTTGCATAACTACCGTTGTAATTAAAAAATAAAAATCGAGCGAGCTCCTATGTATTGCTAGTCGTTTGCAAGTAAGAGGCATTCCAATGAAATAAAGCTTACGCCATTCGGTTCGAAATCTACATATTCGTACACAGAATGACCATCTTCGACTGCAAACGCCAGAAGTTTTGCTTCACAAAATAAGGTGCAGGCATTTTTCTTGGATAAATAAACTAGACATAATGAAAGAGGAACAAGCAAAGAAAGTCTTGATAGTATTGCGGAACTTGGGGGCGAGTCAAATAAAAGAGATTTTCACTTGTTTTTACTCAAGAGAGCACTTGAAGGCAAAAAAAATGCAACGACAAAATTCCCACTAAAACGAAGGAAAAAATAAATTTAAGTCAAAGTGTGACATAACGAGACTGCAACCACGGCAAAGGTAAATCACTACATACCTTGTGCAAAAGATTTGTAGAGCTGCAAGACCAAAGACCTCTGTGATCCACGACTTGGAAAAACTACTAAAATTTGCCGAATAAAACTTTACCAAAAGCTCTCATAAGAAGATTAAAATCTTGCACACTGGAACATTTTTTAAAGCCTGGAGTCCTATACGGCTGTAAAGAGAAAGGAAAGACAATGTTGTCTGGAGTGATTTGAAACTTGGGGGCGGTTGGAAAGAAAATGCAAATTCGCTTTGAAGTGGAGACAAAATCAGACCAAATTCCAAATTTCCTACCTTGAATAGGGCCGTGTATCTGACGATCGTCTTAACAATACAACCAATGATTTAAGCCCATAGAACGTCAACATCTTGAGATTATCCTTCGGTGTCTTTCGTCTCCTATGGACATCTTGAACTTTCGTAAATCAAAAGTTAAAGTTCACTGTTTGGCGGATTTTTCTTGTTTTGTTCGCAGTTTGATCGTCAAAATATCCTCATCCGAAGACACGGTAAACACCACGAGTATCCATAGTGTTAGACGTTTATGTAAACATGTTATTCTCTTTCATATCTGTTCATGAAAGCTTTCCAAGTGCGTAGATCACTCAGCTGAAAATCCACCGAAGCGCGCTCACACTTTGAAAATGGCGCCGACGATCTGGAATTCTGATTTATCTGGCGCATGCGCAGACAAAATGCCCATGTGCTAAACGGAGGTTAGTTCAACTGATGGAGAACAAATAAAAGGAAAGGAAGTGACGGATGTAACATGATATTCTTGTTTTTTTCTCGCAGATCGCTGTGATGCCTTTTAAGTCTAATTAAATTAACGCCACGGATTCTACAGGAATTCAACCGCATTGAAAAGCACACCACGTTAGGCTTTAATACAAAATTTCTAAACACGTCACTGTTATTTTAATTTTCGATAGCTTGAATTTCAGTTTGTTATTGAAACAGCAAACGAGATACTTTTGTTTTTGTCAAAAACATGTAACATACTTTTGTTTTTGTCGAAAACGGATGTAACATGATGTCTATGGTAACGTGATTTATTTTCTGCAAAGAAGGCGACATTGATTATAACACAGATGTTATCAGGTTATCAATTAATTATGAGATGCTAGATCACCTTTTCTAAGAAAACAGCATTGCCATATCAAGAATTATTTCACATGATCTGCTATGACGCCTTACTGTCTAATTCAATTAATTTGTGGTTTTAACTTGGGGCCACGGAGTCTACACGAATCCTTCTGCAGAAGAAAAACGCAATGTTCGTGATGAAGACTGATCTGCGCATGCGTTTAGCACAAAGTATTTTTTTCCAGAAAGAATTGTACCACAAGGAGAGCATAGTGCTTTCTGAAACAAATATATACCTTGAGTTCTTCAATTGTAAGTATCGTAATGGACTCCCCGATTTACCAAGGGCACACGGTCAGGTGCTCTCCATCCCCTCCCCCCTTTACAGAAATAATTAATTAATTGATATTAATTAATTAATTAATTGGTGATTAAAAGTTTACACCGCGTTAGCGGTTTAGTGGCTTAGTGGTTTAGTGGTTTAGTGGTTTAGTGGTTTAGGGGGTTTAGCAAACGCCAACCCACCAAACCATCACAATAGTGCATTCTGCACTAAAAAGTGTCAACATGGCCTTGGCATTAATTTGATAACTTACCTTTTCAAGCGCTTCAATTTGGGAGACAAGTTCCTTTATTGAAGAGAAACAAAATGAACATCAGTGAGACTGCTTTCATAAATTGAAAGCAATTCCGAGACCCGGCAACGTGCGTGCTGTGATGTCTACGCGTGGCAATGCGTGACTACGAGTGCGTGACTAAGCGTGTTTGCGCACGATTGTGCGTATTTGTCTGTGTATACACACGTGTGCGAGTGTTAAGTGTGAGACGTTCATACCTGCATCTCAGCCAAATGCTTTCCTCTATCTACGTCTTCAACCTCTTTGTTTTGAATTTGCTCTGTAACAAAAAAACACAGCATCTCTTAGCTTGAGCAAAGCCTCAAAATCACTGCACAGCTGCCAGAAACTGGACAGAAAAACATACCAATTAATTGTAAAGAAGAGAGAGAGGAAGATACTAACCAATAAGGACGTGGGCTCTACGGATGATGATCTTCCTTCGCTCACCCGCAGCTGTGGTGATTAGACCGTCATCTAGATCTACGAAAAGTAAAACAAAACACTTGGAATTCAATAATACTTACATTTCAGTTTTCCTTCTTATTTCAGTTGAACAATGACGAGGCTTTATAAAACAGTTGGATAAGGGCTAACCGTCAAACACAAACCTTAGTAAAGAACAATTGAAAACAAGGCAAAAGACAGTCCGTTTGTGACGTTTAACTGCAAGCTCACTGAAGCAACATATTAAAACTGATCGCGAGATATTATCCGTAACAACATTTACTTTGAATGCAAGCATTTCAAGTACGATACTGCGAGTTGTACTGTAGGGCGCGCGAGGGACAGAGCCGCATGGTCATGTCTTTTTCGCGAGTTCTCTACATGAGTCTCACTTCGGCTTGACATTCCTTGAGTAAAAAGAAAGCAGTCTAACAACAACAAACTACAGCAACTACTCACTTTCGTCCGCGGGGGCGTTGGTCACGGCTTCACGAATTATCTCCATCCAACTAAAACAAAAAACACTTAGAATGTAAGCCACAGTATCACGTGATTAGAAACCGGGGCGTACCATTTCTATGAAAGCGTTAGCTTGGTTGTTAATACAATCAAACATATTCAACAATCAATGTATTAGAGTCATAACGCAGGATGAGGTTGCCCTCCCTATCCGAGCCAGAGGCTCAGATATAGCGTTTTAACTGTATTAGGTTTCATACTAAGGACACACGCTCACCGTTTCTTGTCTTCGGGTGATTCGCAAACGATCTCGTACATTTCGGGTCCTTTACTACTGGTGCTCACAAGAAAGATGGCCTTCCGGTCGGTAGCCACCTCTCGCACAATCAGCTTCTTGAGCCTGACTATAGGGGCCTGAGAACGAAGAACAGACTTTAATAAGCGCACGAGCTGAAATAACAGACACGCACATCTAAAGAATACAGAATCAGTCATGAACAGGGGTCATACACAATGTTCAAAGCAAGCAATTGGAGCACCCAAAAGATGCCTCATTCAATATCATTGAATAAGTCAGATTTTATTTTAATGTCAGTATTTATATCAAAGCCCTGCATACGCAACTCCAATATTTGCTATTTGTGGTTAACTTCATCACATAGGAGTCAAGAAACGTACTAGCAACAAAACCTCAACGACCCCACAAAACTACAGCTACAGTAGCTCGTCACGCAATCGTTCTCTTGTTAGAAAAGATACACTGCACGACAAAAGACAATTACGCCTGCTACGTTGGAAATTAGTATGTAAACAAATCCAGTTTTGCCGTGAGCTACCTCTCGGTGCTCTAACTTGAGAAGACTTTGGAAGATATTTGTAATAAGAAATAACGGACTAATGAGGAACCCTCACTTACTTTCTGGTCTAATGACAGCAAGCTGAACTTTTGATCTTTTTCCTGAAGGAAAACCAACATGTCTTCCATAATCAACACACGTGTCTCTGCAATGTAGAATTAATCAACATTAGTAAAAAAAAAAGCCTCTAATCACACCCTTACCCCCTTCGAGTACAAACCCGCTTGAAATAGACCTCCTCTTGCCTTTGCAAGTGAATGTCTTTCTGTCAAATCTTGCAACAAAAATAGAATGACGCTAGAAAAACCCAGAAGCAACACACCAATAAGCACTGAAGTGTTGGATTACTCATTATTTTAAACAAATACCGTGAATCATTGCTGATAAGCCCCGGCGCTTAAATACAAATTTCTTTACCACGGAGTTGCTAGGAGTATTGCTAAACACATGGACTGGAAGTTAGGACAAGATTTGACAGATAGACATTCACTTGCAAAGGCAAGGGGAGGTCTATTTCTGACTCGATATTGGCAAGGAGGGCGGGAGGGGGGCAGAGGCACTCGCGTGAAAAGGTAAGATACATAACTTACCACTTAGCTTTCCCCTGGCTGTTTTCCACAGTAAAACACCATCATGGAGTAGTTTACTCGTGTTAGATGCGAAGTCGATGTTCTACAAAGACAGAAATTGTTACTCCTAAAACAGTTCATAGTCTACCTTGTACTTAAAAGCAGACGTTAAGTTGGGCAAGCAAGTATACCGAACAAAGGATAGGAAGCCAAATAGGTTTGCCTTGACGTAACCGTTACTTAGTGAAATAGACCATATTCGTATTCTTGGTATTGGACTGGAACTAGCTTGCAATGGAGGCTAATGCGGGAGAATACGATTCAAAAACCTTCAATGTCATTTGCATTTGAAAAGAGTCCCTACATAAGCCTCCATTGCAAGCTAGTTCCAGTCCCATACCGAGAATACGAATATTTTCTATTAAGTACTGTATGCAAGCTTCTGATGCAAGCTGATTGACAGGCCATATTCATATTCTCGAGATGGACTGTACCTAGCTTGCAGTGGAGGTTAAAGCACAGGAATTCGTTCAAATACAAATGACATGAAATTGATTTTAATAATAACTTATTTTCCCACAATAACCTCCATTGCTAGCTGGTTTCATTGCCTATCGATTGACTGGTCTATTTGTACCTTGACTTTTCCGTTCTTGTAGTTGACTGTGACTTTCAAATCCATCTTCATTTTCATGTCTGACAGTTGCTGTAAAAGAAGAAGTAAAGGAAGCGTTACTGCCTTTTGCCAAATTTAACCCAATTTAATCTTTTATGGGCTTAGTAGTTTAGGCCCCTCCGATTTCACGTCACGACATACTGACGATAAAAAGGTCGAAACCGTGATCCTTGGCAACCATACAGAGACCACACCTCCCTTTTGTTGTGACCCGTAACAGCAGAGGTTCATAATCTCCAAAGTCTACATCACTGATAATGGGTCTTGTGCTATCAGATTCGCGTGCAGGTTATTTTTAGAACAAGCCATTTTTCCCGCGCGTTGCGCGCGCAAGGATGTTCTAAAAATAGCCTACGCGTGAATCTGATAGCACAAGACCCATTACAGTGGAACCCCGATATAACGATATGCCAAGGGGGCAGTAAAATTATATCGTTATATCGAGGAATCGTTATATCGGGGTTCCGTCCCATACATTTTACTTTTGCCGGGACATAACATATTCATCGTTATATCGGGAATATCGTTATATCTAAGATCGTTATATCGGGGTTCCACTGTACCAGAGATTTAGACTTCTGTAATAATGAACTTCTGGTAACAGACACAAATAAATGCTGCAAAGGAGACAGCCAGTAGCTAGCCAGTATTTATTTGATTACTCGTATACGTTTGGTGGTACAACAAGACTGCAGTTCCTTTTCATGTTTTTTGATATATTTTTTTCTCTGACCACCTGCTTCCTTGACCGTGTATTTGATATTTAAGAAGAAATTGGAAGTTAATCACATACCTTCTGTTTTTCATTATCTTTTATCGTCTGATCGACACTTTGTAATATTTCCTGTCAAAAGCAAAACCAAACAGATTACTTTTGAGCACATCCTTCCAACTAGCTGGCAAATATATAGCAGTGAATTATCCCTACCTTGACGAGAGTGATGGACTTCTTAAGCGAGTTGAAATCAGGTTTGGACTCTGAAAACAAAAAGCAACAAGTTGGAATGGGAGTTGATTGTGGATTGGATGGGGAGCCCCAAAAAGCCGGAATATATATAATATGCAACAATCTTTGGGTCGGGTAGTAGCTCTCCAGGAATGGCTCGCTACCCGTTCGACAGAACATTAGAACAACTGCTACACTAGAGGACCATTGCCCCCAGAACAGTAGCAACTGCTACACTAGAGGACCAGTAGAATTGAAAGCTTGCGAGAGCTGCTACACTACCGCAATTCCTGAATTAGAGCAGTTTTCAATTGAGTGTCGTAAAACCAAAACCAAAGTAATCACTCTGGCCAATCACAAAGGACACAGACAAACCAGTGAACCAATCAAAACTCCAAGCAAATACATGTAGCCGGCACGAAGCGCGGGAAAACGTGCGCGAGCGAGTCACGATTGGTTTTGGTTTTAGTTCTGATTGGCTAAGAAAGTGGCGCGAGATTTTTAAGCCAATCACTAAGCGTAGCAATGCAAAACCAAAGCAAACGCAATTAACTTTCGACACTCAAGTGAAAACCGCTCTATAGTCCAGTAACAACGCGGTAACAAGAAATGACACTCCCTGCAATCTCGATCATAAAACAAACTCGCATATGACAAACAAATCCTGAGGCACCGGCAATTTCTCCACAAAACAATTAACAACAAATTCTCGGTCTGAAAACAGCCGTGAAAAGATTCGACCACGTTGTTTTCTGTAATCCACTGTATCCCGGATGCTGTGACGTACCTTTGGTGGTTTTCACGATAGCTTCAATGAGTATTGGATATTTGGTGAGTCTCTGGGTGACAAGCGTGATGCATTCTGGGATGGACAGTCGTCGACAGAACTTGTTCATATTGCATTTCTACGTAAAACAAAAATAGAGAACGGTTATAAGAGCCTTTTGAGGCAAAAGTGTCTCGTTTTAGAAGCATTATAGTATTTAATCTTTCATAACCAAAAAATAGTCATACTTTCAGTTGCTTGAAGTCGAGATCGATACGTACCTTAATGAAGTCTGCAAACTTCTTATCCGTTCTGTGTAATTTCTACAAAAAAAAATCGACTTGTGAGACAAAAATGTAAGAGGGAATGGGGCATTCACACGTGACCCTTTAAGGCAGCTTACAAAGGACTCGTGGTGTTTTAAGCATCCGTAAAACTTATGAATGACAGCAGGCATTGAAATAAGGTTTGGCGATTGTATCCTGCGGACTCGTGATCTGTTAATCACGTGCAAAAAAAAAAAGTGCGGCATGGGAGGCAGCGTGGCCGAGTGGTTTGTGCGAACAACAAACTTTTCCACATTCCCACGCCGGCATCTGAATACGTTCTTGTCGAGTCTGCTTGTTGTACATCGCGTAACCTCAGAACCGATTCTAGACATGGTGTAGCAGCCATTTTACTACAAACGGCAGTACATATACTACCCCCGGTGAGGAACACTAATAAATGGTTACCTCCACCGGATGGCGGTCATATTGGGTGTGGTATCTGGCAGAGGCTCTCGCGGCCACTCTCGCCGTTTTATTACGCCTGCACTCGCTTAGTACAGCGGACATTCCCCACCAAAAACCTTTCTGAGAGCCTCTGCGGAGGAGAGAGCGCCAACACATTATCAACTTTTTACCCAACATTCTAGCAAACAAACCCGACCTCAAACAGTTACCTAAGAAGGCATAGCAGATAGTTTACCTTGTAAAGTTCAACACCGTCCATATGATTGCTACAAAACTCGCCATAAGCGCTCTTCATCTTTTCAGCGTTTTCTCCACTAAACTGAAATGCAACAAAATAAAAATAAAAACACCATTAACATAACTCATAATCTATCTGCCATTTCTACAGATACAGATTCTATCTCGGTTCTTTTTTCCCTAACCTGTTGTTCCAGTACATCTCCAACACTGATCACCACAGAGTCATCGCCTTCACTTGCTTTCAGACGGTTTAAAAAGTCCCCTATATTGACAGTGATGAAACAGAGATTAACGAAGTTTTTTTTACACAGTATCTGATATTTACTTATTCTGATCAAGCACCAGGTCAAAAATAAACTAAGGCACTTACAATAACACAACAATGTGCCTTACAAGGCCATTTTGGTTTAACCAGGTTTAAAAATCCCATTGGCCTTTCGATACATTTTGTTTGATTTTCCAGGGCAGAAATTGTTGTTCCTTCAAATGTTTTGATTCGGTCATTAAATCTGTCCTCCTCCTCAAACAAGGAAACAGCGAAACCCGAGATAGGTTGTAGTTGTGTTACCAGGGAAACAAGCTGAACAATGTGCTTATTGGTTTCTTACCATTAATTTGAAGCAGATCACTCAGCCTCGGTAAAATCTGATCTACAGTTTCCTGCGGCAAGTAATCCAACATTCCCTTGTAAAATATCTGCAAATAGAGAGGGCGTTGGTTGTAAGTAACCTTTTCAGTTAGTACATGCGTGCCCCCCACCCCACTCAACAAATACATCAAACTCAACCTTCGCCATGTTCACAATAACCTGCGATCAGGCGTTCTTTTTTTTTTCGACGCCTGATCGCAGGTTTTGTTCACGCCTATGTTTGGGTCGTCACGCAACGTTTCTCCCTACTAAGTGTTCCGTGACGATTTTAGGCATAGTCGCGTGACCTGGTTCCACTTGTTTTGTAATGTACAACATAGTTCACTAAAGACAAAGAAGGGTTAATACGATGGCGATGAACAAACTCTTTCTAACCTTCTGCATGATTTTTAGAGTCCGCACGTGATGGACTTCTGTCTGAATCAATTCTGAAAGGAAGCGAAATATAATAAAATTGTTAGCCTTTTACTTTATGAATGACAAAACAATTGAATAAGTAAGATTTCTCAAAGCATATAAGCACAGTATGCAGAAGTCTCACCGTGAATCACATCTTGTCTCTTGATATCCTTTGCTGTCATTCTTTTTAGAATCTAAGAAGCGAGAGTTGGGTGAGAAACCTAATACAATGTCTTCATTGAGTCGAAATTCGTTTCTAAGTTTCCTGACAAAGATTAAGTGAAGAATAACAAAACCTAAAAGAACAACAAAAGAATTTTCGATGTGTACCTTCTTGTCGACTGTGACGCTCCATGCCTCAGGTTCGTCTTTGATATCAAGATCAGGATCACCTTGATACTAAATAAAATTGAAAGACGCAAGTAAGGGAATGGATAAACCATCGCATAACATTACCCGAAAATATATTCGGGACCTCAAGGTACCCGAGTTTCAGGGAACGGGTAAGGAAAGGACGTATCTATACGGCAATGACGTATCTGTGCTACCGGGTAACCTATCGGGGTAAAAGGTGGTTTACTCACACTTGTTTGGCGATGACCGGTAATTTATCCGTACCCGTACACCGAGAACGGGGTTTAGTGAGGCCTCAACTATGAATTGAATGATTGTTTTGGAACAAGACCAAACAGAATAAATTAATTAAGGTGTATGTACATGTATGAACTCGTGTATGTCACGGATTGTGTATTGAGACGAAAAGTGCAGCCTAAATTAAAGGTGATTATTATATTTTGCTCTCAGGTGATGCTACAGTTATGCTTACCTCATCGCCACATTCTGAAGAGAGAAAGAAAGATAAACGGAAATTTGTTAATGACGCAATACAAAGCATTAGCTTTGGCTGAATTTAGTTACTCAGCTCGTGCAAACTCGATGTAAATTGATATACATTTAGTCATGTCTGAATCTCATCAGAACACAGCCTTTTGTCTTACTATTGATGACAAAAAATGGTATCTCTTCAAGAAAAGTTAGTAGGTGTCAGTAGTAGAGAAATACTCTACTACTCAATTTCAGTCAATGTCGCGGCGAGTTCTTCTGTAACTGCATAACGACAAGAACAAGGTGTTTTTTTCTAGACAGAAAATAACCCACGGAACCTTTTCTGCGTTTCTAAAACTTTCAGCCAATCAAAACGTGCATTCGTGAGTAGCGTGAGAACTGGCTGGAAAAAACGGTTAAG
This sequence comes from Oculina patagonica, assembly GCF_052425735.1. Lineage (NCBI taxonomy): Eukaryota > Metazoa > Cnidaria > Anthozoa > Scleractinia > Oculinidae > Oculina > Oculina patagonica. The sequence goes on along the minus strand of NC_135758.1, from coordinate 30,390,702 downwards.
AGACGTTATCGAGTACACAGTGTGCTGTATAAAAAAAACAAAACAAATAAAAAGACCGGATTACAGGCTACTGAAACAAAGATTGTTTCTAGTGTTGTTGGGAAGAAAAAGGCTAACGAGTGAATGTTTGATTGCGTCACAGGATGCCCACCTCCTTCATCGTCTTCGTCATCATCTCCAGACGCTTCTGGTGACCCACCAGTACTGAAAGAAAGAACAGGAAACACTTGATTTATAAGACATTCAAAGCAACACAGTTAACATAGAAAATATAACGAACAATATTCTTAAGCGCAGACAGGTTACTAACAGTATAAGATGTATGGAAACTGATCCCCAGTACAACGAACCCCCGTTGACACTTCGTGAAGACTAAGCTTACGGCAAGGGCATAGACACGTTTCTATTTTCATAAGTTTCATGGGTGATTCAGACACAAGTACCTATGTCTGAAAAAAAAACTGTACAATCAACTCTCCCGAACTGGACACCCCGCCCTTTAAGGAGGACACATTCTAAGCTGAACGTAGTTAGCTTATTCTGGCCGAATTCCACTTGCTTGTCTTCAACTAAACTCTTTTTTTAAGCAGGCAGCTTGAGTTGGACGCGAGATGTCCGCTTCAGAGAGAGTTCACTGTACAGCCATGAAAATCACCTTACCTAGGTTTGTCTTTCCCCTTGTCCTTGTCCTTGTCCTTGTCTTCATCCATTGTGAAGCTCCTGCTTTAGAAAGGAAAACACAAATGCTGATTACTGAGGTTTACTAGCAACACAGCCATTAGTTACCAATAAAAGATGAATCTTTGCCCACACTATTGACTTTAATTCAAGGATTACCTTCTAAATGGCAGAGGAGACGTTGGCTTGGTATGCAGGCTCGCTCTCGAATTCCCAGCGCCTCGAGTCCCAGTCCGTGTTAACAAGCCAGGGTTAGGAAGCATTGGAACCTGGAACGAAACACAAATCACTTGAATCCCAACACCAAATTGTTTTGCAAACAAAACATTCAATGAAGCCCTTCATCGTAGCCCTTCCATTTAATGAAAATCTTCATCCTAGCCATAAGGCCATGACAAACGAGGATACATTGTTGTTCTCGATATTTCTTGGGTGAGCAAACGAGCGTGACACAAAACAAAAGTTTCGTTTCCATGCTGCGCAAACCTGGAAACATTTGTTGCGGACACAAAATGTTTCTGAAAAAGTCAGACACATTTTCGTGTCTCGGACACAAATTTTGCAATTTTGCGTCTGCAACCTGACTCGTCCCCTTCACAGCGGTCAATTGCAAAAAAATGACCTCACGTCCGGTTTTCGGCGCCTTGAACTTTTTCTAAGAATTTGACTGGAAAGTGTGCAAACTTTTGTAAGAAATTGTTATAGAAATAGTACGGTGAAAGAAAAGTTCAAGCTTGGGAACTCAGTTGAGATAAATTATCAAATTTCCCATCCATAAGCTGCGTATAAACCTTAACTTTCCAGGGACAGCGTCAACTTTTGGCTTTAAGCGAAAGCTTTCGGAAAATTTAAGACTTTGTACGGAGAATTTTGGCGGGAATTGCGCGTAGCGTTTGACCGCATGTGCTCGTTCCCAGTCGTCTTTTGAGTCCATCTCGTGTCATTCTCGTCCCCATAGCCCTTTCGTTTCTCTTAGCCGACTTGGCACGAGAAAACAGAGGGCTCTGGGGACATAGGATTTTTGAATTAATTCGAATTTTTTTGATTGGCTGTTTGGAACAAAGAATTCCTAAACGGAAGTCGAAAACGTAACGACTCTCTCATACATTCTTTCGAAACGTCATGACTGCATACATGAAGACCGGAAGTCCTAGAATCTAGGACTGGAAATCCTGTGTCCCCAGAGCCCTTTGTTTTCTCGTGCCAAGGCCCAGCCGGCTAAGAGAAACGAAAGGGCTATGGGGACGAGTCAGGTCCGCAACAAATATTGCGTGCGCGGGCGAACAGAGAGACCTTTGTGTCCGCAACAATGTGTCCTTTTTCCACGGTTTATATTTTTAACGCTCTACAATGACGTTAACCTTTTCTGTCTACAACAAGTTGACCGTTACATACCTGCTCTCCAGGTTTGGACAGTTTGGTTGTAACTCCTGAAGCTCTCCGTCCCAGTGCGGTCTTCAGTTGTTCTTTACCATCACCTGGCTCCTTCTTGTTGTCTTCACTGTCCTTGCTGCGTGCTGTTGTATTAAAGAAATAACAAATGATTATGACAATGCAACAGTATACACCAGCCTTACTACTGTGGTCTTTATAGCAGTTGATTTGAGTCGTCACGTAACGACCTAAATGCCCTTATAGGGGGATCTTTGTTTACAATGTTTGCCTCATTAGCATAAGCGCTTAAATTTCTGATCGAGTTACAAAAATATCAATTCTGAATATTGAACTGAAAGAACATGGTACGATTAACTTTGGTTATAAATTTGTGCCCGATGTATTAAGTACTTTTTTCTGTGACGCAGGTTAGAACACTCGATAAATTTTACAAAGAATGTAGGGGCTTATTAGTGCTTTTGCCACCCAGAAATTGTGCAGTTTTTGAACGTTTATATCTCCTTGGATATTGCACGCTAGGAGCTGAAAACTAGTTTCACAAGCTCTTTAAATAACTGGAGTCAATTTGTATATAGCATAATGCCTTCTCTAGGCAACGTCGTATGCTAATGAGGCAAAATGTAAACAATCACCACGTTAGCCTCCAGGAATACCTTAATGCTCCCCTAACACGAACGACACCTTGCTTGTCTCCTAAGGATTCATCTTACCCGTGACCAGTCTCTACTTAATGCCCCTCTACTGGGGAGACGCCCTCGCTTTTTCCACCCCTGGAAATCGGACAGGGGTACCTTATGTGCACAATGGTTTTAGGAAAATCTCAGGCCATTTTCGAATGTGCACAATGGAATTCATATTTTAGAAACTACAGCAACAATTTTTGTTAGGATCAACAGTTAACTTACAAAAGCTTTTGTCTTTTCGTAAACTACTTCTGTTGCTTCCCTTTTGAAGCTTTGGAAGTTCTCGCTTTAATTGCTGAAATGAAAACACAACAAAGAACATGTAGCACTGCTTGGTGACATTGTAAGCCGAAGAACATAAAGTAATATATAATTGGAACATGCTGCTAGTCTTCCACACTCTACTGTGGTAACAATCTCGTCCCCAGGGGCCACGATCCCTTTGGTCAGCACCAAGAATAGATACCTCTTTAGCTACGTATGTAACTTTCCCATTTCAAATCACGTGATACTCTCTAGTCTAGAGAGTTGTCCCTTTCTCTATCTGGAAATTATTAATTCATTTCCACTTGAATTTGTTTGAAGTTTAAAGAAATAATTCTCTAGGAGGGTAACATCACGTGGTCTGAAATGGGACAACAAACAAACGAAGCTAAGGAGGTCTATAAAGACCTCTGGGCTAACCTGAAAGCCCGCCAAAACAAGGCCAAATCATATTGGCTGTTGAAAACGTGTTTGTTTCATCCACAATCTCCGGCGCAAGCGCACGTGGTTCCGGTTTAAATCGCCCAGAACCATTCAGTGTTCGGTCACGGCTGACCGAAAACGCGCCGGCTCTGAGAACGAGATTGCTGTGGTTAGTATGACATCATAAAAAACACTCTCTCTGTATCCATCTACATTATTGACAGCTGTGGCTCGCATTTTGACATGTTAACATTCTTATTTCACAGAACAAACAGGTCTCGTACCTTGGATGACGACTTATTTCCTCCAAACAGCATGCTAAACCGGCGAAGACCCTTTCCAGCTTCAGGCTTCTCCTAAAATGTGAATTGCGGCTGGTGAAATTCATGTCAAGATACGATACAAATTCATGTTAGATGCGTGCTATTAAGAAACAAAAACGCACCGCAAAGAGAATGGAATAAAAAAAATCTGCTTTTGAAAATATCTCAAATTTCAGTGCTGTTGTAAAAAATTCGCGAACTGGCAAAACTCCACATGCAATACAGCTCAACAGCTTTCATATGAACGATCACACACTGAGGTATCATATACAGCCTGAGAATGAAACGTTTGAACAAAATTAAATGTAATTCACTCAAGACAGTTTAGCAAACATGTGGGAAAATTATCCCCCAAAGGACAAGTTGGCCAAAAAATTATCATAAACACACCTGTGATCACGATTATAATTGAACAGCGAAAATCGTTCTATCTAATGATCCATTGTTGACGGCAATGGAAGTTGAAACAGGGAAAATGTTAACCATCGTCCAGTTATGAAGGCGAGTAATAAAATTTCAGATGTTTTTTCTAGAAACAAACTGAACCACATCTCACTGTTTGTTTACATTAACAGGTGTTAATTTTGTTTCTATCTGAAGATATTTTGGTGCACTTCATCGACTACATCGTATACCAAGACCACGGGCTGCAAAAACATCATCAGATGAACTGTTATTGCATGCGCGTTGAATAACTCCCGTATCGCCATAACATAAAACCGAATATTTCCTACCTTTTCTGCTTCTTCTGAATCGTCAGCACTCAAGTCTGGGCCACTGCAATACAAGAAAAATAACATTACAAACATCTCAATAAAATTCAGAAAGGTAAACTGCTCATTTCCTTGATTTCCAAGGAGGATTTAAATGCTACTATCGGGGCACAATTCTGAAAGAAAGAAGATTGTTACTTTCGAGTTTGGCAGCCCACTGGTATCGTAACGGCTGAGTGTTATTTTAGATACATGCGACTGTGGACATTTTTATGTAGATTTATCACATGTAAATATTTATGTTGGTGTCACAATTCTGTAGAATAGTTTACCAGGGTGGTCCTACTGAAGATGGGGTTGTTACTTCCAGAAAACATTGCTACTTTCAGGTAAATCGAGAACCAAACGTTTGTGTGGTCATATTTTGTTACTTTTGGGATTGTGCAGTATTTGAGCTTTATTGGAAAAAAGCTAACGCAGGTTTAAGTTGTTTAAAACGGTTTACTGGCATACCCCGTTAACACTAGAGCTTAAACGGTTAAATTAACATATTTTGAAAATACTCAATTAAATACTCATTTTGTTTTAAACGTGGTTAGTTTGTTGTGACGGTTCATCAAACTCTTATGCTCGGTTTAAGTAAACAGGTTTAGTTGACCAGTGTGACCAGGGTATGAGACTTAAAAGGAAACACCTTCAGTGTTTTGCAAGTTTTCATGCAAGTTCTCCTTTATAAGCATCAAACCTTCAGCACACTTACTTTTCGCCCAAAAATTCTTCCAGCGACAATCTGTTTTGAGCTTTATCTTGAGGTTCCCTGGCAAAAGAAGAACTACAGTCTTAACCATTTTTGTTCGTTTTATACCGCCAACCTTTTCACTATGAACGCGTTTTATTCAAACATAAATAGCATGCTGCGTTGGACACACTTAAACTAGACGAACTGCAAGCCAATGTTTCAAGTGTTTCTGAAACAACGTAGCTAGACCATCTGTTTGTTGTTGAAGCTCTATTAAGCCCGGAGGGCTTATTTCTTTTTTAGAAACTTTTTAGGGGGTACACGATAGAGAGGGAGGGGATATTAGAAAAGGGGGGCTTATTTCAAATCGTTTATTAGTTAGGTTTCATATAAAAGAAATAAAGTGGACTTTTTAATGTGTTAGTGTTGTTTGAAAACACATTTAAACGAAAAACAACAACACAAAGTACATGTGGTAAGGGAATACCTTTGAAAGCGTACAGTTAACTTGTTTCCTCTTTTAAAAAATTGTCACGAGGTTTCATCTAGTAAAGGAGGCGGGGGCGGGGTAAATAGGGGGGCAGGGGGCTTATTAGAAGGGGGGGTAAATAGAGCTTTTACTGAAGTTCACAAATATCCTTCACTGATGAAGAAGCTTTAAAAAAGAGGACCAACAACTAGAACACCTATAGGATTAGTAGCCTGCGAGCAGGCTCAAGTTTGTTAATACACGAGCGAGTGGTAAGTTCCTAGATTCGTTTAGAAAGGAAACGTTACTTTGGTAGCTTTGTTTCTTTATAAAATTTTATAATTGTATTGTTGAATGCTCCCAGACTAACAAATCATTTGATCACATATTAAACAACTATCGTAACTAGTAACTTAACTAAAAAGTGCAAATATGAAGCAAATACTGTACGTGCAGTTCAGTTTGAAAACGTTATCATTTTAATCATTTCATTTTGATTTAAAGTCTTCGTTTAAATTTAGTAAAATTCACTTTAAATGATCAGACTTTTGTGTTGGCTTTTAATTTAATGAGAGCAGTTTTTAAATGACTGACAAAAACGGTATTCAAAACCAACTTTTCCCACAGAGCCAGTCATTAGGGCCGCAAATAGTAAAGAGGTGTCAGTCTGAGTGGAAAGCATATATGGCATAAGAAGGTGATTTGATACATCTACATGAGCGACGATTGGCTAAAATACACTGCATAGAGCTTGCATATTCTCGGCACATTATTTACCAGTGTTTATATCTCATTTAAAAACTGCTCTGCAATAAAGTGTTTTATACAATACCTTATTGTAGCTAGAGCATGCAGGGAGTACCACTTCTTTGCTGCTTTAGCATTTAAGTGCAGGTGACGTCTTTTTTGACTGAACAAGAGAACGGCGGTAAACACAACAAGAGAACGTACTGGTTTATATTTTAAATGTTTTACTATGAAGTTTAAAGTGCAATGAGTGTGTGTTTGAAATATGATAATGAAATTTATAACAAAAAATAACAGTTTTTGAAAACGTTTTTTATAAAATCTATTCAAAGGCACTATCTCATTAACAAGCATTTAGGATACAATTTAACATAAATACTCTTACATGGATTTTTAAATAATCTTTACTAGGCTTTTTCGGGTTTAAATCAACTTTAATCTTAAAACTAAACTTCAATTCCATGCATGTTTTAGTTGTTATCAACGTAAGAGAACGGAATGTGTGGTACTTACCAAATTTTATGATTATATTTTTTATTTCAAGCAAAACAGATAACTTTACAACCATAATTTGTATGTAACAAAACAACGTAGAATGTTGTCATAGAATTATTTCGATCAAGTATGGCTTTTCAGATCCAAAGATTGTCCATCCACAAAGCACAAACAAAATAAGCCAAATGTAAAGCCTTCTTTGACTTTAAGTCTTCTTTCAGGCTCCACAACGAATTACCAAATAACAATACATTAAATATCAAATCTGAAACATAAAATAACTTACTCATCATTTAGGAAATCCAACAAAGATATCTGTGTCTCTGCCTTTGCTAGGTTTCTTTTCTGGACCTCTGGGCTAAATTGAGATCTACAACAAAATAATAATATAAATGACACAAATTTAGACAACAAAACAAATGAGGGACTGGATCAAACCTGCTCGTAGAGAAACAATACAAGTTTAAGAGGATGGAGCAACT